>NC_033562.1:313935-627870 GCF_001680005.1 Plasmodium coatneyi
GGGACATCACAAAATGTGTTGCTTTTTTTTTTTTTTTTTTTATGCCATTATTAAAAAAAAAAAAAATTGTGAAATGTGCAGGCAAAGCGTAGTTCAGTTCAGAAGAACATAAAAACGCTAGGCAGGATGGAAAGAAAAAAAAAATTAGACGTGGCACCGCTACATTTTTGTTCTTTCATGTTAAAGCTCCATGCTAAGGAGGAAGAGCAAAATGAGCAACAAGAAGGATAAGCTTAGGAAGCTGGAGGAGCTACAGAAAACTCCATCGAAGAGTGGCTCAGAACCTTCTTTAGTACATTTACACACAATTTTCTTGCTTTCAGTCATTTTACATTCAGCTTCAGGGGCACAACCACCATTGTTCTCATTACAAGTCATATCCGGTGCTGGAATACATTTGCCTTCTAGTTCTTTAAAGTTCAACAAGCATCTCCATTCTTCCGTTCCGTCCAAGTATCTATAGCAGGCTGCATTCTCCGGCACAGTGGTGTCTATACACTTATGCTCAGAACCCATATTTAACATTTTCGTTTGCATATTTAACAACTGGGATAATACTTTCTTGGATTCTTCTTCATTAATTAATTTTGAGTTTTTGAATTTTTCCAAAAGACCGGAAGATTTCACATCATTTTCTTTACTCGATTTTTTGAAGCCCTCCAACTTTTCGTCCATTTTTGTGTAGTACTCCAATTTCTTCACAATGACATCGGTTTCTTTTTTCTCTATCTGGTAGTTGTTCATCAATTTTTTTAAGTTCTCCGTGTAGGTGTTCACCGTGTTCACCAGCGATTGGTACTCTTTTTGGATGCTATTCAAGAACGGGAGGTACTTCTTCAATTCTTCCTTTTGGGCATCCACTTGGTTATTTTCACTAGCTGCACTGGTTTCGATTTCCTTAATTTTTTCATTCACTGTATCCAAGTGTTGCTTGTACAGTTCGCCCATCTTTTTGTAGTACTCCATACCCTCATTCGCGGTGGCCATATCCTTGTCAATAGACGTACTGATGTAGTTGTAACTTCCCAAGAGCTTCTTCTTCTGTTCGAAATCCAGTAACTTGTATGGATCCTTAATGATGTACTCTCCGGATGAGGGATACTTAAATGGGTTCAAGTCAGAGTCGAGAACAGCTAAGAAGTAGTTTCTCTTCTTCAACCTAGAATCCAACATGTCAGTTATGTTAGTGTTGAATGCAGCCACGTGATTCGCCAGTTGCTTCTTTATAGTTTTGTACATTCCTGCTAATGGCTTTATGTATACCACTTCGTATTCGTTTATTCCTTCTGGTACCAACACTTCAGGCTGTGCATTTTCTGCCTCTCCCGTTGTTACTTGGTTTACCTCCTCGTTTTCATCGTCCTCCTCATCGTTGCCGATCAGGGGCACCGCGATTACTTGGTCGTAGTCGTCTCCTGATACTTGTGCTGCTTCTGGTTGTGCTAGTGGTGCTGTTTCACCTGCTGGTGTTTGTGCTGGTGTTTGTGCTTGTGCTTGTGCTGGTGCTTGTGCTTGTGCTGTTTCTTCAGATGTTTCTCCTTCAGGTGCTGGTAATGATGCTTCTGGTTCGCCTGGTGCTGCTGGTGCTGCTGCTCCTCCTGCTCCTTCTCCTCCTTCGGATACCTCTTCTGCTGGTTGTTCTTCCGTTTCTGTTTCTGTTTCTGGTACTGGCACTGGTACTGTTGATGGTGCTACTGATGGTTCTTCGGGTGGTGCTTGTACTTGTGTTGTTGCTGGTGCTACTGGTGGCGTAGCTGGTGGTGCTGGTAAGGATGCGGTTTGAGTGGCCACCTTGGGGAGCAATTCTTGGTAGGCCTGTAACGCCTCCTTAACTGCTGCAGTGTTTTTCGCGTGCTCACTACCAGAGTATTTCTTGTTGCTCATAACTTCCTTCAGTTCTGTAAAGACGTGATGCAATCCACTGGATAGGTAACTTATGTTCTCCTTCTCCAAGTTGATGTTATTTCCAAGTCTTCCTTCCATTCTGCTTAGCACTTTAAACTTTTCTAAGTTTAGGTAGTTGTCCTCCTTTTGCAATGATTCTTCACTTAAGGTCTTCAATGGAAACGGCTCACCTATGTAATATTTGGCTCGTGCCTTATAGTATTTTAACAAAATTTCTGTGTTCTTAAGTGTATTTTCTACTTCCTTCTTTTCTGCTTCCCTTTTCTTGTTAAAGAAAACGGCATAGTTTTTTAATACACTTGTTGGGCTATTCAAAAGGTTCTGTCTTCTTTCCAATTTGTTTTTCAAACTTGTGAGTTTTTTAATGTGTTCCTTGCTATTAGAAATTTTATTCTTCTTCTCCAAAAATCTTTCCAACTTCAGCTTGTACTTTCCATAGTGGTCTAGAGATACTTGTACCTTCTTCTTCAGTGCTTCAATTTCAGTACCTAAGGCTTCCCACTTTTCATTAGTCATATTGTTGATTTCCTCCTTTTGGGATTCTAGGAACTTCATGAAATATTCGTCATATTGATCCATTTGGGATAGGTGATTTTCGTAAATCTTATCCATTTGCACAATGTTCGTTTCGGATTCCTCCTCGCTGCTAGCTTGCACGGTTTGGTCTTGTTCTGTTTGGTTTTGTTCTGCTTGGGTTGTATCTTGTGTTTCTGTTACAGGTGATGCTTGTGTGTCTGCTACAGGTGACGCTTGTGTGTCTGCTGAAGCTGGCCCTTGGGTACCTGGAGCTACTGGCGTTGCGGTGCTTACTTCGTTAGTTACAGTTTCTGACGCAGTGTTGTTTTGATCTACTGTCGTTGTTGTTGTTGTTGTTGTTGTTGTTGTTGTTGTTGTTGTGGGTTCTGGATTAGGAACCACTTGATCGTTGGTATTTTCCGCTGATTGAGCAGGTGCCGCCGCAGCCTCAGCTGCATTGCTCGTGGAGGGTTTCAGGAAAGCCTTAATCTTTGAGTCCGTGTCTTTGTCCTTATATATGTTGTAAAGCATTTCCTTCTGGTACAACTCAATGTAGAGGTTCTGCAGGTCATTGGTCATGGTGTCATACATGGAATACATGGCTGGCAAGTTATTCTGAATGTTGAATAGCAGATCCAATTGATCACATGTGCTTTGCTTAATTTGGGTTTCCTCATCAGCCGTAAGTTTGTACTGCTCCAGTAGTTGAGGGCTCATGGTGGAGTTAGTCAGGAAGATGTGCTTGTGACATGCGTATGAGGATTTTAAAAATTCGAGGAGTTTTTCGAGGTATTGCAGTTTGGACATGGGTGGTACTGCAGGTGTTGTTGTTGCAGGTGCTGTTGCTACAGGTGCTGTTGCTGCAGGTGTTGGTTCTGCCGGTTGTGCTGGTGCCTCTTGTGTTGTTACATCTTCTGTTTCTGCTGGGGCTGCTGCTCCTCCTGCTGGTTCTGTTGGTGGTTGCTGTGATTCTTGTGGTGCTTCTGCTGCTGCCTCTTGTTCTTGTGTTGCTTCTCCTCCTGGTGCTGCGGTTTCTGCTCCTGCTTCTTCTCCTCCTGCTGGTTCTGTTGGTGCTGATTGTTCTTCTGTTTCTGGTACTGGTACTGTTGCTTGTGCTACTGGCGGTTCTTCGGGTGGTGCTGGTTGTGCTTGTACTTGTGTTGTTGCTGGTGCTTCTCCTGGTACTGCTGGTAAGGATGCGGTTTGTGGTGTTGATGATTCGGCTTGCGGTGAAACTGATGCTGGGGGTGGGGGGGGACCTTGGGGTTTGTTACCCCCTTGAGGTGGTGGCCCCTGAGACTGGTTACCACTTTGCTCTGATGTTTCTGATGCTGTTTGTGATCCAGTAGTTCCCACAGTGGATGTGACAGCACCTGTCACCGTTTCACTTGCTCCTCTAAGCGATTGTCCGCTGACGTTTGCCGGTTCTGTGGCCGAGTTGGCCTTCTCAGTGGCAATCATGGTCTCAATTTTGGGGATAAAGTCCTTCAATTTGTCAATCTCCTTTTTGAGGACAATCAAGTAGTAGGGCTCTGGTTTCTCGCCAGTCTTGTAAACCTTTGGAATGTATAAGCCGTCCTTCAGTTTGGCATTCTTAAGAAGGTTCTGAACATTTTTTAGAGCCTCTATTTTTTTTATCATCAACACCTTCTGTACTTGTAATTCTACAACCCCAGAGAAGTCGTACTTGTTTTCCGTGATGAGTTTGCTTTCATTTTTTCGAATTTCCTTAGCTAGCTCAAAAATTTCGCTCTTCAATTTCCACTCCATATGACTAAAGTAGTTAATTTCATCGTCGGTGATATCTTTCCTTAAGTTGTAGTCTTGCAAATAGGTCAGTTGTTTTTTCAGCTTGTTAATAAGATTGGTCTTCTCTTCGTAGGTGCATTTCTCTAGTTCTTTTTTCATCTCCATATATGCCTCCCTATTGGTCTTAAATTTATCAAATTTGTCTCCAACAAAGGTGTTGTCTAGTTTTGCTTCATAAAAATGATTAAGTGTTGGTAGGAAGGCCTCAACCTTCTCATTGTACAGCTTCATTTTCGCATCGTATTCTTCTTTCAGTTTGGGCAATTTTTCTTCTTCCATTTTTATTTTATTCGTAATATTGTCCAGAAGTAATTTTCTTTTAGTTTCACTAATGACGATTCCCTTCGATGGCTGCTTTCCATCATGTGGGTTTTGCAAATCACCAAATGACTCCTCGGATCCAATTTTTCCTATCAATTCGAAAATGCTGCTTTCTGGTAGAGGGTAGGATATTCCGTGTGGGTACGTCTGTTTCAAGGTTGGAACTGCCTTTTGGGGGGTGCTTGTTGACTGGCTACTTTCGGGCGCGATTAGCGTGCCTGCCATCTTTGCCTTCTCCCTCAAGTAGTACTCCAATTCCTCTGCGTTGGTGAACAGACCGTCCATGTCGAAGTTTACCGTCTTGGCAATGGCTACGATTTGATTCTCCAGGTTGGCAATTTTGATCTGGGCTTCATTCTGTAGAGTTGCAACACCTCCAGTGGTAGGATTACTATTTTCAGTATTTCCCTTTTCCGCTGCGACCTCCTCGAGTAGCGCCTTGATGCTTTTGTGCTCCTTCAGCACTTTTACCCGCTTCTCCAGGACTTGGATTAACTTTTGAGCCTCCTCCAGCTGGTTCGTGTAAAATATAACGTTGTAAATGGCTTGGAAGGTGTTTTTCTTCTGGTTGTAGTCTCCACCTGTAGAAGGTGCTACAGGGCCAGGTGCAACTCCTACTCCTGGTGCAACACCTACCCCTGGTGCAACACCTACCCCTGGTGCAACACCTACCCCTGGAGCAACACCTACCCCTGGAGCAACACCAGGAGAAGAAGAACTTTGAGAAGCACCCGCACTGGCTGCCGCACTTACACCATCATCGCTTGACGCGTGGATGATATTAGTCAAGTTGGTGTCACCGGCGACTATTTTATTATTCTCCGTAGCAATTAACTGGTTTATGTTATTTATTGTGTCCTTGTTTTTAGTGATGAAGGCCTCCATTTTCCCAATGTCGTCCTTTATATTGTCGAGGGGCTTCCTATAACCCAAAACAACTTTCTTCAGCATGTCCAGCTCCTTGTCACTGATTTTTAGATGCTCAGGTATTTTGCAATATTCGTGGGCGCACATATCGTTGAGTTTCGCCCTTAACAAATCATAGTTGAAGTTTACCACGTGCATCAGTTGGTTGAATTCTTCGTAACTCTCCACAAGGTATTTTAGTCCATTGGCGTCCAAGGCCAATTCCCTTATCATGTGTAGCAAGTTGGCATGTCCTGGAATTTGTAGCTCCAAATACTTGCCCACGAAATCTCTTATTTGGTGACCTAAAGTATTAACACTACTTCCATCATCATTGTTCACTATGTTAATTTCATTTGTTCCTATTTTTTGTTTGTGGAACAGCTCGTAGCCTTCCACCACGAGCGCCTCCAGTTTGTCCAGCTTCACCAGAAGCTGTTTATAATCTTCTGTTTCACATTGACATTTGGTAACGAAAAAAATGAAAGAGAACAAAAAGAGTAACACCTTCATTTTCGAATTCGTCTAATTTAATAAGCAAAGTGTGTAGGGTTTAAAAATGTACTAAAACTGGGCCTGCCAAAAATGGGCATTATTGTTGCATCTTAAAAGTGGCCAACGTTTTTCTATATATTTGCGTGTATGTTGGTGTGAGTATTTGGTGGGTGTGTATATTGGTGAATATATGTTGGTGGGTGTGTATTTGGTAGGTGTGTATTTAGTGGGTGTGTATTTAGTGGGTGCGTATGTTGGTGGGTGCATGCGGGTGTGTGCGTGTATGCGGATACGTGCGCGTGGGTGTATATATGTGTGTACACATGCAGAGGCTACTAAAACGAGGGTTGCGTCATATGGGAAGGGGAAAAGGCGATCCACGCAGGGGGGGTACGTCACAGGTACGCCTTGCACACGGGTGTGCGTGTATACGTGAAGGGGTACTTGCCTTCACACATACGCCTTCACCTACGTGTGTGTGATTACACATTCAATCTGTTTTCACGCAATTGTTCTATTAAAAAAAAAAAGAAGTAATCTTTAAAATGTTCACTTGTTTATCTTTCCTTTTTTTTTTTTTTTCTTTTTGGTCATGAAATAAACATCTTTTAAAAGTATACACAATGAAATAAAAGAAAAAGAAAAAAAAAAAAACGAAGTGAAGCGAAGCAGCGCGAGGCGAAACAAATTGAACAATTCACAATTGGAAAAGTAAACAGTTCACAGAAACAGGAAACATGAAAATGGAAACATGAAACTGGAAACAGTAAACACTTAATAATTTACAGGAAGAATTGCACAAAGTTAAACCGAACACACGTTACACACTTACGCGTGAAATTAAAAAAAAAAATTAATGATCACAAAAAGACTCCAAATGGACGGAGAAAAATTGCCCTGAAAAATTAACGTGTAACGGTACAACACAAAAAAATGTGCACAGAAACTTCGCGAAAATTCTGTACACGCATAAACGTGTGTTCGCTTTGTATGCATCACTTGAACATTCACAAATGTTTGTTCCCGTCCGTTTTGCTTTCTTAATGCACTTCTTGTCCCCCTTGAACCCTTTCATCATTTTACAGTCAGTTAGGGGACGGGAAAATTACGCCACTATGATGTGCTTGGCTGTTCGTCCGCCCCATTGCGCGATCTTCCTTTTTTTGCAGTTTATTCTCCATTTTGCAACTTTGCTTTATTCCCCATTTTTTTGCTACTTTGCTTTATTCCTCACTCTGTCACTTGTTTATTCCCCATTTTTCCCACCTTGCCTGTCCCCTTCTCGTCCATTTTTCTTTATTTTTTCAACCCATTAGTGCACTCCCAGTTGAAGGGGACATTACACCACGGCCGCCAACGGACGACCACACGTTCCCAAATTATCCGATACTGCTTCTCCGCAAACGTCCGACGTTCCTCCATTCTGCAGACACACAACGATCCAGCATGCAGCTACGCAGCTATGCAACTATTGCAACAACTCGGCGACAATTTCAAAGCGTCCTCCTGCATCTTTCACACTTTTCCAAACGCACATTTGCACCTTTTTTTTTTCTTTTTTTCCAACTTGGTGAATCCCCAACGATGCAGCAATGTATAGAGGACGTGCAAATCTATAACGAACAATTTAAAAAAAAAAAAAAAAATGGAAAACGCGGAGAATTGCTCCTTTCCATTTCGCTCATGTCGTTAAATATATACGTACCAATACTGTACACACACACACACACGCAGACATGGACGTAAATTTTCCGTGTGTACATTTTATGTGTGACAAAAAAAAGAATAGGGAAAGGGCAAGAGATAAATGAAATGAAAATATACCCGGGTGAAATTACCATGATTGTGAAGTGTTTACATACACAGATGGGGAAAAAAAAAAATTTTCTTTTTTTAACTTCGTCAAATGGAGGTAACACATTTTCGTCCTTTTACCTAGTGCAGTGTTGTTTTCTCCACCCCTGTTTCTACATTGGGGGCAACTTCTCAGTTTTCCGTGTTTTCCACATAAATGCACATTTTTCCAACCGCGGGAAGGGTGGTTCCCCTTGAACGAAGCCGTCGCCTGGCATGCGAAAAAGTAGTCGGTTGGTTTTGTACCCACTTGTGTGTGTGGGGGGGTCACTTCTTCCGCAAAAATGTGCACGCGGTATGTAAATGTTTTTTCCGCTAAAAAATGCGCAAAAGTGAAAAAAAAAAAAAAAAAAAAAAAAACGCCGCCACATGAAGGACCATGCGTCAAACGCAACAAACCACTCTGTTGCTCAACTCTGGAAAGAAAAATCAAAATTTGTAAAATAAAGGCAGGGATGGGGAGAATCCCCACGGGAAGCGTGTCTAAGTGGGATGCATTGTGGATATGCTGTGCCCCCTCCATCACTTTGCAAACGCTACGATAGCATGTAGAATTGGCTGCCCCTAAATTAGCAGGGCTACAACTATCCTGTGCATACATACACACGTACATAAAAACGTATAATAGACAGGCACTCTACGCAATAAGAAACGCCAAGATGGCGAACAAAAGCATAATATGCGAAAGTGAAGAGGCGAAAGAAAAGCTGCACACGACCCCTTCATGCATAGGTTTAGTGCCCTTGGGGCAAATGCAATTTACCCTATTATTTTTCAATTCGCACGTTGCCTTCAAATCGCATCCCCCGTTTTTCACTTCGCAAGAATTCTGTTCGTTTAAAATGCACTTCCCCTTCACCATGTTGTAGTTAAGGAAGCACAAACATTTTTCACTAAACCTTTGAATGAAGCAGAAGGAGTTGGATGGGCACACCCTATTTCTGCAGTTCTTTTCCACACGGTGCGCTGCGGCCTTCAGGCTATCTTCATCCCATTCATCCTCTCCCCAGTCATCCTCTCCCCAGTCTTCCTCTACCCAATCCTCTTCTCCCCAATCCTCCTCTTCCAAGTCCTCCTCTTCCCAGCCGTCGTAAAGGTCCCTATCGGTATCGTCACCTCCGTCGTCATGTCTTTCCTTGACTTTCCTCCCATCTCCCGCCTTGGCTTCGTTCAGCTTCTTCCAAATTTCCTGGTACTTGGTGAGGGGCCTCCCCTCCATGTTCTTAGCGTCCTCTCCTCGGTCGGGCACCTCCATCCCCCACCTTTCGTTATATGCCAACAGCGCATCCGCAAACTTCATCGCGTCAGTATCCTTCTCACTGTCGTACTCCACAAAGTTGTAGAACAGTGCCATATTATGGTTGCTGACCTGAGGTTCGTGCAAAAAGGAGTACCTAATACTTTTCAAGACATTTTTATAACTGGCAATTTTCTTTTTAAAGATTTTCCGCAATTTTTTCACCTTATCGTAGTTTAGCATATTTTCATGAGAGAAATTTGCACATAACGTTTCAACATTAATGGATGCCACTTCATTGTCTTGCTTGAGAGTCCCTTTTATGTCCAGCAGGGTAGGCACCTTCTCTTCCACTTGTTGTAGAAGCTCTTTTCGGTCATTAATTTTTTTCACCATGATGTGAATGACGAACGTCAGATCTTCATTTAGACTATCAATAAGTTGTCTGTAAATTTTGTAAGTTTTTATATTTTCCATTCTATCTGTGAAGAAATAAATATTATCCTCTTTTTTTTCCCTGTAAAAATAGTTTGTACTGAGGTGGAACGTTCTTTGTTTTTTGTGTAGGTTTGCATTAACAGTGTTTATTGTGTGTACTGTATCCTTCACCTTTTTAAGATGCGTGAGCAACTTATTGGTGTTATTTTCGCATCGTATAAGGTTGGTCACCAGGTCGGTTATGCTCATGTATATATACTTGAGCATAGCCGACTTGCGTCCTACCCCCCCATTGGAGCAACAAACTTGAGGGAAAAACTCAAGGTGGACTTTCATTTCCTTTATGTACGCATCACAGCATCTGTTTTGCTTCTCGAAGTATTTTATAATTTTCTCGTGGTATAAGGTATACATGTTAAGGTCCTCCACTTGGTACTTTCTCAGAAAAGCATACTTGCTTAGCCCGTAGTAGTCCACATTGGGTTCTTCCTCTGTTTCTTCTTTTTCTCCTTCCCTTTCGTTTTGCTTCTTAAATTTGGTTAGATTTCTTTCTCTTTCTCGGTACATCTCCACGATGTCTTTATAAATGTCCATCAATGAGTTGTACTTTTCCAGTGCGGCGTTGGAAACTTCCCTCTGATATTCCTTCTGCAGATCACTTGGGGGATCGCTTTCCCCCTGAAGTGGTCGCCCCATCCGTGCCATTTTGTTCTTCACGTAGGAAATATTTTCTTCATACAATTTGGCCCTCCATCTGAGAGCAGAAATATCTCTTTCTATTTTTCTCACCTTTTCGCGGTTCCAATTTTTTTTCTCCCACGATCTGTACAGCCAATTTAGAATCCTGTTGTACTGTTCCATGGATTCTTTTTCGAAGAGGATTTCTTTTTGGCTAGCTGCACTTCTGGAGAACAAGGGTCCGATAAGTGGTTCATCTACATGTGCTGTTTCGCTGAGGTGGACGGCAGGCTGTCCTATGACAAAATAGGCAATTTTTTCTTCGCTGCAGTAGATGTCCTCCTTCGAGGTCATCCCATTTGAATTCTCCGCAGGGAAGTTCCTCTTCTTCTCATCCACCTTTCTGACGCCTTGAAAGAAGAGCCGATACAGTTGGTAGTTCGACATGATGTTTTCCTTTTCTATTATTGCGTTCCAGAATGGCATTCCGTTAGGAATATATTTTATGTGTTTCACTTGAAAGGATGTAATTTTTTTTCTGTCTCCATTTAGTAAGTCGCAGGTGTATACTGGGTGATGCATCCAGTAAGGTCGGGCATTCTCACTGGAAGAGGAATAACTGCTTCCCTGTTTACTATCCCACCATTTAGGAGGCGTGTTCCCACCTGAATCATGTTCATAGTTTGGCACCACCCCAGAGCAGGAAATGGCCAATTCCCCTTGCAGCTGCTCTCCGTTTGACACATAAAGGATGTGTGGAATCCTGTCTAGGCGCCTTTTTCTTTTCCTGTATTGGAGTGGTCCCTCGTGAGCCTTACTCAAATTTTCATCCACCTGTACTCTCCCCTTCTTCCTGCAAAAGGAGTTCACCATGGTACCCTTCAACTCGTTATAGGGCGTCATCCCAAAATTCAAAACGAGATGAAAAAAAACGGTCTCCAGGAGGCTCATATCCGTGTCCCTGGATCTGGAGTACAATTTGAAAACTTGGCTCTCCTGCGTTTTGTATAGCATGTATTTGTAGGCCTCGGAGAGTGAGTTGGTTATTAGTGCATTGTTTAGCAGGTCGAATGGAAACTTCAAGGGGGAATAACAAGTTGACGAAGGTGAAGCGGCGTAAGAGTATAGGGAAGACGCGCAGGAACTAACAGAAGATACAGTTGCTTCGTTTATCGTGTCGAATTCATCTCCCATGTCGTTTAGGTTGTAAAAAATCAACTTCCTTACCACATCCTTGGAGTATACAGAACTGTCTATGGAACAGGACTGCCCATGATAACAACCAGAAGAACTATGCTCCTCCCAATTTTCGAACTTTTTTAAAATATGCCCTGAAATTTCATCACTGTTGAATATGCTAGAAAAATAGGAGTGAATTTGTCTGAAGCCGTTTTTTACTTGTTCATCGTTTTTGTTGCTCTCCCCGTTTGGAGATTCCTTTCCCGATTGGAAAAAATTTGCTACGTGGACGAGCGGCTTTTCCATGAAGTTCCTGGACAGCTCATACACCACACGCAGGTTATTTGCACCCCAACTGGGATCACCCTCATCAAAGTCTCCATCCCCATTAGTGGTATTGCTCTCCCCAATGTAGTCACTACTTATGTCGGGGCCAAGGTCTACCCCAAGGTATGCACTCATAAAGTTGGGGTTCAGGCCGAACAGGTAGATCACGTACTTTAGGAGAAGGTGAGAAAGGTCCCCCTGCTTCATCACGCCGTCTAAATTTTCAAGAGTCAAATCGTGGCAGAAGTCTTTGTTCACCCCAATTTGGTAGCTACTTCGCAGATGTTCCAGGTGGGTCTCATAGAGGAGAAGCAAAAAACGGTTGCTGAGGAGAAAGGCCGATGGAGTGATTCTACCCAAAAAGGCTATCTTCCTTTTCAGAATAAGGACAATCCTTTTTACAACAACTATTTTTCCAAAAAGGAGAATGCGTCTGTAAAATCCTACCATTTGTTCTTTCCTCAACTTGAGGTTAAACAAAATGGGGTGCATCTCCACTTTTTCTACATTTTCAATGTGCTTTATTTTTATTTTTTGATTTTTCAATTTTCTGTATCGAGTTAGAAGCTTCACAACACTTCGCAGCCGCTTCAAATATTCGTCTTCTCTTTTCATTAGCTCCTCGTTTAGTTTGTCTTTTTTCGTTTTGTCTTCTTCGCTTAAAAAGGAGTGACTTGTTTTGTTCCACGTGGATTCCCACAATTCTGGGAAGTCCCTCTTCCCCACGTTGCGTAGAAAGGAGTGTCCCTGTTCAGGAACGCTGCTGCCATGTTCTTCGACTGGCTCTCCCCCTTTAAGGGTGCTCATCGAGTTCCTCTTCCGTATGCCCTTCTCTACAAACTGCTCGTATTTATTTTTCACATTTTTGTACTTCAAAAAGGAACCGTTTAGTGCATCCATTTTCTGTGCAATTCTTTCTGCTATGTAGACCCTATTATCTTTGGCGTTTTCTCGAATATAATCCAGTGAGAAAATATCCCTCACGTTTAGGTGGTAGTCCTTTAGGTGCTCATACAAAAAGGAGTACATGCTTATGTACTCATCGAGCAGTTGAAAGATGTGCTTGATTTCCGCCCCGCCGGTGAGCTCCACTTGGCGTGGGCCCTTCCTACGGAAGGTGGCTGTCCCGGTTGGTGGGTTGCCTATCCCTGTTGACGCTTTACCCGTCTCCCCCCCCAGCTCCCTTGTAAGCCACTCCAACGACGCCTCCACGCTGCTCCGAACCCGCAGCATCCTCTCGATAATGAAAAAAAAATACTTCTCGAAAAAGTTTCTCCTTCGATACATTTTTTTCTTCTCCCTTTCCACTAACGTGTCCAGATCCTTGTGCAGGTAATTTTTTGCCAACTGTTCAAATCGCTCAATTTCTTCCAGCGATAATCTATCGTAACTCTTGTCCCTGAGTTCCTTCTCCAAGTCTCTGCAGTAGTTTCTCCCTTCCTGTTGCTCCTCCACCTGTATCATTTGTTTTCTCATTTCGACGACGGAGCTGTGAATGTAGCTTTGCAGGGACGCCTCAAAGTTATGCAACATAGTTTTTACACTTTTGGCAAACTGCTTGGTGCATTTTTCTCCAGAAATGCTTTTGTAGTCGTCGTTGCAGGTTGGCGGATTGTTCATTGATCCATCTTGCGGGTCATCCATTGAGACGTCTGTCGGCTCATCCCATATTAACACACCGTAGTTGACGTAAAAACCCGAATAGACATCCTCCTTGATCTCCAAAGAAGGATTAAACAGGGCGTTAGCCATGTCTGTTTCGCTCCTCAAAAAACGTTGGAAATATTTCGAATAATTTAGATAATATAGCTTTGTCGCTATGTACATGTGGGTATATCTAACAATTTCAATCTGCTTGCGAAGGGAGTTCTTCTGATTGATGTAGGAGCAACTTACGGATGGTTTACTCTGAATGAATTTTTTTTTGTAGTAATTGATCATTTCTTCAAGGAGGTCCTTCAGGTCCCTTTCTGTTTTTACACCTCGTAGGTACTTCTCATCGGTGAAGCGCTTTCCGTTTGTATTTTCCTCCTTTTTTTTTTTCCCTTGTTTTGCCTTCACTCCACCCACACTTCCTTCCCCTACCCCAAACAGATACAGCTCCTTCCTAAACGTTAACCCTAGTGAAGAAAACAAGTAACGAATCGAAAAGTACATTTCATGCAACACCTGTCTCTCTTTCTTTATTTCTTCCACAATTTGAGCCATCCTCTCGTCGTTCCTATCACCCAATCGAATCCTTTCCGCTTCCTCGATCAGAGCAATCAAGGAGAGGGTACACTCCCTCACTGTCACGTGCACACTGTGGATATTCTTCCAGTTGAATGCTTCACACAAGTGGAGAACAACCACCACAAGGAGGAGAAACAACCTCATCTTTATCTCCACAAAGAGGAAGAAAGACCAAATTGCCGTGCAGGTGTTCATGCTGGCACGTACACACGCACTTCGTTCGTACAACACACACTTACACGCATATCCATATCCGAAACGCGTATGAATGTGATGAGGTTTTCCAAACAAATGAGCAGATCTGAGCGCCTTGCATCTGTTTCATCAGTTTGTTTAAGCGCCACAACAGACTCTCTCAAGTGTCCATGTGTAAATGAATCACGGTAAGTAAAGACATGTGTTTATTTACGCATATGTATGGGCTAACAAATTGAAACCCCATTTTTAAGTCCCCGTGAATTTACCAACTGTTAAAGGAGTTCCCCCCCTCTCTCCTTATGCATGCTCTCCAGACGAGCAACGAACTAGCAGGGCGCCCTCTGCATGCGCGGCGCATGGGTAGCCCCCCCGGTTTACCACCTCCAGCTAAACCATTGCACAGCATGGACTTCATTAATGAGAAAAACAGAAAAAGAATTCCCAACGTGTGAAATATCTCATCATTTCAACAAAACATTGTAATGTCTTTTTTTTTTTTTTTTCATTCAGTAGAACATAGGATGCGTCTGCAGTTATTCTTTTTTCTGCATGCGAATTTGACTTGCTGCATGCGCCCTGGGGGGACAAAAAAAAAAAATAAATAAAATAAAGTAAAATAAAATAAAACAAAATAAAAGGAACATAAATACAGGGGTAACCACAATGGTGGCGACGCAGAGGAAGCCCAACTGAATTCCTCTTAACTTTATTTTCCCCATTTTGGGCCTCCTCTCAAATTGGGTCACCAAATCGGCGGCTGTGCTGCCCCGTGGTGAGACACCTTAACAGAGTCCCCGAGGGTATGTATGTACTTCCCCCGAACCAATTCGTATAGAGGCCATTTGGACGAAGCCACCTCCACCATAGGAGCATCTTTCCCTTTATGGCCCCACGCTTCTCGTTTTTTGCTACCCCCATTTTGGTACGATGAGATCCTAATTACAAGGTGTACACATTTAGCAGAGCCTCCAAAATGGTTAAGCGGTGGAATCGAAAATGTAGACCAAAGATTTGTCCCCCCCGAGGTTATCCCCCTTCCGTCTTTTCTACCGACATGCGTGTAATGGGGGAAATCATATGCCTTACTCGGATACGTCTGGGTGAAAAGAGGGGCAACTCACGTAATGAACAGAGGCGCCCACGAAATTACCCCAACAATATTGCCGATCCCGGGGGAAACCTGAACTTGCGCATATTCCTATGTAGACGCCGTAAAATTCGGGGCTCGCTTCAAAGGGGTAAACCTTTTCACAGTAGGCATTCGAGAGGAATTATTTTCTTTCACGCCCGCATTCTTCCCCATCCTCCTTCCAATCCGCGTTGTCTTGGTACACCTTTCTGTGAAAATTTCCCGCACTCGCGTTTACTTTTTTTTTTTTTTTTTCTCCAAACGGCAATACGCAGTAGAAAAGAAAAAGAGCGAATTGCCCAACTGTTCACCTGTACATATTTTTTTTAAAATCCACTTTATCATGAGGATAATTAAAAAAAAGAAAAGGGAAAATCCATCTCACTGCATCTATACTAATCTGTGAAAAAGCAAACCCAACTTGTAGCTCCGCGCAGGCAAAATGGAAGGAGACGAACAGGACGACGAGGTCGGAAAGACAAACATGAATGACCCCCATGATGGTGAAAAGAGGCAACATGAGGAGGACGCCCTTTTCGACGATATCATCCCACAGAGGGATTATAGGCGGATAGGCACAAATGTAATAAATGAGCAAATGCTAATCGAAGAAATAAACAAAAGTGGGGGGTCCCCTGGGGGGAGGAACCTCACTGAGGAGTTTAACCACGCCAAGGTGTTGTCCCTCGAAAATAGGAAGATTCTCCTCATACAAAATATTGACCTTTTTAGGAGTACGTGTGGAGCGTTGCTAAGATGGGCTTCGGAGCTGCACTTAGAAAATGCCCCACTGATTACCCAACTTGCCCACCGCTTGGGCGTTGCTTCTCTCACACACCCACTAAATACGCACCCACTAAATACACACCCACTAAATATACACCCATGCACATATGATACACATATGATACACCTATGGTACACCCCTGTGCAGGCCTGGAGGAACTCCGCCTGGACAACAACCTCATCGAGGAAATCGAAAACCTGGAAGGACTCTCCAATCTAAAAATCCTAAGCATATCCAACAACAAAATAAAAAAAATAAAAAACCTCAGTCAGTTGCAGAACCTGTCTGAACTAAACCTCCACAATAACCTAATCGAAAAAATAGAAAACTTAGAAAATAACGTAAATTTAAAAATCCTAATTTTAAGTAAAAATAGAATAAAGCACATGGAGAATGTAACCTACCTGAGGGTTTTAAAAAAATTAAAATTTCTCAACTTGATGGATAATCCGATATGTCAAGAAGAGAACCTCCTCATCCAAGTGGGTTCTACTTTGTCTACTCTAAAATGTTTCAACAATGTGCTCATAACGCAGGAGAGTACATATAAACGACGAGGGGTTCCTTCCCAATCGGCGGAGTGTTACCAAGGTGGGGACTCCCCTGTGGAAAACTCCCCCCAGGATAACTACTCCAACAACCATTGCGATAATTACGAAAAGAAAATCAGCGAAGCGTACTTGTCTAACATCACCACGCTGGACCAGGCCCTCTTTGACAAAAAAAAGGAGCCTTCTGTTTTTCTCAAAATTGGTTACTACTCCAAGATTAAGGAGGACTTTCTGCGTGACGTCCGTTTGATGAATTCCACCCTGATGTAAGTCCGAGCGTATTAAACCATATACATATATCATTACGCAGACGAAGAGGTATATGTAGCACCCCGTAACCACCCACTTACCCCCCCTTAACCGCAGAGACCAAATCCTCCAGTTGAACGAAGAGCGCAGCAAATGCTCCCGCACCTTCGAAAACGACGTGGAGAACTTCACCTCCCAGTATATGAAGAACAACATTGCGGCGTTCAACCAGCTACGGAAGAGGTCCAAGCGGGTCGTCCGTGCCCTGCTCACCTTCCTGGGTTGCGAAAAAGGTGCGTTCCGCAGCGTCACTTAGCACATGCATATGATGTTGTGTGCATGGAAAATAGTATGCCTATGCATGTGCATACTACACACGAACATGCGAACATACGCTAACTCTCCCAACCATGCTCCCGCTTTATTTACGGCAGACCCCCCTCCCGTGGAGCTCAGGAAATGCCCAGACACGTATAAAAAAAGGACCCAGCCAAGTGACCACAAAATGCTTAACGATACGATTACGAGGAAAGTTCAAAACGTCTGCGCAGATTTTCGTTTCAAGGGAGACAATAATGAGGAGATTCCCCAAGGGGGAACAACACCTTCCCAAGAGGATCAACCCCACCGGGTGGGAACCTCCGAACCGCCTCCTGACAACCCCGAGGGGAAGCAGCCAAATGGGAGTGATACCCTCCTCCTTGAGGAAAAAAAATACAACATTATAAAAAAGTATATAGAAAAAAACATGGAGGAGAATTTCCTCTTCAGGGACAAGCTAATAAACGACGAACTAGCCAATATGGTTTCCATAAATAATTTTCTAGAATGTTTTAAAAAGGAAGTCTCTAAAATGATAAAGCTCATAAATGACCATATATCAGATTACTTCCGTAAATTGGAAGAATTGGAGGAGAATTTTAACTCTAGAATTATTAACTTTTTTGCCGAGGTGAAGAATAATGAGCATCCCTCCGTCAGGCTCAGGTAAGCAGTGCGCCAGGCAAGCATTCCTCACGTGATTACTGTGGCGCACCCTCACCATGCGTGTCTGCCACCCATACTTCCTTTCCTCCCCGCAGCGAGGACGAAATAAACGAGTACTACGCATACAAAGGCAGCCGCTCAAACATCCTGAACAACCTGGAGGACTCCATCTCCAGCAGCTACAACAAAGCAGGCACCTTCCTCATCGAGGAAAAAAAGAAACACTTATTTGTCAAGTCCAGGGATCGCATTTCGGAGATTGAAAAAATTGTCGATGTGTCTAACGATTTGTTTTATTCCTACCTCAGCATTCTGCGCGTCCGTGTTGAGTGACTACCACTTGTGCGCCTCCAAAAGGGTTGTATAAATGTTTACCTATTTATAATGGGTGTGTTAATATGCGCCCCTGTTTGCGTGTGACGCTTCCCGTGGCTTCCCACTTTTCACCACTGCAGTGGCCTATGCAAAGGGTGTGCATTTGTTTCATGCTTCTTAACTTGGGACCCATCCCCGACACTTCCTTACGTTCCACTTCGCTCCCGCTGGAGCTTCCCTTTTTGAATTTCTCTTCGAACTTTACTCCACCCACGACGTCGTACCTAACAGGGGGACGAACGAATGGCGCACGCTCACACATAGGCGAGCCGGGGTACGCAGGGCTGGTGATAGGTGCCCCTCCCACACACCCCGGGAAAGAATAAAGAATGCCCCCAAGCAACGGGTTCAAGTGGAAGAAAAAAAAAAAAAAAAAAAAAAAAAAAAAAAAATACAACATATAACATATAACAACACAGCGCAACGCAATGTAATGCAAAGCAGGTCAGCCACAATGAGGCAAAACAAAACGAGTACCTCTACGTGCAGCACACCGCACCCGCTTGTACCAGATCTGACAGCCCATCCAGCGAGGAAGAACAGCCCCACGCATCCCTCCCCCGTATGACATGACTATTTTTTCCCTTAAAAGGTCCGCCTTAGCTTTATTTCTCACACTCATAGGTAAGTCGTTTTTTGCAAAGAAGTGGACCAGAGGCACGAACCTTCGGAACTGCATCTCGCCATTGTATGCTCACCATGAGAGTAAATTAGCTGCTCACAAGGGGAGGCTTTCGTTTCTCTCTAGCAGTGGGGGGTCAGTAGGCAGTTGGAAGGGTCAGCGGAAGGGTAGGCGATGGCGCGGCGGCAAGTTAAACCGTGCAGGAGGGGGTATGCACATGGATGGCCGGCTTGAAGCACAAAATGGTGCAAATAGCAACAAGCATAGCAATGAACATACCAACCCACATAGTGATCAGCAGACTGACTCACCCCCCTTCACCATCAATGACATCGGTACCCTGGTCGGGGGACACGTAACCGTCATGAGCGGGGCCTTCAAACACTGCAGGGGGGTCATTCTCGACGTTAAGAAGACGGACAAGGATGAATACGAGCTGCTGGTGGTAATCAACAAAGACGAATCGGCCAAATATCCCAAAAACATCCTGAACAAATTCGGAAAAAGCTACTGGTTTAATGTGAAGGACGTCCAAGTGGAGAGGGTGAAAGATTTGCTCTTCCACAGGTATGAAAATTTTTACGATGAGAAGGAGCGGCCCACGGATGGGGACCTGCAGGAGATTAAGGAGCGCTTCAGCGAGTTAGACGTGGAAGACGTAAACCCATTGGAAGGGGAAGACGCAAACCCATTGGAAGAGGAAAAGGCAAACACATTGGAAGGGGAAGAGGTAGGCCAGTTGAGCAACGACGAGGAAAGCACATTAGAAGGGGGAGAGATAATCTCGTTTAGTAGCGAAAAGGAAAATGCTTCCTATATCGAGGAGGCCCAACGGACAGACCTGATCACCCTGCAGGAGAGCCTCATCGAGGGAAAAAAGCGGCCACGGAGAAGCGCCTTTTGCCACACAGTGGTGAAGGAAATAGAGAAGAATTACCTGTACGAAGATCTGCTAAATCTGTACAAGGAAAAGAGACACCTGGCTAACATAGTGGTGTGTTTCTACATCCTAAAGCAGTTGGTGAAAATCTACAATTTTGAAAAAGAAAGCGAAAGTGGCGAAAATGCTTTCCAGAAAAATGTTATTTACAACAACACCTTTGAAACCATCTTAACAGATATTTTAAAATTTTTGGAAAAAAAGGAAATATATAGAGTGGTGGACAAAACATGGCTCCTATGGATCCTAGTAAAGTTAAAGATACACAAGGAGGAGAAGTATAGGTCCACCTTCGAAGGAATTTTAAATCACCTCGTGAAATATTTCACCTACGAAACGTTGAAAAAAATGAACACCAAAAGTTTGTGTGCAATTTTATGGAGTTTAGCTAAATGTTCCCATAGCAACATACAAGTGTGTGAAAAAATTTACAAAAAAGTTGTGTATTTTTTGGAAAAGTACACCTCTGTGATGTCTTGCCATGACATGTCGAACATTTACTACTCCCTTGGGTTGATTGAATACAAAAATGGAGACGCTTTTTTTCATTTAATTGACGAAGAAATTAAAAAAAATATAAATAAATTTTCAGTGCAAAATCTTATGAATATTCTCTACGGTATGACAAAACTGAAGAGAAACAACTCCACTTTTGCAGTCGTAAAGGATAAGTTGCTCTTCCACTCCTCTAACATGAACCTTCGAAACATGAGTTTGTTCCTTTGGTGTCTAAATAAGAATGAATACTACCACGTGGACGTTAACTTTAAAGACAAATCCTTTCAACAATTAAATGTAAAGCAAGCCATGCAATTGTTAATGTTTTTTAACTACAACAGGGATAAATATGTGCACTACCTGAAGTACGTTTTGAATTTTCTTTTCAAGTGTATGTCTAATTTGACTAACAAAGAAATTTCTTTCCTTTTTTACTCCCTGTTCAAATTAGACCTACTAAAAAATAGTAGGTGCTTTGTAAAGATTCGTCAGCATATCATCCAGAGAGACTACCAAAGATTCAACTTGATAGACCTCAACATGATTCTTCTTTCTATGAACAATAGTAATATATACGATAGAATTTTGCTCAACTATTTATTTCGCGCCCTCAGGGGAATTCTCACGCGGGTCCTAGAAACCCGCACCTCGGGGAAAGTCACCCCGGGAGAAGTAACCACAGAACAAGTAGCCACCGAGCGCCCCCCCATAGACTGCACCAACCTCAACTACGTAATGAAGAACCTATCTGAAATGAAAATTTTCGACCAAAGCATTATGCTCAAGTATGCCCTTCTCTTCTCCAGCAACCTTTCCAACATCAGCGCCGACCACATTTGCGACTATCTCTTCTACACCTTATCGTTGAACAACCTGGGGGTGAATACAGCAGGGGGGGAAAAAACCCCAATGGCAGACGCTTCCAATAGCGAACTGTCCTCACCCACCTTCCGTGACCAAAGGATCGCCCACTTAGTGACCTCCAACGAAGAGCTCACCTTGAAGGATGCCAATTTTGGAAAAGTCTACCAGCACTATTTAACCAAAGTGACTCAATACGCGAAGGACAAACTATCCCATTTCGACGCACACACATTTCTTGCCCATTTGGAGGAACAGCAGAATGGGAAGACGGGACAAAACGGAGTAGAGGATAAACAGGAGAAAGACAAAATCGACACCTTCGTGTTCGACTACCAAACGGAGAAGAAACACGAGCATGTGCAAAAACTCAATGAACTCATTTTGGAACAAACTACCAACCATGCTGCGAAGGCAACATTCCTGGGGGACTTAATTTCGGATAAAGAGTTTTCCTCGTTTGTCAACGAGGGGGAAGACAACCATCCTCATGATAATGATGAAAATAGCGAAAAAAAAAAAAAACTTCAGCCATGCACATCCATCAGTTCACTCATTCATTTGTTCTACTCCCTTGCGTCCTTGAACGAACTTGAAAAAAACCACGTTGATCACTACATGGACAATTTGTACACCGTCGTGGAGAAAAAAAAAAGCGAAATAACGGCCTACCAGTGGCTGCTCATCAAGGACCTCTTCAAGATGGTACGTGTGAAGAGGAGCGCCGATTGGGAGCTTCTCCTAGACAATGTAAATTCCTACGTTAGGGGTGCCGAGCAGGAGGGAAGCGCGCGCTTCGAGACCATCAACATAGAGATATAAGAGCGGGTGTGTGTTTGTATGTGTGGATCTACAAATTGGCGTAGCCTACATGCTCACCTTTAATTGCACAAAAAAAAAAAAAAAAAAAAAAATTGCTAATCATCCTCATGAAGTATTCCGTAGGGGTAACAAGCCGAATGGCATCCTTTTTTCTTTTTTCGCGTCGCACCCCTCATCCCATGGCCTTGTTAAAAATGTAAAAGGCCCAAAACAAAATGGCAAATATGAAGGAGACAAAACAGGAGTTCCCAACGTCGTTCAGCAGAAACATCGCCTTGTTGACGTATCTATCCTCCCCGATGCAGTTCATGCCAAAAGATGAGTCCACATATTTTATAAACTGGAGCAGATACTTCACCTGAATTAGCAATAGCGCAACAGACGCAACGACTGTTGAGAAGAGGAGGCTAAAGTAGTTAAAATTTAGCGTCCCTTTTAGGCTGTAAAAGAGGTACCATATATTGCTGTACCATTTGGCTGAGTATATATTTTTCAATCCCATGGTGCGAATCATCTCGTCCACATTTCGCAGGCAGTGCATGTGGAGAACACACGGGGACGTGTGTGTATGCGTGTCAATTATGGAGTAATTGAATGTTTTTTCTATCTGACCGATTTTCCGTAACCCTTTATCCATGTACACTTCGTCCAGAATGGTCTTCCGCTTCGTCCATGTGGTTGGGTGTGCGTCTATCTCGTTTTTTGTTAGCTCTTTCCCGTCGCTTTTTTCTTTTTTAAAGAATTCCACTATGGAGGATAGGACAGAATTTTTTTTATTTTTTCCTTCCGTTTGGCTAGCTTGGCCAATTTTTTTATTTTTCCCTACCGTTTGGCTAGCTTGGCCAATTTTTTTATTTTTCCCTACCGTTTGGCTAGCTAGACTATCTTTTTTTTTCCTTTCGACCGTCTCGTCGCCATGCTTATTCAGGTAGTACGCACTGAGCAACGGGCGAAAAGGAAAAAACTGCACACAGTCCTGGTAGTTCATCAGAGTCACATTCCCTTTGCTTCGAAACAAGTGAAAAATAATGTTGTGATTGTCAACGATAATTCTGTTGTAGTATTTCGCATTCTCCTGAGGGACGCAACTATCAAGTGGGTTTTCCTTTCCGTGTGTGGGGCTATCCTGCTGCAGCTGGAGCTTCATCAAATAGTTGCAGTCTAAGTACAAGTTGGTGAGGAAGATCTGGTCGTTCTCAATAAAGGAAGGGATGTATTGTAAAATTTTCTTCGCTAGGAAGACGTTGCTTATCCATCCGCCCGAATTTAGTAAATTTAAATTTTTATAAAAATAAGTGAAGTCTTTATATTTGTCTCGAATCCTCGTGGAATCCCATTCAGTGCTATCATTGTTTTTAAAAATGCTGTTGTGAAAAATTAAGTGCATATTTTCGATAATCCGTAGGAGGAAGAAGCTATTCGAATAGGTGCTTTCGCTTGTACACACAAATAAGTTGTCGTAATTCATTATGTACCTTTCCACAATTACATTCGCTGGCTGAACGAAGAATGTGTCAAATCCGTCCACAAAAAGGACGATGTCGTTGTCGTTGCACGATTTTATGTACTCCTTTACTTTTACCAACTTTGTTATGAACCCTTCCCATTTTTTTCCCATTCCTAGCACAGTCAGGTCTATGTTCAAACGGGAGCAACTTTCCTGCAACGTTTTGAAGTACCCCTGCTCGTGGGTTGCGAAGGTTAGCACGTGCAGTTTGGAGCTCCGAATTTTGGCCTTCATCTTGGTTACGTCCACTGTGGTGGCGCCCATCGTGGTGACGTCTATCGTGGCGGCTTTGCACATGTTGGTATAGTGGTTATTTAAGCGGAGAAAAAACAGATAGGTGGTTCACGCGGAAGAGGTAAGGAGAACTTCTAACCCGTTGCAAATTTAACGCATGTGCCGGATTAGCGCGTTCCTTCCCTTACTCTTCGCGATGTTGCTCCTTGGGAGAAGGGTCCTTCTGTTCGTTCAACAAGGGGGTGTGCAAAGCCTTTACTTAGCAGGTTCATGCGTCGGAAAATTTTTTACCGCTTTCTTTGAGCGACATAAAGAGGTGGATAACAAATTGAAAAAAGACGCGTTGACAAAAGGGGTGGCAAACAAATTGAAAAAAGACACGTAGACAAAAAGGGTGAACTGGGAACTACAAATTGGGAAATGTGATACTGACTGAGAATTGCAATAGAGAGATGGCCACTGAGAGTTGCCTGTTGCGATTTACTTGTTGGGGCCAAGTTGCGGCCGCCGTGCCCAAGTAGGAAACCTTCCACGTGCAGGCAAAGGTCGGTGTACATACATTTGTCTGTTCCCCGTCCGTGCGATAAGGCGAGACGCCTGTGCATTTTTAAACGAGCAAAATGGGCAATCCTACGGTGTACCCCTACATGTACTATGTTTTTCTTTCCCTCAAAAACAAAAAAAAAAAATAAATAAATAAAATAAATAAATGGCGCGCAGAAAGCGTAACACGGGAGGGAGCTCGCAAAAGAGGGCTAACACAATGCACAGATTAATGCTCCCAAGAAACTGTCAAAGGTTGAGAAAAAAAAAAAAAAGAAGGGGGAACTTCACCCAAATGCGCTGTGTGACTTATTTTATGACGAATGAGTCAAAAAATGCCGGAAATATGGCGCAAATGTGGAAGGAATGTGACCCCAAATTGGCACAAAACAAGGTGGACAAAATTGACTTAAAAAAAAAAAGCGACTTCTGTGAAGGGAAATAAGGGGTAGTGTTACTCAGTCCTTAAACTCAATGTGAGGGTTTTCGTACTTGCCTAGCATTTTTATTTCTTGTTCACTTATCTGCAGGGGTCGAAATGGGAAAAAGGGTGAACCGGGTGAAATGGTAAAATATTGAAGATCTTCCCATTTTTTAAGCCTCTATGCAGCTGTGCTGCGATCTCCACCAAAGCAGTACCATTTTGTATTGGTTTTGGAAGAACCGCCTGAGCATTAGGAGAAGCTTGGACACAGCATAAATGGTGAAGCAGGAGGCCCCGAAAATCACGAGGTTCTTCACCACGTTACCTCTGCGGCGGGGGGGAAGTGAAAAAGGGGGAAACGTGGTGAGGTGGCAAATGTGGAAAAGGGGGAAAACGTGGTGAGGTGAAAAAAGGCAAGTAGACAGAAGAACAAGCGGAAACGGGGTTCCCACGGAAGGCTACTTTTGTATCAACTGGATCTTCTTCATGTTTCGCATGATGATGTCCTTGTGGGAATTGAACAGGGGCTCGAACAGGAATCTGCACGGGGGGTAAAAGTGTGAGATGGTGTAAAGGTCCAGTCGAGACACCGCAAAGAGGGAGCTAACAAAAAGGGGCGATTCCGAGCGGGACGGGAGCAACCTACTTTTTGTTAAAAATCGTCTTGAAACCGGGGAACAGATTAGACATGTTAATATCTACAAAAGGAGGGGAAGGACACGGAGTTGCATTTTGCCCTTGCAGTTGCGTGAGCTAATTCGGGAGATTATTAAACAAAAGGGGGCGAAAAAAAAAAAAAAAAACTTACCCTTAAATAGCGAAAGGGCCATCCTTACCCTAGGCGCGTGATTCTTCTGGAAGCTGTTTCTGAACAGGTTCCTACCTAACAAGGTTGCATCGGAAAGTGGTGTACGTTTGGGTGCTGTACAAGCACATCGGCCCACTTCTCTAGGGGGAACCCGCTCGAAAGTCCACATGCTGTCTTACTGGAGGAAACATAGTAGAGCCTATTTTTTTTCCACAGTTGACTTTCTAAGAATTTTTTGTCAAAGTTGTGCACATCTGTGGGGTCACTATTTAGCAGTGTCTGTTCGCGCCCCCGGTTGCTCTTAAAGGAGTAGCACAAGTGAGGAGAAGACACAAAGAGGAAAAAGAGAAAGGTGAAAAGAGTGAACAGCGCCATTTTGCCTGGTCCTCACGTCCACTCTAGTTCACGCTTGTTCACGTTTGTACTTGATCATGCTTTCTCCACGCTGAGGGGAGAGCCACTGGGCCGCCAAAAAAAATAACCACCAGTTCTGTGCAAGGCAATCCCTCCAAACAGACGCGCCAATTTGGTGAAGCAACCCAAAAATTAAAACCAGTGCGAAAAAGAGAAAATAAAAAAGGTAAAAAAAAAAATGTATCTCAATAGGTAACCAGTCAAGGGGTTATTGGGCAGACTAAAGAGGAAGGACCTATTTTTCCACTTGGAAAAATATCTTGGGGGTGTACACTTAAATGTAAAAAAAAAAAAAAAAAAAAAAAAAAAAAAAAAGGGGGGGAAAAAAAAATGTGCACAATTAGGGGTAACAAAAAATGTGTATGCAACTAAAAAGTGATAATATCGGCCTTAAGAACATAGAGACGAAAAAGCGCATGCGGTTGTGTGTCCCTCCACTTGGGAAGTTTCCCCCTTTTTTCTTCTTAAGGCACTTTTCCGCCCGCTCAGATCGGTAACCAATTTTAAGTGAACAGAACTGGTCAGGAATTTCCACCTCTTGAAATTGCTATGTGCAGTCGGCGCGCCGGGCACTAGGCACGTTTGTAAAAAAAAAAAAAAAAAACCTACTCGGGTGGGTTAATTTTTGTACGCTTTACGAGTTGCTCTAGCTTCTTCTTTTTCCCACATTGTACGTTTTCGTTTTTTTTATTCCCTTTTAATATGGGCTTTCACTATAGCCATGCATTTTCTTAAATTTTCCTTGACTTACTGATGTGCTTGCCAATTTTGCTCCACTCGAGCCCGCGTCATTGATATTTGACCATCACGAAGATAGGTCCATATATACATCGATGCGAAGGGAAAGGGGGGCTCTCCAACAGGCATAGAACACACAAACATCGCGTCAGTAGGAACTGTGGGAAAAGCAACCCTTTAGCAGTCTCTGGTGAGCCGTTCGCAGGATGATGGTTATGTAGTCTTTTGGGGCATTGCTATACTGGGTCACTCGGGGAAGAAAGTCAAAAGAGGGTGGAGAAAAATCATCTCCTTGTAGTGCAAAAATGTACGCACGTATATATTTATATCTGAAGATACACGCGTAGGTACGCAATGGTTTGGTCCCCCCGCGCTTACAAGCGATAAAATGAGAACTCTAATTAGCTACTTCGTGAAGAAGTGCGAACGAACCAAGTACAGACTGGAGGTCATCGAGAGGAGGTACAAGCTCTTCTCCTGTGGTGTCCCAATGGTACTTCTCATGTCCCTAACCATCACCATAGGCACCTTCCTAATAGATCTTCAGTACAGAATTAGGAATACCCGGCAGCAAAATATAAACATACGCGAAAATAAACTGATGGAGGAAAAGAACAAGCTGCTGAAAATCCTCAGAGATTACGATTGCGTCAATTACGAAAATGTGCCCATCAAGCGCGACTGAGGGGGAGAAGACGGCGCGAACATTTCGTAGCGGCAGCCACTGCGTCACTTTGCGTGGGTACCTATAGATAAGTGTGTATTCACGTATGCATATATGTATTTATGTAAGTGTACATGTATTTTTTTTTTTTTTTTTTTTGGTAACCATTTCGAAACAGCCAAACGTGAATGATCGCGTATAGCCAGGGGGGGGGATAATCACACAAAGACAATTCTGCTCTCATTTGGACCATCTGGGGAGAACATACAAAGGAGAATATACCCTCCCCCCCCACAGAGGATTTTTCCCCCAGTGGGAGCGGTTTTCCCATTTAATTATTTTATAACCCCTCTGTACTTGAAGTGCTCTGTTAGGGCAGATCCTCCACCTGCACACCAATCCACCTTCCCATCGACGCAACTGCCATCCCCCCCTTTTGGAAGCATGCACTTTAACGAATTAAACATTTACGTCCAGGTAAAATGCATCTCCTTCTGTTCGTCCAATTTCTCCCCCCACCCCTTGCCATCCCGGAAGAATTGCCAAATTGTAAAAACATCAGAGGGGGAAGATCCCCAGCAGAACCAGAACAAAGGGCAATCTGAGCTAAGCCACTTAATAGGTAATGTATATATTGGTAAAGTGTTACGCGTGGGGGGCACAGTTACACAGGCAGTCGCAGCGAACTCAGTGCTAGGTAAAGACGTTATTGGGATATTCACCCTCAAGTGTAAAGTTCTTAAGGACATTATTGTAACGCCTTACCATGACGTTGTTGAGTATCCTTGCAGCCACTTGAAAAAGGATCATGCAGTGTGCGCAGCGCTCCGCTCCTTTTACGAAGCTCACATTTGCGTGAGTACCCTGAGTTGCCCAAACAAGCTGCAGTACCTTGCCATTTTTGCAGACGATATTTTTCAAGTGCTCCCGTTTTTGAAGCTTCTCATAAGGAGGAAATTCCTCATAGAGGTATTTTTGTCGAGAAAGCCGAGCGGGAAAACAAATGGGAAACCAAATGAGCAATCAGGTGGAGAAGCGAATGAAGAACCGGGTGAAGAACCGAGTTCAGAACCGACCGAAGTGATAACCCCAACCGAAGCGCTGCTGGAACAATTCCACATCAGCAGTGAGGTCATGCAAGAACGGGTCTCCATACGGACCCAAGACACAAACGTCCAACAGCACACGCAAGACGTAACAAATGGACTTGGAGTAAAAACCATCGTTGTGTTTCCACACGCCAACACTGACATCAGCGTTTTAAAGAGAAATATTTTCACAGTAAGTGCGTTAAATGCCAACATAATATGCATGGCAAACGTGGATTACTTAAATCCACACGAATGTAAACTGCTGCAGGAGAAAGGCATTACCCTCCATTTCTTTAACCTGAACAATTATCTAAATTACGATTATTTCAAAGTGGCCGATGCATTTAATTACGTGTTATTATCCTTCCTAAATGGAGATGTGGCCATTCCATCGGTGCCTATAACGACCAAGTCCTTTTCCAGCATCGAGGAAATATTGGCAAGTGGTGTCGCTTCCGCATACGATAAACGTTACAACATTTACGTTAACAGGAATATCCAATGAGATGCTGATAAAGCGGATTTATGTTTTGGACATCCAAAAGGAGAGGGGTAGTTCCCCCACAAACCTGTGCCTTGTACATATGCATATATTAGTTCATTGTTTTACCCCTTTTTGGCAAAAACAAAAGTGCCCTATGTAAAGTTTCCCTTTTCCTTTTTTTTTTTTTTTTTTTTCTTTTTTCATGTGAGGAACCTTTGTGCGCACATCGTATGCACGCCCGTGTGCTAAGAGGGCGATCCTAAAATTGCGCCAACCAGGGCGAGGGCAGCCATTCCTGTGATAATTCCAACCAAGTGCAACTTTTTTGTCCATTAAAAGGAACGCGAAATTATCGCTCACGCTGCACTACTTATCTGCAGAATTTCGTTCCCTTTTTTTCCAGCGTTGTAGTAGGACAAAACAAGAAAAAGCGGAAAAGCAACAGTTCCTCCCCCCGTGCAATGTTCCAAAAAAGTACAAACACTTCTTAATTCTACCATTTTGAGCATGTAGACAGTGATGAGGCTACACATTCTTCCGCTTTAATTTAGTACACTTAAGCGCTGTTTAACGAAATAGAAAAAAAAAAAAAAAAAAAAAAGCACTAGCGCACACGTTTCGTTAACTAGCTTTTACAATGCAGTCATTTTTGTATGAACAGTGAAGCTAAAAAAAAAAAAAAAAAAAAAAAAAATAGCCAATTTATTGCAATAAAAAAAAAGCCATTATGTGTAAATCAAAAAAATAACCAAATTGGCAAAACATATAGTAATGTTCAACACAGGCGTATTCTAACGCTGTCAATTTTGACCATAACACCAACCACACACCCTTTTGTTTTGTTCGGAATAAAGTTGTCCCATAAGGTGTTGCCAGAATGGTCTTCCGACGTTTCCTCGTTTTGTGCATAAAGAGGTAGGATTTGTGAAAAGTGCCATTTAAGGCCACACGTTTGTAGCTATATTGTATGAATATGCAAGGCTTTTTTTTTTTTTTTTTTTTTTTTCTTGCAATATTTTGGCTTTTTCTTTTTTTAAATGCTCCAAAGTGCGGACACAACTGCGACGACTGCTTACCAACAAGGCGTCCTCCGTAGTGGCTAACCCAACGTCTACATTACTCATTTTAAGTGCAAAAAAAAGTAAAGAGTGTGTTTTTATATTCGCCCCCTTTTGCTAGATCTACGTAGAACAAAAAAGAAACACAAACCTGCGCGCGCATCCCTGCAGATAAAGACAACATTTTCGTTCGCCTTTTACAAAGTGCAATTTGTTCACCACAAGGAATGCGCCTTCGTCCTTTTTTGTGCTTTTCAAAAAAAAAAAAAAAATGCTACTATTTTTACACCATCACATCACGCAGTACTGAAAGCATTGTGAAACGAAACAACCACGTGATTCACACTTGTTTTATTTTTTTTATTTTTTTTTGCCAGCGTTGTAGAATTATTTACCGCTGCTCCTTCCTCCTACCCATTATTGTTATTTTTGCCTATTCGCAGTTTTTAACAGCAGGAAGGCGCGTGCACGTGTACATGCCACCTCCTTTTTAACCCTCAACCATTTTGGAAAGTATACACCTTCGTGTTCGCACAGCGCATACGCACGCATAGGCGCCCCTTCACACATGCACACTGAAAATTACCACACATAAATAGTGAGCTCCTCCACTCCATTCTCCACTTATAAAAAAAAAAGACGCGCAAGTCACTTCCCCACTGCCCCACCTACAACAATGGGACAAATATCGTCGAAGGAGGATGATTTCGAAAAACAGGACATCTACGCTAGCTACCCCGGACTTGAGCAGCAGCTGGACATGGTTTTCGCTTGTCATGACATAGGCAATCAGGGCAAGCTTCCTTACAAGACTGTGGAAATGATACTCAGGCACTTCCTTATGCAGTGCGGCTTTATGGAGTACGTCTGCCGATTCGTGGACGACAATGGTAAGGCGCGCTAGGAGCGATGGAGTGTTCGATGAATATCTGTGTTATTCTTACGTCCGCATGTTCAGCCTCTCCTGCCCTGTGAATGGTTCACTCCATTTTTCTCCGTCTCAATATTGTTGCGAATTTTACACTGTTCCTTTTCTCCTTCACTCAGGCCAGCTAGACTTAAAACACGTGGAAAGTTACATGGTGAACAAGAAGTGGCTGAGTAAGTTGAAATGCTGCGGAGACAACCTCCTCACGGTGGATGAAATGAAAGCCCTGGTTTTAATGTTTTTAAAAAAAATATCAGACACGTATATAGACGACCAAGCTAAGTGGATGGATAAAATGAGGAGCTCGCAGGAGGAACAAGGAAAGGCATTGGAAGAAGCAATGAATGAGTACGAGAAGAATATTCTATTCACTCATGCTCTGAAGGAACAACAACTTTTACATAACAATAAAAAATTAAGTGAGTGGAATGAAACGATAGAAAATGCATACGAAGCACAGCAAGAAGTGTTGCGTCAGTTTGAGGCCAAAAAGAGAGAAAACCAAAAAAAAATGGCATTGGAAAAAAACAATGAATTAATTATAGCCAAGGATTACATTGACAAAATAAAGGAAGCCGCAACGGATAGTAGGTATGCCAACTCGAAATGTTTTGTGTATCCAGCTTCTTCGGCTCCTTGTGGTGCTTGCACATCTGCGGGGGCCATTGCGCCGTACCGTCGGTTCAAAGAACCCAGGAGGAAGAAGCAATATTCCCTCTGCTTGTAATGCTCTACGTGTGAGAGGAAGCCGCCTCTACAACGCAGGAGTTTCTCCAAATGGGAGACGCATAATATTAGCATGTTTCTGTGTGCCCTCGGAGGAGCAGCATCAGCGGCTGAGAGGTGATGCCTCCTCCGCCTTTTCATCCCGCCTGCTCACCATTATATGCGCATGTGGCTCATCCGCTTATATGTCCATTCGCGTGTACTTATTTCGATTCGACCCCGTTTTGTACGATGTGCATGTCAGAAGCTTGTACACACTGCGCTGCAAGATATTTGCCAGCTCGCTCTAAGATGAAGTGAACTTGTATCACTAATCCGTACTAAATATTTTCGGGCCTCCTTCGATGTCCCTTAAATTGTTTCTTCGTCTTTTTTTTTTTCTTCATATAGACATTTTGTGGAAAGATAAACGCATGCAAAAAAAAAAAAAAAAAAAAAAAAAAAAAAAAAAAAAAAAAAATTAAACAAATTAAACAAATAAAAGCAGAAAAGTGTTAAAGAGGGACTATTTTTCCCCTTTACAGATCAACTTAAACGTACATGCATGTTTCCCTCCCGTGTCTAGTTAACCTATTGGGCGAACGATGGGGCAGTGGGGGCGTGTTGACTTGTATAGTGTCTTCCCCAGTGAGGCAGTCCGAATTGCATGCTCAAATTGGTGTGCGAAGTACCTTTGGGGTATCTTCCCTCAGTCTCACTCTCCATTTGGTAAAAAAAGAGATTAGATAAAATAACAGCAACGTTCTCTGTGTCTTTAGTCCCAATAACAGAAGACGTAGACATTTGAAGGGGGGGCACACTTAGAGTGGGCAAACTCTTTTGGAGTTCCCCCTCCTGTTGGTTTTTGTCTTTCCCCCCGCATTGTTAAGTGTACAGTGCAAAATTGTTCATCTTTTTGAGATTGCCAAGGTATGTCTTCTACTTTGAGGTAAACTATTTTTTTTTTTTTTTCATTTTTCCGTTGCGGCCTGCATAGACACAGCTCCGTAAAGTATTTCCTCCTTTTTTTTACCCAGCATAATGAGCAAAGGAGAACCTGCAAAAGTGGTGGCCAGGGTGAAGGAAGAGGAACTAAATGACCTGTACGACTGGATCAGCAGTTTCAACCTATCCAGAAAAATAAAAAACATCCACAGAGAATTTTCAGATGGAGTTCTAATGGCAGAACTGGTAAATATATGTCTACCCAAGTTTGTTGAACTCCACAATTATAGTAAGGCAAATTCAATTAGCCAAAAAAGGTACAATTGGAACACACTAAATGAGAGGGTTTTTAGGAGACTGGGTTTTCGGATTGATAAAAGACATGTGGAAGAAATTGTGAACTGTAAATATATGGGCGTGGAGAAGGTGCTGAATACGTTTAAAAATCAGCTGCATAAATTTCAGAGCTCTGAAATGGAGGTGGAGACTTCGGGCAGTTTGGGAGAGGACCAGACTAGACCGTTTAACGAGGAAGAATCTCCCCTTGCGGAGGGGACAGGAGACCAATCATGGCAGGTCCTTCCTGAGAGGGAAGAGGCCCAACTGATGCTTCCACCCCTACAGGCGATGCCACTATCTACACTATTTACCCTGTCTACTTCAAGGCGTTTCACCTCATGTCCATCCTCCTTTACCCCCCGCAGAGCGCCGAATTCCTCAACGAAGAAATTGTGAAGATCTTGCGCGACAAAATATTCAACTTGGAGAAGCTTCTAAAGATAAAGGTGGGCCGAAAATAGTAGTGTCATGATGCGCCGCACGATCCGCTGCAGCGATTGGGGAGCCCAACCCCCGTCCAAGGCATAACGCATAAATATTTAAGTTTAAAAATTTAAGTTTAAAAACCTAAGTCTAAACGTTAAAGTCTAAATCTTAAAGCGCAAAATTGACAACGCAGCGAGAGAAAAAAAACTGCATGCACGCGTGCCCACGGGGGTCGGGAGAAAAGGAAAAAAAAAAAAAAAAAAAAAAAATACATTGGAGAAAGAGGGCACTCCACCCCTTCCTCTCATCCCCATGCTGTATACACTAACGCGCGAGGACACACATTAAAAAGCAGTTAAAAAAAAGTGGACGCGCACGAGGCAAGGGGGAGGAGTTGAAAAAAGGGGGGTAGCCTTCTCACTTGCGCTGTTGCATAGCTGTACAGTTGGCACGTGTCCAATTGGTTCAGTGTTCATAATTTTTCTGTCGTGCCCAATTCGTCTCCTCTCCACGTGTTCACACGCTAATTCAAAATTTTCTTTTTTTTTTTTTTTTTTTTTTTTTTTTTCTAGGACAGCAAAATTGACATTCTGAATCGAAAAATTAACACGTTAAGCAGGATGAGGGATATTTGAAGATTTGTCTCCCTTCTGCTGCATCTAAGCGGGGTAGCTGCGCAACTCAGGAACTACTCACGTTTGGCATGCCCTCCTCAAGTAGACACCCCAAATGGCGGCTGCACAAACCGTCACACCGTGCAACATTCCCCTTTAAGGTGCTCAGCTAGGTGCCAATTTGTGACCGCCTTTGGAGGTTCCCCTCTTCAACTTGCGCCACGCACACACTACTGCTCATCGCCCAGGCGCCGCTTATTTATTTTTTAAAATGTACAAATTCTTTATTAAGTCTTCGCTGATTTCGCGGTACGGGTCGGTGATTTCTGCGGGGGGGAGTGAAGTGAAGTGAAAAAGCAATGAGGAGTGGTAGAAGTAGAAGTGGTATGATACGATGGTGGTTGGATGGTGTGGTGGTAGTGAATAACCATCCGCCGGATGAACAACATTCGAGTTCCCATCCGGGCGAACGCATGCGTAATGAAGGTGGGGTACACACTGTGGAGTTCCCTCCTTTTCGCTTTCCCTGTTGGTTTTCCCACGGAGGCTCACCTATATTGGTTATGTTCAAGGTGTAGTTGACGAAGCAAATGTCGTTCTCATTTTTGGAGAGCTGGGATTCATTCTTTTTCAGGAAAACTTTAAAATTGTGCTCTGATCCAAAATCCAAGACGGGTTTGTGGGTTAAATTGAAATGTTGCTCCGTGAGGAAGTTTTGATTGAAGTAGGTACCCACTCCTAGACACACCTTCACCTTATTTTCTTCAATGTCCTTTTTGGTAATTTCTTCCTTCGTTAAGTAATCCGTTTTTATATTGTGCACATAAATGTTGCTCACATATACAGTCATTTCTTTTCTCTTCTTCGAAGCGGTGTTATCTGGTATTAATGCGTTTTTTATTACCTGATCATGCTTGTTCGTCTTTTCTTGTTGGAGAACAACTCTACTGAAATGGTCGACGGTACAACGTCCAAAACACTCGGGAATGTTTATATTATCTAGGAGAAGATAATCCAGTGTGGTTTCCGTTACGAAAAGTCGAAGTAACTTATTCTTATGCGTGTTGTCTATGTTGCCAATGAGGTAGTATGGCTGCTTCAGAACGTACACCTTTTGGTCTAGGAAGTCCCTTGGTTTAATTAAGTGCGTTTTATCTGTGTGATTATTTTTGTAGTAATCCAGTTTGCATTGAAAGTAGGCTTTCTTTATTTTGTCTGGAATGTCCATACGGTTGTTCTCATCGTTATCTCTTAAGGATATGAAAAGGGACTGCGTTTGCTCTTGGCAGTGTGACTCCGAGTGGACCAGCGGGGAGTAGTAGTCGATCAGCTCCTTCTGGGGTAGGTCTCCTGTGGGGAAGTTGTTATGTGGATGGAAGGGTGAAGAAGCGATTCTTCTGTTCATGCGTTTTGGAGGAAGCAAAAGTGAAGGGGATAAATTGGTTTCTTTTTTCCCGCAAAGTGGGCACCGTCACCATGTGGAGGTAGAACTTACCTGAGAAGAACTCCACGTCCTTCACCGTGGCCTTCCTCTTGAATATGTAGTGCATGTTTCGCCATATTTCGGAGAAGAAGTTTTTCAAGTACGTTCCGGTTCCCATGTTACCTGTAGGGGGGAAAAACAGGATGAAGATGACATGGGCGCAGTCACGCAGAGGTTGGTCATCCCATTCATTCATTTCTCACTCACATTGTGAGCAAAATGTTGAAAAAAAAGTACAAAAAAAAACTGCCGTTCCGCATGATGCGTGCACAGCACTACGTTTTTTCCCTTACTCGACACGTGCATCCAAAGAACCTTGAAATTGTCATAGCTGCTGAACCAGTAGCACTGGTGTTCGTCGATGAGCTTCTTCGTCTTCTCAGGGCCGAGCGGACTGTTGCTTATGATAATTTCGTTCTGATTCTTCTCATAGCCCTTCTTATCCTTAAGAAACGTTTGGAAGTCTCGGTGGACATTGTTGGAAAGAACTTTATTTATGTAGAAAAAATCATACACATCCATGGCGTCCTTAACTCTGAACTGAACGAACTTTTTTTTTAAAATTATTGACTCTAGCAGAGATGCAGCTTGTCGTCCCAATTTGAAGCAATGGTACGTCTTAATCATCTCTGGTGCATCTGCCAGTTTGTAGAAGCTATCGAGTTTTATTTTCTCTACGTTGATATTGTTATACATTAGTTTTTGCGTTTTGCAACTTAGGACGAAGGACTGTGCTTGCTTCTCCAGGATCATTGGGTTCCACTTGTTAATACTCATGTTGATGTCGATGAACTCGTCTAGCCTGTTCGGGTTCAGTCCGTAGAACTTCACGTCACACGACTTGTTGATGCTCTCGATGGCCTTCTCCTGCACGGTCTTGCCTGCCAAGCGGGAAACAGGTGAAGTGGTAAACGGGTGAAGTGGTGAATCGGTGAAGTGAACAAATGTGCCACGTGTTGCCGCTTCGCTGCGTCCATGGTAGCTGTATGACGCCGCCACGCGCTACGTAAATAATAAGGCACCACACTTACCCCCGTTGAACACACAGGCAATCATGAGCTTCTTGTACAGACTAACGTCATCGTCGTAGAACACGGACTTCTTACTCTCCTTTCCCCACAAAACGATGGCAGTCAAGTTCATGAGCTTAATATACTCCTCCATGTTCGTCTGTTGGTACTTCTGAGGCGCCTTGTTTATTTTCATAAAATTTATGAGCATGTCACATCTTTTTTTCAGCATATTGAAGCCGCTCTTGTGGACGTTGTCTATTAGCGGCAGTGACTGCTTCATGAAGTAGTACTCCTTTGGCTGGTAGCGGGATATGTCGATGTGCGACTCGATGAAGTAGACTGTAAAGGGGGGGTTAATCAGGTAAACAGTTAATGGGGCAAACGATTAATCGGTTAATCAGGTTAATCGTTTTAATCGGTTCATGCCGTGACGGATGCACGTACCTAGAGCCAACATGTAGGCAGCGAAGACCAGGCGGGGACCCTTGGAGTAAATGTCGTGGTTCTTCCCAATAATGTTAAGCAAGGTGAACCAGGCGTACTTGGACTTGTCCTTAAGTTTCTTCTTTAGAGGTGCATTGGTAACGACGTTCATGTTTATGGCTAGCTCGTTGAACAGCTGATACGCAAGACTGTAGACATTAGGAAACGACGTGAAGAATCTGTTTTCGTATTCAGTCTTGAAGACGTGATATTTCACGTCGTGGTAGAAATAGTAGTTGTTGGCAATGGAGTCAACGTAGTCATATGTGAACATGAGTCTCTTCTTATCGCTTTCCTTCAAAGTGTTGTAGTCGTTTTCGTAGTGGAAGAATTTGCTCGGGATGGAAAAGTCTAGTACGTCTCTTGATTTGTCTATCCCCAGGGAGAGGTGGATCAGATCCATGAGTTTCGCCACTTGGGTATCCAGAAAGGCCAGTGCTTCACTGTTCTTCAGGATGAAGTTTCTGCTGACTGTGGGGAGAACATACACATTGTTCCGAGATGAAGTAACACGACGACATTACGAGACGATGTTGCAAGACAATGTCGCAAGACGATGTTGCGAAGGTTGCCGCTCACGCTGCAGTGATAACCATGGGAGAAGCTACCACGTAGATGGCGTGGGCACTACTTACTCAGCATTTGCCTGACAAAGCTCATTCTGGAAAGACTCGAAATGATGCTATGTGGGGGGACGTAGAACCCTGCGAAGTGGGGAAGGAGTGACAGATGACGACGTGACGACGTGACGAGAAGGAGCCCTATTCGGAGGTGCACGTGGTGTATGCAGCGCCACCCTGGACTACTACTATCCCCCCTGAGTGGTCTTTTTTCTTTTATTACATCCCAAGTGGTCAAAGGCGTAGAGCAGCTCACTCCAGAGTTCCTTCGAATTGGGCGAGTAGCCTAAACAGTAAATAGGTGAAGGGGTAACATAATCGGTTAACAGTGCGAATGTGTGTATATCGTGGAGGGGGCACTGCTACACAGATTCGCTTGTGCAAAGATGACCATGTCCACAGGTACCGTTGTGCGCAGATGCACGTTACGGAGGAGGAACTCACCCTGGTTAATGTTGCAGTCCTTAAACGCCGCACTGAAGAAGAACTGATATTTGTCCAGCTCAGTAGGGTGAGGAGTGTAGTTCTCGGGGGTGCTGGGAAAGATGCTCAGAAAGTGCTCATTCAGAGCTTCCGGGGATATCTTCGGGAGGTTGGTGAGGGAGCTTTTTGCTTTGAATATGGCGTAGGCCTTCTCATTGGGTACCTTTTTATATCCTATGTTTTTGTAAAATTTGTAAGCCATATATTCTGAGTTTTTGTTTTCCTCGAAGCCTGTCTTCAGGAGGTAGAGGAAGAGGATGTGGTTGGCTTTGTACAGGTTGGTGAAGGTGGGGGCCACGTCGTTGAAGGTGACCAGGTTCTTGTCTTCTTCGATTTTGAGGAAGCCGTAGTAGAGGAAGAAGTTCAGGTCGATGAGGACTGCAGGGGGGGGGAACGGTGTTGTCATGCGGGTGTTGTCATGCAGTGTCGTCATGCAGTGTCGTCATGCAGTGTTGTCATGCAGTGTTGTCACGCAGTATTGTCATGCAGTGTTGTCATGCGGGTAGCGCAGCTGACGCAGCAACCCGCCCTGTCGGCATGGGTTCGCTTCCCGCTTACACTTCTCTACATCCTCGTAGTCCAGCTCGCGCACCAAGTTGGAAATGTCGTTGTCGATCTGCGTGATGGAGAGCACGTAGTTTTTGACGGTCTTCATCAAATCGGCGTAAAGCCCCTCGTCCTTGAGGTCCCTGCGAAGGTTCTTCACCGTAACAAGGAACTTCTGGCTCACTTCTCTCTTATTAATATCCTTGCCGTGCATAAGTTTCTTATTTCCATCCTGTGACACTTCGACAATCACCCTGTGTTTACCGTTAATATCCGTAAGCCACAAACTCGGGATAACCGTTTCATCTTCCAGTACGTAATTATGGTGTACCTGAGACTCTTTTCCTACCTTAGAGTCCATGTCTAGCAGTTCCAACAATTTATCCTTTTTAAAATGCTTTGAATTCTCGTCCACATAAGTTACCAAATTATCAAAAATTATTTTCAGCCGATAGTATATGATGGACTGTTCATAAAATTTCTGACATAGGTGAATATGCGTTGTACAGAAGGCGTTATTTTTAATAGACAAAAATGACTGTCCGGCATATCTCTTTCCCACTTTAACATTTCCCATCCAAATTACTAAATACTCATGGAACATATCAAAATTATTTACGATATTCTCTATCATAATTCTTTTTGGCTCATTCATAAATTCATCTTCCTTGCTACTTATGACTAGCATTTCCTGTACATTCTTTACATTCGTTCTGTCCTTAATAAATTTGTTATACATAACAAAATGTTTGGCTCTCTTTAATGCTTGTTCTTCACTAATGGATCCATTTATACTTCTGAGAAGCTTGCTTAACACTTCCTCGTCTGCTTCATTTATTATGGCGTAATTCGAACGGGCGTGTAGTAAACTCAGTATAAATTCATTTATCTCTGCATCGGCTACTTCATCTGGATTTTCATTCTTTATCGTCTCCAGTATTTCTTCGCATTTTTGCACATAGGATTCTTCCTCATTTTGAGACAACAATTCAGCTACATTTATGTACAGAAATGCATTTTTGCATATTTTATTTTTGTCGTTCTCTACTTGGATGTTCAGTGTACTTGCGTCCGGCGTATTCTTCAAAGACAGACTGTGACCCAACTCGAGCGCGATCCCGCCTCGCGCCCAGCACAGCACGCCAAGCGCGCTCACAAGGAGTGGTAACCTCATTTAGGGAAACACTATGTTTGTGTGTGTGGGGGCCAAACGAGGGGGAAGAGGCAGACAGGTGTATGTGCGTATGTATGTGTATGTGTGTATGTTTGTGTATTGGACGGATGCCCGTGCGGGCGTGTGGGAGTACATGGAATACCGACACGCGGACGCGCTCTCGCCTGTACACGCAAATGTCTGTTCAGTGACTAGCTACAGGGTCATATTAGAATTCTTCTAATAGGTGCGATGGGGGCGGCCGAACAGCAACCAACTAGCAGACACGTTATTGTGCATGCTCTCCCAACGCGAGTATTTCAAAGCTGTGTGAGGGGCACGCACATGTCAGACGTGCACCTTTTGTTCGATGGGTTGGCCAAAAGGGAAAGAAGTTACGGTTTGCCCAAATGTTTAAAAAAAAAAAAAAAAAATTAAGATACAAAAAAGAGGGCGAAATGCAACGCAACGCGATCGCTTAATTATTTTCCACGCGTCATGTATTTTTTTTATTTAACGAAATGGTCCATCAGATCGTTACATCGTCAGGTTGTCAAATCGTCAGATCGTCTGTTGGTTAGTTCTCCGTGCACTCGCTAATTCGTTCATTCAGATCGTTCAGATCGTCGCGCGATCATTTTATTATTTTATTTTTTTTTTTTTTCACACCCGTACACACTTGTATGCTTCAAAATTGCGCATGCCCACACATGCACGGGTGCATACGTAAGCGCACGTGCGGACAGTAACGATTGCACCCACTGGGAAAACTGCAATCAACAAGGGGGTGTTGGATGCGCCAAAAGGGGAGAAAATAAAAAAATGTGCGAGCTGGTGTGTAACATTTTGTAACTCCCCCGCAACCCGAGAAAATGCAATTTAAAAAAAAAAAAAAATTGTGCACTACACTTGGGCGAACAGGCGCTTCTTCAGTCACACCCTGGGGGTGGGATGTGGCAAAAAATGGCTAAAAAATGCCTGAACAATATTCTAAAAAATGCGCAAAAAAATGTTCTAAAAAAAATATTGCGAACAGACAAGTGGCAAAGGTGCGACTGCCTGCCCCGCTCCGGGTGAGGCAACTTGGTGCTCCTTCCACTTTGGCCCCCAAAGAGGAGGGGAACGGACCGAAAATCGCGTAACACTAAAAAAATGCTCCAGGAGTGACTTATCAATAAATGCACTTACACACCTGCATATGCCCCACACGTCCGTATCCCCTCGTTTATTATTTTTACTATTATTATAATTTTTTTTTTTTCTTTTTTTTTGCTGAACCCCATGCGCGCTGTACACACGGACAGAGTTGTGCATACATTTCTGTAATGGGGGGGAGACTACCAAGTAATTCACTCTGCTTATGAGTTGCCTCCTTTTCAATGGTCATGCATGCCATGGTTAACAAAACGAACGATGCGAGTAGCTACGTGGAGCCCAAATGGATAGCCTGCACCCCCCGCCCCTACCCCATCCACTCATCACTACGATACAATTTCTTGAAAAAAACTTCGAAATAATTGCCTGTAGTTTTTAAATATTGACGGATCATTAATTCCTTCCTCCTTGTTCTTTTCACTTGAACAGATCCTCTTCTTTGGTTCGCTCAATTTATACACATGTAGGAACACCCTCTGGATGTGCTCTTCGATGTATCTTCTGTAAAAAGAAATATTGTCCTTGCTCGTGTTGGTTACATGTATGGCTAGATTCACGGAGTCGACTTCGTCTTCATTTTTCACCGTTGCGTAGTAGCAGTACTGATCGTGTGGCGAAGCTCCTATTTGTTCGTTCTTCTTTTTCCCTTTTTTTTGTGTCTGACTGTTTAGACATTCTCGGGGGACATCCTTCCGTGCATCGCCCCTGCCAACCCCGAAGCAGAGGCCCCCAAAGCTGTGAACAACGTGTGAGTTTTCCCCACCCTGGTTATGCATCCCCTGAAGGGTATTCCCCTCGGGTATACATTCCTCCTCCTGGCTGCCTCCACCGCTGGGCAGGATGTCCCTCTTCACCATGCTGGCAAACGCGCAGAAGAACGGGTAGGCGTGTTTCCATTCCGTTGCACCGTTCGACACCAATTTGAAAGTCCCATGGAAGCCCCGAATTATTGTTACAAATACAGACAAGCAAGAAAATAGGAGTTCGTTCTGACATATCGTGACATACATATAGGTTACAAACAAGTGCACCACGTTAAAGAAAAAAAGAATCCTGAGCAGTGTTCTATCACTATCAATAATGTATAGCAAATTGGGGTCTACTTTTCGAATAATAAAATTGTACGGGTGGTGGTTTCCATCCAGGAGCGAACTCCACAGGAGCATTTTCATGTCCATTGGGTAAAGCGGGGAATTCACTCCACTGGGGGGATCTTTAAAAGAGTCATTTTTGCTTCGCCTTTTTCTTTCTTCACCCCGGTGAGCAGTATCCCTCGACGAGCTGCTTGGACCATGTGGGTTATCTACAAAATGGGTAACTCGTTCTTTCTGTGCAGGTAGCCTCTTCACATGTGTAGTCTGTACCCCGAGTTGCTTTCCCCTCCCTCCTTCGCTTAACATTCTGCTCCACCAATTTTTCTTACCCTCGTTGGTTAAGTTGCTGACGCATGGGGGGTTGTCCTTAACACAATTCGCCTCTGCATTCACACGATGTAATTCCGTACGTAGGAGCATTTGTAGGAAGTTCAAGACTGCCCCAAGGAAGAGATCGAAGTGGATGTCCCTTTCCAATATTATTTGTATTCTACGTTTGGGCAGTCGTTTGTATTCTTCATTGGGGGATTTTTCCTCAGGGTGAATTTCCTGCACTGAGGATGCATCCCCCTGTTCCGTTTCCCCATCGCAGGTGCTATGCCTCCTCAAGCGAAATACCCTCTCTACGTATTTCCCAAACGTTCCAATCGCTTTATCAGTTTTAACAAACCGGTTTACTCTCGCTACGTGCCTATGTTGTATGGCCTTTTTTTGTGCCACCCTTCTGGAGAGCTCATCATGGGCTGCCCCGTCACTCCAGCGGTTCTTACAGCTATCCTTTACGTTTCTCCGTCTGTCTCCATTTTGGGGTCCGCCTTTCCCTTTATTCGTTCCGTGTGAATGTCGCCCTTCCCTGTGCACAATCACCAAACTGCAGTAACTATTAATCACTTCATGCAAACTGTGAAGGACGGTCTTTTCCAGGTAGTGCTTCTTCCCCCTTGAGGCCTTGGATGCCCCGTTATTCTTCTGCGCCCCGATCCAATGCAGCAGTTCCCGCTTGGTCTGTTCGTACTGTCGGGAAATTTCTTCGAGCTTTTCCATGTTTCGCGGGTTAGCAGTTCGTTCGTCATTTTACTCATACGTTAGGGTTAGCCCCTACGGTTTCTATTCGCAACTGCGTAATATACTCACCCATTTCGGTCACGAAGCAGAAAAAAAAAAAAGTCCATGCAATGACCTCACACCTGCGCTGTTATAGAAGCGGATTTATTTCGCAAAATTTCTTCCACATTTGCTGCATCGTAAAAAATACGAAAAGTAGTAAAACGGGTGAGAAGTGACTAAACGATTTAATTACATTGCTGGAAGTGCGGCACGCCGGAAAGGCAATTTTCCCATAGGTAGGCAAGTGCACCAATGAACAATTCCATCACGACCGAGTTGCATGAAAAGCGACGCTCACATTTTCTCCCAGATGGAGGCACTCCCAAAGGACCTTCTACCATTTGCGCCCTCATCGGAAATAACCTACATGAAAGCTTCACACAAGTGTGGATACACTCCCCCAAAGGGATGAAAAGTTATCTTCCCAAATGGGTTATCTTTTTCCCATTTGATTCAAAACCACATTAAGTACCTCATTTGTACTGGCATAAAATTCCTCCAGCGGATAAATCACGTAGATGGTAGATACCTTTTTTAAGGTGGATTGCTTATCTTCTTTTTATGCCGCCTGGTAGGTCCCCACTCGCCTACTCCAGTTTTCCCCCCAAAAAAAAGTTGCTTCAAGATTCGACCCTGAATTATGCACACAACATATAAACACCTTTTTGTGTTCATCCTGATCGCGATTAGGAGAAAAAAAGAGGTTTCCTCCTTTGTGTGTTTCCAACGTTATACATATGGCTAGTTAATTAATTAAAAAAAAAAAACACAACATAACATAATGCGACACGTCACGCAACACGTTTTTCGCACACTCAACACCAATAACGCTGTTAATTAAAAGAACGCGAAAACGAAAAAGAGGTGGCACTTCAATATGATTAACACAATGGACACATTTCTTCTTTCTCTCTCCATCAGGGAGCGATGACGTGTAATCAGAGGGAAAAAAAAAAAAAAAAAAAAAAAAAATTACAACTTCGTATTCACAAAGGGGTTTAATGGCGTCTTCCACCACGCCTACAACGTCCACCGGTTTTACCTCCTCTTCCGTTTTACGCGCAGGGTTGAGTAGCACTTTTATTTTCTGTCCGCTGAGTTATTATCCTCACCGATTTGCTTCTTCCCCCCTTTCTGTGCAGAACGAAAGGGGGGTGGGGAAAAAACAGAGGTCCCCAATTAGCGGCAGTCCAAGAAAACCCTAATCCTGTTGTCGTTTAGAAATCCACCATCGTACATGCGCACTGCGTCCGAGGCAGACTCGTTTCTTTCGTACTCGATGCTAACGATCCCGGTCAGTTTTCTCTGTTAAGGGGGAGGGCAATGGCAACAGTGTGTATAGGAACAGTGTACATATATAGCGTTATAACCGATATAATGGGCAACCCCAGGTGTGGCGTCCACCAAGTACAATGGACAGACGCAGGAAAAACGCCCAACAGCAAGAACTTACCTTCTCATTCATGAGGATCTGAACGTCGACAATTTTGCCCGTCTCCTGAAACGCTGAAAAGATATCTTCCGCGTTTAGGTACGTGGGGACGTTAGTCACTATGATGGTGTTATTCTTCTGATTATCTGAAGAGAGGGGGGTATACGCAAGGTTAATGAATGAGGTGACCACACCGGGGTAACAGGTGAAGAGATGATCACAGAAACGGCTACATTGGTCATTCCACCACTCCCTTACCGTAAACGTTTTTTCCCCCGGCGCTAAAGGGGGGCATGCCCTTGTCGTGCATGTTATTCTGGTAGGGGGGTTGGTAAGGCATGTGACCATAGGGGGGAGGGTGGTAGTTGCCGTGGTTATTATTCACATAGTAGGGGTAGGGACCGTTGGGGTTGTGCATGGGCATTTTAAAATGAGGGATGATTTTATTGTTCCTATGGTTGTTGTTGTTGTTGATGTGGTTGTTCTGGTTGGGACCCTTGTTGTTCTTCTTGTCTAGGATTTTCTTTCCCTGCAGGGGGGCAGATTACAGGCGTACATGTGAAGGTGGTCGACGTGCATGCGAATGTGCATGACGAAAATGTGCACACAGATATGCATCTACACGTGGGATGCTTAACTAGGGGGAATGACGACAAGCCGATATGACCCACGGGGTATTCTTCCCCCTAGCAGCTAAGCAGATAAACCGCCGCGTTCGTACCAGCACTATCGTTAAGGTGTCCCCATCCAGGGGGTTACCGTTCATGGACTTTATAGCATTTTCGCAGGAGTTCTTATTATCATATTTTACGTATCTGCGGGATTTGCGTGTGTATTGGGGGAAGGGAAGCAATGTAGGCAATGAAGACACGCAGGGGGGGGCCACCTCTACACAGAAGTGGCAACCACTGGCTAGGAACATCCTTCCCATCGTCGCAACTGGAGCAGAACTTACGTGATCTTCTTCTCACTGTCGTGATAAATATTATAAATTTTTCCAAACTTGCTGAATTCCTTTTTGTACAACTCCAAGTTGTTGCTGTTCACATTTGAGATGATTATACTGTGCAAGAACTTTTGTCCTAAAAGTGGGGGAAGGTCATTCGTTGTGTTAGCGTTGTTGCGTTAGCGCTGCTTTGTTAACCCCTGAGGGGTAGTTAACTTGGGTAGGCAGATCGCTCTGTTCCTCTCCAACACGTTACATATTGGAAAGGACGTTCGGGTGGCCTCCCACACAGACTAACATGTACACTTGTGCAAGCGTTTCTCTGCCCTACCTGTGTTTTTTTCAATCGACTTGTTAACCGTCTTCTTTTCGTTGGGCCCCTTCTGGTTGGCTTTTATGTTTTCCTTCTCTATGAGCTCATCAAGGCTCATATCAATTTTGTTCTTTATACTCATTCTGTCGGGAGTTTTGCATACCTCTGTTGGTTGGTGCGCCCGTGCACACTGTGTTCGTCCTTGTGGATGCTGGTAGGGGAGTGTCCTCCCTAGGCAAACGTTAAATGTCTTTTCTGGTGCACTTCCCACTTGGGGTCAAACGATAAACACATTTAAACTCGCAGCAAAAAGGTAGAATAAAATAAACGCTTCACACGGGTCGAGAAACAGGCTGCCTTCATGTAGGGACCTATATATGCACAAGCATCGGTACAAGCGGAGGCAAAGGAATAAAGGATTGGAGGTGTGTGCGAGGTGTACTATTGTTAACATACAAGTAGGGGTCGTTAAATGGGTGCATTTAAAAGGAAACAGTGATGAGTGGGTAAAGGATATATACAAATATATATATATAATCACATGTAAACACGCACGAATGCTCAGGTGGGAAGTGCCCTTCCTCGCTTTCCCCCCACGCGCTGCAGAGGATCGCACAGGGTTGCAAGACCCTTTATTTGCCACCACGCAGGTTCATATCAGAACCATCCTCTGGACGGGGAAAAGAAGTCGACTTCCCCCCCCGGTTGGTTCGAAATGGACAAAATAAATGACGCGGGAAAAGGATAACAATTCGTATTTGGAAGGGGTCAAGGAGACGAACTCCTCAACAGGACTTCACACAAGTATGCTACTTTTACTCACACGAGCGATTCGCACAAATAGTGTGGACAAGGACGGGCCAGCAGCGCGCCCAGTCAAGGGACGGACCATTAACAAGTCACCACTGGGTCCTCCTGCCCTGACGTTTTATTTCCCCTTGGGAACGGCTAAGTCATGGCATCCCTCCATGGGTGGAGCGGCAAACGGGGAAGCGCTTAAAAATGGGACACTTCCCCCGAGGGGCAACGAGGGGCGAACGCACGTAGGGATGTAACAACGTAACGATGTAACGGCGCAACGATGTAGCGATATAACAACGTAACGATGTAGCGATGTAACGACGTAGCAATGTAACATGTACGTATGCAATGGCGCATCACGCTGTTGCGCAGAGTTGCGCGTCGCTAAAGTACCTCCTCTGATCGTTCCTCTAGTCACGCCTCTCCCAAGGGTGACTCACGAATGACGCGCCTTGAGTTTTCTTCGAATTAAAAGAGCGAAAAATGGGCAGGCAAGAAAATCATCACATATTTATTTTACAGAAGTCCGTGCAGAAATCCATGTAAGGCTCGCGCGGGCATATGTTCTTCACTGGTCATATAAAATTCGCTTAAAGCGCGCTGACATTTTCAGCCGTATATGTACCTATATATACATACTCGCGCGAAATAAATGCGTTTTTGAAGACCTACTCTGCCAATTGCTTCATCACTGTAGTTTTTTTTTTCTTCATAACGTTCTTTCTTTATTTCCTTATTTATTTTTATTATATTTTTTTTTTATTCTCCTTTGCGCTTCCATATATATGATATTTTTTTTTTTTTTTTTTTTTCCGGCACGAGGATATAGGCCAGCTGCGCTTAATTTTTATTTTACCATATACATCCCCGTCGACTGTCGTGGTTACAAATAGGAAAAGCACTTAACATCGAGCGCACATGCGTAAGGGAACACATACGATTGAACGTGAGTGATGCTTAGGTACTAATTGCACGCGAAGGCAACTCTACTTACCTTCTCCGTTCCTTCAACACCAGTATTTATGATATGGTTTTTATGATGCTATTTTCTTTTTTTTCTGCCTCCTCCGGGGGGGAATTTATCATACTGACCTCGACGAGGTGCCATCCGCCACCTATGACGCAGAACTGCAGACGAATTAAAACGAATGGGTGAAGTGGCTAATGTGTCTGTGGGGGGAGCATAGGTACCTTTGTCCCACCTGCCGTTAGCGCGTCCGTCACGCTGGGACTTTTCACGCAAGCGTGGTTTTCTCCGACACACAGTGGCCTCCATGATTTTACTGCTTCTCCCCACCGCGTCGTCCCTATTCCATTCGCTACCCCTCCCCGTATGTAACCCCCAAACGAGTGACCTTCTAAGCTACGAAAGCAACGTGGGAGGGCTGCAACAGGGAAGATCACCTAGGCTAACCCCTCACAAACACACACTGTCATTTTTCGAATCGTCCTCCTTACATTGGTGATCGCGTTATATGACCCTATATGCCATACGCCGAACAGAAGCAAAAAAAAAAAAAAAAAAAAAAAAAAAAACCATAACACAACGCAAAAATGGGAAATAGTCCTTTCCATTTTGGTGCTTCTCCGTCCTGCTATATTCCTCCTACCAATGGGGAAGACATGTAGATAAGATGTAGCCAACCGAATATATGACATTCCTTGAGGAGTCCTCTTTCGGGTGTGCACAGACGCAGGGATGCTCCACTGATTCATCACTGCCACCCCCGACATGGCATATAAGTACATATTGAGCTGGACCAACTGGTTGGAGTCCCCAGAATGGGGGTGTGAAGACGAAGCCTACACACCTTACCTCGTGAACTTTTTGGAAAATAAAAAATGGCAATAAAGTAAAGAAACATATGTACAATCCCGACAAATGAGCAGATTCACCACAGTGAGAAAAAAAAAAAAAAAAAAAAAAAAAAAAAAATTAAAGCAACGCAACAAGTGGGGTTTTGCAAAATCGAATGAGTTCCTTTTCACAGGAGGGTCCCCTTACTTTTACCCCTGCTGATGCCCCCACTTCGGTCCATTCGACCATCCCCCCGCATTATACGTTTAGCAGCACGTACTTCTTCTCACTTATGTAGGTATTCCCCTGGGGGGGTTCAAACTTGGGCGCTTCTGTAAATCCTGCGTCCGCATATTTTACGATGTGGTTGTACCTCTCCCGTAGTTCGTTCAGTTCCTTCTTGATCCTAACGGTGGAAAAAAAAAGAAGACGAAAAAATGAGTACATATGTGTACGTACATTCGTATAAATGTACACACCCCGCTGTTGCCGCGTGCTTACTTTATCTTTTCCACTCCGTCGTGCATTTTGCTAATTAGGTACTACAAAAAAGGGGAGGATGAGATGGTGTTTTCAATAAGTACACGAGTAAGTGTGTTACGACGGCCACGTGGATTGACCCACACGCAGGCGGACATGGCACAGTGGTAACGCTGTGCACGCCTTGGATGGTTCTACTGGGGGCCTACCTCGTGGTAACTCAAGTTAGTGGTGAACTCGCTCAGGTAAAGCGATCTGCGGGGGGTGAGGGTGGATACGTACGTAAGGAGGTGACGCCCGCAAATGTGCAGGCGATCTGTAGTAATCCGCCTGGCGCTGCTTCTTGGCGAATCCCTCACCTGCTGTCCCTGCTCAGGGAGTTGTAATAGTTGAGCTCCACTTTTTTTATTTCGTTCATGAGCTTTCTGTCTCTGTATTTTACGCAGCGCGAGAAGAGGATCTTGCAAAAAAAAAAAAAAAAAAGAAATATATTAATCCGGCTAATCAGGTTTAATCGTTTTAAGCGTATTAATTGAATTAAGCGTGTTAATCAGTTTACGCGCTGAGCCGCGTGGGATGTTTTCCCCTTTTCAGCTTATCATCTTACGTAGTGTGGCTTGCACGTGTGCAGGCGTGTAAATTTATATTTCCTGTTTTGGACGTTTTTCTGATACTTCTTAATCATACAGGTGTCCAGATTGTTGTAGTAATTTAAGCACAAATTTGCGTAGGTCTTTTTTACGCTTCCTTTTTTTTGTGGCATTAACTGTGGACTTTTTTTCGAGACATAATTATAAATACTGTCCTCTGCGTAAATATTATTTTTATGTTCATCGTATATGTACTTCTTATCATACGACATGTGGACATACATGTCTTCGTACTTTTCCTGGTCCTTCTGCTCCCCCTTCTTCTCATTTATTTTTAATTTATTTTGATAAATATTGCTTGAATTGTGCAGGCTATCTCTGTCGTATCGATTGTATATATCCACTGGGGGGGGTTGGCTTACTTCCGAGGCGTCACCCATACTGTCGGCCTCACAATCAGGGGGGGAAGTTACATTGGGTGTATCTCCATCGGGCGGTTCCCCACTTGCCCGTTTCCCCTTCTCCTGTAGTACATAGCCTACATAGCGCGGCTTCAGAGGCAGGTTGATTTTGTAGACGTAGCTGTGCAGATCGTTCAGGTTATAGCCGTATCTCTTCTCAAATATGTTTATGTTGGTCTTGTTATATTTCTGCACACGAGAAGTGAGTGGCAAAAGGGGGGGGGTATTTAATGAGTCCATCATGTGGGCGCATGTTGGAAAGGTTTTCAAAGGAGAGAAACAAATAAGCACATACAGTGTTGCACACATGTACAGGTAACACCACGCTGCTCATTACGTTTTCCTTTAACCCGAGGAAATTCCCCATGGCACTGCTTAGTTGATACGACGCTTTGGATAGGGGGGCCAGCGGGTTGGTATCTCCTCGTTCAGGTAATCCAGTTTGTGAATACAAATATGAGCCACTTGTGCTTTGTTCATTTAATCCCCTCCATAGATCTGCGCATGATTCTCAATGTTGAGAATACATCACTAATGAGTGATATAACGTGGTCATTCTGTTTTGTTTTCTTTTATTTATTTATTTTTTTTTTTTTTTGGGGGGAGGGGAGTCTCTTTCACTGAGCCCTTTTTTCTTGATCATAATGACAAAATTGACAATTTTTTTTTTTTAAGAAGCGCGCGATGCATTGCGACAAGGGAAAAAAGGAAAAAAAAAAAGAAAAAGAAAAAGAAAAAAGAAAAGCCGACGAGGCAAAAATAAGCAGCATAAAATAGGCAAAGAAAGGGCGAACCACTGCGGATACGCCCAGTGTGGAGTACTTTTTTCAAATGTCCATAGTTGGACCTTAGAAAGAAAGGAAAAAATATTTAAAGAAAAGAAATAAAATTTTAAAGATAAAAATTTTATAACAGAATAAATAAGCATTTTTTAACTCTTCAATAAAGAAAAAATTTCCAAACAAGTCCGAATGAAGTGAAGAAATCTTTTTTGGCTCATATTAATTGCACATTGACACAAACACCTTATAACAATACAAAAAAGAGAAAGTAAAAAAAAAGGAAATGTTAAAAAGGAAAAATCCTTCTGTTCGTACGCTGTATAAACTCTGTGGCTATTTATGCTCCTCCAGGAAGAACATTACATTACGATGTGTTACATTCCACACACAAATGTGTGTGTGTTGTGTTGTTTTACATACGTTGATAACTAATATTCCGGCGACTCGGTGTGTTCCATCCTCTTCCTGGTGGCTCACCATATGCGGTAGACTCATCTGTGGAATCTGCTATTGTTGAATGTGCTTCTGTGTAATATAATGTTGTTAAGGTCTCTTCTGTTAGAGAATCAAAATCGCTTTCAACTGCTGATCTTCCTTTTCTGCTTTTCCTGCTTCTAGTGGCGCTTCCACCAGAGAGGGTGTTACGTATTCCAGAAAATAAATTGGTATACTAATAGAAAGGAAAGGAAGGGAAAAAAAGAAGAGGGAGAAGGAGGTAAGCACATATGCGTGTACAGAATATATATATGTATATTACTGCTCACATTTTAAGCATTCCATTTTTAAGCATTTATTTTTAAACATTCATTTTTAAATAGACATGAAAATAAAATAACTAATATATATATATGTTTCTATTTATAATTGTAATTATAATTATAATTGTAATGTACAATTGTAATTATAGTTGTAATGACAACTGTAATTATAGTTCTACCTTATATAAAAAGAAAAGAACTGCAGGAAGCCCCAATGAAACTAATGTACCAGACACAGCAGCAGGGGCGATGTTGCTACCGGGGGATTCTTCACCTTCTTTTCTGTGACTACCACCACCATCACTCCCTCCCTTTCCTTCTCCACCAGAGACACCATCCACCCTACCATCTACCACGGCGTCTCCTAAGTCGAAGTCATCTCCAGCAGAAGATTTCTTCGGTGTTGCGGTGGGTTTTTTTCCTTCCTTATCTGGAACTAAAAAATAAATAAAAAAAAAAGGTTTCAATGTAATCCTTTTTCATCTTTTTCTTTTTTTCCTCCTTTCCTTCCTTTCCTTAGATCCCTTCCTTCCTCCTTCTTAGACCCTCCTTCCTTCCTTAGACCTTCTGTCCACCTCTTTACTAAGCGTTATAGAACGTTCAGGGGGAAGAGGGTGTTAGGGGGTGGAAGGAAGGTTGTGTTAGTGTGGTGATGATGTAGTGATGGTTATTTTAGATGATTTTTAGTGTGGTGATGTAGTGATGGTGATTAGGGTGATGTGTGGTGTGGTATTATTCGAGTGTGGTGTGGTGTATTATTAGAGTGTGGTGTTAGGGTGGTGATGGAAGAACACCTCTCCTTCACTTCCCTTATAAATATTGAGAGTTTCTTTACTCCCATACATGTTACAGATTCCTTCCCTGGGAAAGGTTCACTATCTGCACTTCTACCTAATCCTGCACTTGGTGTTGATAGAACTCCTTCCCGAGCTCCTGCAGCGGCAGCAGCTACGGGAGGACGTACTGCTGCTGGTTTATCAGCAACAGGTTTAGGGCATATTAATCCTGATGAATTCTGCTCGCACTGTTCCCCATATATCTTTATGAACTTGGTACAATATGCCACACTATTACCACTTTTACATTCCTGACGCACATTAGAGGGAACAGTTGGCAATGTTCCTTGGCCCGCATGATATGCTTCACCACAGGAATTATAATACTTCCGTAATTTATCATTATTTGGCTCATAGTCCTGTTTAAATTCAAATTTGTCCTTTTCCTTTTTGAATTTGTCCCAGCTACTGTGGTGACCTAGGGGGTTACATTTACATTTATCATTAATTTCACTCAATGCTCTGTATATGTCGTTCATAAGAGTTGAGAAGTCCTTCCGTGGATCATTCGTATTTATCATATCCCCCAGCCAATAATAGAAAAAGTAGCAGGGTGTATCATCAGACTGATCCCCCTTCCTAACTTCAGATACTAAGAACAAGGCGTCCATAATTTGGCCAGCAAAACGTCGGATACTATAACCTTTATTTAACTTCTTTCCTAAATCACTATTCGCAGCATATGGCGAATGGTTAAAGATCCCACTCCCGAGCATTTTATACACTAATTCTGAATATAACAGAGTTTCGTAGTCCATCTACAAATGCCATTGACAAAGTATATATACGTATTCCTTATTTTTTTTTATTGAAATTTATATGATGAACTACATGTACAACATATGTGTATTCACTTTGAATAGGAACCAATGTGTGTAGTACTCCTTCCGGCCGTACCATGATTTATGTGTGTACATATTTCGGTTCATAATGGATCTATATTGGAATTTGTCCTTTACATATTTATGTACAATACGTATGTAGGAGCTGCATATGCCGAACAATAACTATGGAATCACATTAGATTTTATCTCTTTATCCCATTTGTACACATTGCTAAGTTCTCAAGGAGCAATGACCAACTATATATATTTAATGAAATTATCTTGTATATAATTAAGTGGAAAATAGGAGTACCTCTGTGTAAAGAACCACAAAATGGGCAGGGAAAACGAATGGAAAATTCTTTATACATTCATTATCCGTACGCTATATTATTATACTTTACGTGATTATTCGAAGAATTATTTCATTACTTATACGCTTGCGTACTAACACCTACGTCAGTTGTGACTTTTTACAGTGCTGCTCAGTAATGTGTAACAGAGTGGGCAGCTCCCTTCCTTTTCCTGATTTTTTGATGTGCGTGAATTTACGCAGAATGATGAGCAGCATCCCTCCGTGGGGAGGCTCTCTTCGATAACTTCCCCTACGCCTGCAGGGAATTACACTGAATGGTGAAAAAGGGGGGTGCTTTAAAAACAAAGTGGAGCATCACGTGGGGGGGAACTCCCACTTATGTCGCATCACCCAAGTTGATATTTTTTTTTTCCCCTTCCAACAGTCGCTACGTGTGTATAAGCGCGACAACAAAGAAGGGACCCTATTTTCAGTAGTTATTTTTTACGGACAACTGCCTGTGTTGCGCTAATTTCACCGATCGATTTGGTAACCAATTTGTGCTTAATGGGAAAACGTTTTGCATGCTTCCTTGTGTTTGCGTCACAATGTCAACAAAAAAAAAAAAAAAAAAAAAAACGCGGAACCTAATAAATTTTTCCAGGATCAAAAATAAAACAAAAACTTATATCTGTATTATGAAATCATGCATGAAAACTCTTTACATGCATATAGTAATATGAATATTACATTATACAGATATGCTCTGAAAGAAAAGAAAAAAAGAAAAATCAAACTCTTGGTTACATGCTTGCAAAACAAGATTTATTAAATTTAGGAAAAACAGGAACAAACAAAAGTGCAATGACCCCCTCAGAGAGCATATCTTTTTTTATGTATAAGCATAATATAAAGTGTGAAGTATAATATTGCACACCGTTTCTTTGCTTTTTCAAACATTTTGTAATAAATGATCTAAATATACAATTCCTTTATCATACACACACACATATATCTTTTTTATTCCATTTAACACACATTTCTCAAACACCACCAGCATTGCCAAAGGATTAGCATCCATAATTTGGCCACAAACTTTTCCTTCCTATGCAATGTGCTCGTAAGGAACCTGTTCCTTAGGAACAAAGTCTTCCTCCCCATACGCGGAATCTTAACTCGGAACATTCTCCTCAGGAACATTTTCCTCAGCAAAAAAGCCTTCCTCCCCTAAACCTGGAATCTGAACATGGAACCTGTTCCATAGGAACACCTTCCTCAAAAACCTACTCATTAGGAACAAAGTCTTCCTTCCCTAAAACTAGAACCTGAACTTGGAAGCCGTCCCTCACGAACAAAGTTTTCCTCCATAAATCCGGAAACTGAACATTGGAACCTGCTCCATAGGGACATTTTCCTTAAGAACAAGGTCTTCCTTCCCTAAACCCGAAATCTGAACTTTGAAACTGTTCCTTAGGAAGAAAGTCTTCCTCCCTAAACCCGGAATCTGAACTTGCAACCTGTTCCTTAGGAACAAAACCCTTCCTACCAAAACCCTGAAACCTAAAACCTAAACCCTACACCCTGAGCCCTAAACCCTAAACCCTTAACCCTAAATTCTGAAACTTAAAACCTGAACCCTAAACTCGAAGCTCTAAACCCTGAAGCCTAAACACTAAACACGGAATCATGAACTCTAACCCCTAAACAATAAACCCTAAATACTGAACCCTAAATCCTGAACCCTAAACACTGAACCCTAAACACTGATCCCCAAAAACTTAACCCTAAACACTGAATCCTAAACACTGAACCCTAAACACTGAACACTAAACCCTAAACACTGAATCCTAAACCCTAAACCCTGAACACTGAATCCTAAACCCTAAACACTGAAACTTAAAGGCTAAAACGCTAAACCCTAATGTCTTACATCCTAAATGCTAATCCCGAAATATGAAAACCTCACCAATGAAAAATGAAGTCTGAACCCTAATGCTAAACCCTAAAACCTGAACTCTAAGCCCATTTATCTTTTTGTTTATATGTTTCTTATATTCTATGTACAACTCTTACACTCCATTTGAGGAGTGAAGTTTTCGCTTATAACATTTTGAACTGAATTTTTCTATTTATTTTTACTCACCTATGTGTTATAACATATAAATTTATAAATGGTGATAATGGTGGCATACATTTATAGTCATTCATGTACATTAAAAAATAGTAGCCATCACAGAAAAGAAGAAAAAACATATGCATTTTTGAAGCATCTTAGCTTTTTTAAAAGTATTTCTCCAAGAACCCTTTTATTCTTTAAAGCCTTCAAATAATGAAACAATAAAATGATCATTAGGCCTATGAGGTCCATTTCATCCCTTTAGATCATGTAGTCTCTTGTACTTTCCTTACCCTTCTGAATCTTCCTAGTAGTGTAAAATAAAAGAGAAAAGATGAAAAGGAGCGTTTACCTTAATATACATGTATAATATGCATTATGGTCGTAGTGGCTTATATAATATAGTGTACACTGTACATGTATGAAATGAGTTACAGCACACTTATCAGGGAGCAAGGAAAAAATAGGGAGGAATTATTATTATTCAACAATCATGAAAGAAAAGGGGGAAAATGTCATGTAAGATATGATGATACAGATTCGCAACCTTCTGTTCTTCACATGTAATTAATGTAATTTTTTTCATTATTTATGTATCACTTATTGTATATATGTGGACGCTTCACTTATTGAATAATGATGAATATGCACATTTGGGGGGGGATGTAAATAATCTCTATATGAACTGCACAATATATTTGTTAACAATTTTTAATTAACTTCCCTCTTTTGAACAGTAATAAAACCGAAAATGTATAATATGTGCTAACATTTTTTCTCGTCAAGAAAAAATTTGCATTCCTCTCTATATACATGTAATAATGGAAGTATATATAAATAATAATATGGTGTGCTGACTAGTCACACATAATATAATGCCATAATGAAAATAAGGAATGTATAAGGGCTTGAAATTTCCCTTTCTTTACTTTGCAATTTCTTACTTAAACTTGTTCATACTTCTGTATTAGTTATGTGTATGTGATGACCTGATATACATGAATGTGTAATATATTATAGTTGCATAAGAAATGAGCAGTATATATAATATTGTGAACATGGATTTTTTTTGATATATTTCCGTTTATAATTATAAACCAAGTGCAACGATCATACAACTGTTCATCCGTAATCATTATGGAACAGGGGAAAGATCTTACATATATGTACTCTATACGAATGTATAGAGAACATTTTTGAATATAAATTTGCTACATTTACAAGGAATATATATGAACAATGACGGTAGGAGACGGAGTACGTGGGAATTTGTTCTCTTTTATTTAAAAGTGGATGCACTACCACTACTATATATATAATAATATTCTTCATGTGTTCATCATAATTCAATAGAAAATGTAAAAAAAAAATACATGGAAATACCCCCACCTCCACCTCGTCCTCCTCCTTATATATGTTCTATTCAATCTTAATTTACATTTTGTAGGATGGACAATGTTTACAGACATTACCCTCAAAATTAAAGTATGCTGCGTTTAACGCCAAGGGGATAGAGTGTAATCAATGGGAACCTCGGGGGGAGCAGAGTAGAATAGAAGATTTAGTTAGGAGAGCATTAAGCTCGAACACAACAGTTGACCATTATGCCAATGAAATTGTAAATAATTACTGTTACGCGTGTACAAGGGCGGACAGCGACTCTGCGAATAGGGAATATTGTGATTTTTTCTATTATTGGTTAGGGGATAAAATAAAGAATGAAGTAAAGGATGGAAATAAAAGTGCCAACTCACTAGGAACAGCCATGGAGACAATTTACCTACATCTGGCGAAATCAAAATTGACAAGTGGGTCCCAGAATAATTGTAACAGTATATACGGGGACACTAATATGAACGAGGACCTTTTCAAGAATAGGAAAATAGTATATGATTATTACTATGATTACAGTACATTACAAACATTATTGAAGAATGTTGAGTCAAAATGCATTAATGCATGTAATATTTATCTACAGAAAATTAATGAAGCGTGCGAAGCCGTGAGAAAAGAGTGTCCAGAAAGGGGAACACGTGGAAATAATAAATACTGTAAATGGTTTGAAGGAGAAAATGGGAAGAATAAAAAATACTGTGATACCGACAAACTATCAATACTGAAATGTATTGAAACATCCAAACCAAATCCTAATCCAAATCAAGCCGGCAGTAGCGGTCCCTTTAGTGATGCCGATTTAAAGGATCATGTTGGTGGTGGAGAAGGAAAGGGAGGTAGTGACAGTGGTGGTAGTCACAGAAAGGATCCTGGTGAAGAGTCTGGTGCTAGCAGCATCGTCCCTTCTGCTGTGTCTGGTGCATTAGCTGCAGTAGGATTACCAGCACTGGCATTCTTCTTATATAAAGTAAGTAAAGTAACAATTATAATTACCTCACTACACACTTAGAAGTATATAAATAATAACATATTTATTTCTATTATTTATTTATTTTTTTTTTTTTTTCTGTATGTTCGTTTTCTCTATTAAAAAAGGTATGTATACATACATATACATATACCTATATATATATATAGGAATATATGTAATATATATATACGTATATATATATATATGTATGTGTGTGTGTGTATATGCTATATATATTCCCACCCCCTTTCTTTTCCTTTCCTATTAGTATACCAATTTATTTTCTGGAATACGTGGAACCCCCTCCGGAAGCACTGGAAGCAGGAAAAAAAGATTCGTACGACAGGAATTAAACGAATTCTCGGAGGATGATTCTATGGACAGATCTACAGAATACGGAACTACCACAGTAGGTTCGTCATCAAATTTAACAACAGCAACTTCGACAGATGGATCTACTATATATGACGAACGACCACCAAGGGCAAATAACAATAATAATGGAAGGGCACAGCGCAAAAATATAAGTTATGGACGTATTTGAAGTATCGTATGTGATGTGTACCATTAAATGTGATGTTCCCTCTCCGCCTCGGAGGGAGGGTGATATAAATAACACTAAGCACAGTTCATATATAGTGTACAAGGTTACAAAGGCATTCCTTCCCTTTGTTCCTTTCCTTTTTCCTTTTTTAATTTTTTCTGTGTTATTGTAACGTGTTTACATTCATGTGTAATTAATATAAGTCGGGAAAAAAAAATTTTTTTTTTAGTTTACACAGATGTTGCTAAGATAAGCGTCCCCCCAAAAAAGGAGGGGCTTGGCTTTTCACTGCTTTTTTTTTCTGCGCAAAGTTAATAAAGCGAAGCACCACATTACATATGCTGTTTTCCGCAAAAAAAAAAAGAGTGTGTTCTTACAAAAAAAAAAAAAAAAAAAAAAATTGTCCAAAAGAAAAAAATGCCCTAATACAAATTTGTCACACAGAAAAAATTGCACAAAAAAAAAGAAATTGTCCAAAAAATTGTGCAAAAAAAAAAAAGAAATGCCCTAAATATAAATTTGTCACACAGAGAAAATTGCGAAAAAAAAAAAAAAATTGTCCAAAAAAAAATTGCCCTAATATAAATTTTGTCACACATAAAAAATTGCGAAAAAAAAAAAGTGGGGAACCATGTGTTTGTGCGCGTCCGAATTTTTACACTGTTGAACTGTAGCACATATATTTTTTACTAACACACATCGGACATGGTAAAAATTTGTGTAATTGATACACAGTTCATTTTTTTTTTTTGCGAAGGAGGAGAAGCACGCATGTGATGTGTTGGTGGGGGCTAGGAAAAGTGGCAACTTTGCGCGCAAAAAAAGAAGCAGTAAGCAGTGAAGTCCCCTTTTTTTAGCAGTAAGTCCTCTTTTTTTTTTTTCTTGTGGTTGCTCCTTATTTGGTGGTTGTTGCTTCTTATTTGGTTACTCCTTATTTGGGTTGTTGCTTATTTGGTTGTGCTTCCCCCTTTTTTTTTTTCTTCCCCACTAAAGCGTTTTCCAATTTTTCAACCGTTTTAACACCCCCCACCTATATCACGCAATCATGAGAGTGAAATTTACATATCATTAAAAGGGGGGGTCTAATCAAATGGGGTTAGCGAGCAAATCTACGTGAGCGTCGCAAGGTTAAATTACGTAATATAGGTTCGTTAATTATATTCGCTTGTGCAAATGATCATGTACGCCCCTTTTGCATTCTTTTATTTTCTTTTTCTTTTTTTCCCGATTCCTTTTCCTTCATTTCTTTATATTCATTTTATTCTCCCTTTTTTTTTTTTTTTTTTTTCTAATATTATGAATTAATTCAATTTTTATTTTATATTATTTTTTTTTTTTTACTTTCTTTTTAATTAAATACATTTATGTATATATGTAGTAAGAGTGGTCTATTCATGAATTATTGAGCAATTTATGTGTGCAATGGGGACATTCGCACTTTCTTTATATATGAAGGTACTATACATTATTATAGTTCTTCCAGGGTAGGTTCTATATATCAAGTGTAATTTTTCATAGTATAAACATTATATACTACTTAAAATTAATGGAACGAACATTATGTACTCCTTCTAATTAATGGAAGAGCTTCGCATACAATGTTACATTGCGATGTTATATACGATGTGTATGTGTGACGTATTACATATATAGACGATGTGTACGTATAACGTATTACATACGGGGATAAGCTATGTTCCGTTGTTGCCTTTGTTGCTGTTGTTTATTATTCGTTCTCCGTACAGGTTGCATATTATACACAGTCGATTCTTCCATGGAATCATTTATTGAACTCTCTGTGGAATATTCTGTCCCATATTCTGTTGAATCGTCTGGTAGCGTGGTAAAATTGCGCTCGGTTGACCATCTTCTTCTACTTCTTTTATTGTTGTTGTTCCTTCCACCAAAGAAGGTGTTGCTTATCCAAGAGGAGAATGGAGTGTACTGAGGAAAAAAGGCGATGCCGTAAGGAATAAAGAAATAGTGAAAACATAAATTGCGTGCACTATTGCTCATTCTATATTCACTTCTTTAAATTAAAAAGAGAGGAAAAATATGAATAAATATGAATAAAATGCTAGAAAAAGGCACTACTATTCATATTTTGAATGTATAATTATAATTGTTACCTTATACAAAAAGAACAGGATTGTTGGAAGTCCTACTATAGGCAGTGTGGCAGACACAGCAGCAGGCGCGATGCTAGCACCACTTCCAGCACTTGATCCTGCTGCTGCAGCTGAAAAATGAATAGGCAAATAAAATAATCTTAGCGTATTTTACTTTTATTTATTTATTATTTTTTTTCTTTTTTCTCTTTGTTCTTTTTTTCTTTTTTTCTTTTTTTTCTTTTTATCCTTATTATTCTTTTTATTCTCTTTTTTATTCTTTCTTTTTCTTTGCATCCACCCCTTGGGCGCACACCCTCCCCCTGAAACAGCTAAACAAGCAGGCAACATTGTTGTTCTTACACCCTGAAACAGCTAAACAACAGGCCAAATTCTTGTTCCTACATTCTGAAATAGCTATGTAGAAGGTCACATTGCTTTCCTTACACCTTAAAACAGCTAAACAACAGGCAACATTGTTGTCCTTGTACCCTAAAACAGCTAAACATCAGGTCACATTGTTGTCCTTACACCCTGAAAAGCAGAATCTTAAACGTGGAATCCTAAACCCTTTCTTTTCTTTCTTTTCTTCCTTTTTTTTCCCCTCTGTCTGAGTACACGTACCTACTACACCAGTGGTAGCTCCGGATGTTCCTTCTGCAGGTGGAGTTTCTTGTTGTGGTTGATCCTGTGCTACCAAGTATTCTTTCCGTTTAGGTGGATTAGTACATTTTCCATTTATTAATATATGAGGATTATAGTCCCCATACTGTCCGCTAAATTTCAAACAGTACGAACCATGTTTATTCTTCTCATTATTGTCGCAATCTGTTTGTACATCATTATACGCTGAAAGAGCTCGGTCAAAGTATGCTTTATAACTACTATCACAATGGAACTCGGGGGACTCCCACTGTGTTCGCATGGTTTTATAATTGTACCAGTAATCGAATACTATTTTCCTTCTATTAAAGAGCGTGATGTCAATATTAGTTTGTACCTTCGGGCACACGTCTTCATCAGTAAATTGAGACAATCCTGCGTATATTTCGTTCATAACTTCACCGAATTTACTAGTATTCTTCAGTTTCCCATTTAACATGTGTCCCAGCCAGTAGTAAAAAAAATTACAACGTTCGTCCTTACTATATGTACTCTGCTTACTTATTACCATGTTAACACAGTACCAGGCACTTGCAATTTCATCTATACAATTAGGATTTTCTGTATGATTGTGCACTGCACTTCTTATATAGGTCTCTATTATGCTAACAAGAGCTTCCGCCTTGTACAGTTTTTGGCTGATTTCTAAAGTTTTGTATGCATTACTTGAAGGTAAGAATTTGTCCACTTCATCCTCCTCGTCTTCCTTCGGCTTCCGTTCATTATTGCACTTTGGTTCTGGTAGTTTCTGTGGGTTCCATTGATCACGGTTCGCACGAAATTCCGTACAGTATTTATCACGATTACTACTATCACAAATACCATCTAAAGTATCATATGCTTCTTCAGCATCGCTCCTCAGTTTCGTATATTTCCTTCCGGAGATAATTTTGTCACAATCCGGGTATCCCGGCAGAGCACTGTTATTATAGTAGTAATCAAATAGCTTCTTACCCTCCTCGAAAGTTTGCCAACTACTAATATCATCGTACAAATTAGTGCACTCATTATTACATTCACATTTTCCCTGCAGCTCCTGGTAAATTGCCTTCATGACCTTATCAGGTGTGTAAGAATGCTGATTCCCTAGGTTCCCTTTTATTGTACTCCCTAACCAATAATAAAACAAATAACACCACTTACCACTGGAGTCGGTCTCCTCCCTGTTACATGCGTAATGGCAATTGCCCACTATTTCCTTTGCTAATTTATCATCACCATTATTAATTTGGAACTTCCTTAATCCCGCTTTCACTTTTCCTATTAGTGTTTCGTTACACACTGGACGACTGTCCTTTGCAGTACATGTTCCACTCTTACTGTCCTTGAACATTTCATACTTCAGTTCGGAGGGTAACTCATCTGTACCTGCTCCCTGAAAATATAATAGGCGAATTATATGAGTATATATATATTTTTCTCTATATGACCACATGTGTTATTTCAACATTATATTACACAATATGCATAAGGTAATATGCGCACACTGATATAGTCATGCTGAACGGGAAGTTACCATTAGTATTCTTGCTACTCTTCTTCTTGTTGGTGCCATTTTTCCTAGGCATACACTTTTGTGTACATGTAATAAATTTATGCTGAAGTATGTTGTTCATATATTCATATATAAAACATTCATGGGAATTCTTCCTATTCTATAATGCATACGAAGAAAATATGGAACTTCTACTTCTTTTTCCTCCATGTAACCGTTATATTATTATATTGTGCATAAATATTCAGCATACTATATTATTATTTACACATTCCAGTTCCTAGGTATACAAGGACGAAGTCCTTTCCTGCAGGAATTCTCCCTTATATTGGGATTAATTCGTATATTTCACTGTTATTCAGAAGGAGATAGACTATTAAGGAATTATTAGTGTACACACATATATATATATAATATGCAGTTTATATGCGTATAGAACGCTTCCCTCCTCTCTTAAATGTGTGTACTTATTCATTAACCTCCCATTGAAAAACATGTACTCCCAATAGCAATGGAAAGGAGTACAATGGAAAGATGTGCACAAAGTGAACATATGAGGAAAAAACATATATATCTTCACTATAACACCCTGTAACAACCTATTTTTCGTGTATGATCACCTATCAATAATAATTTTCTTCTTCCTTTTCTCCCTTTTATGCACATTTCATTTTACTTATATATGAGATACACATGTTGTGTGCCACTTGAGCACCTAAGCTGCTCTGACCTCCTTTCCTTTTAGTGTATTATTATTTGTTCTTTCCCCTTCATTCTTCCCTCCCCTCCTTCTACACTTCTTTTCCTACTTTTTGTTTTTTTTTCTTCTTTTCCTTCTTTTTCATTCCTTCTTTCTTTCTCTTTTTTAACTGTGTAGGAAATGAAAAGAAAAAAAAAGAAAGAAAAAAGGAATGAGGAAGAAGGAAAAGAAGAAAAAAAAACAAAAAGTAGGAAAAGAAAAAAAAAAAAGATAAAAACCAAAAAAGAAGGAGGAAGGAAGGGTAGAAACATATATATCACCCATGTACATTAACTATGTATGTGTGAACATATCACATTGAACAACAGAAATGATGAATATATATATATATTTTTTTTTCTCCCCCCCTTTAAAAAAAATATTATAAACGGATATATGTGTTTGTGCATTATTCCAATGCTATATATATGTACCTTATATATAGGAGGTATGTACCTTGTACAGAAATAAGAAAAGTAAAGCTAATCCCGCCACCACAAGCATTGTGGAAGAAACAGCGGCGGGACCTGTAGAACCTTCTCCTGCTTCAGCTTCCTACTCCTGCTAGGGAAGCCAGCACCAGAATGTAGATTCGTTCCCTTTTTAATTTCCCCCAGCAGCAGGTATAGATGAATCCCCTGCTGGAACATTATCCGTACCCTATGCCGTCTAGCTTAGTGCCTCTATTAGTTGGCTCTTCTTCTCCACTCTGCCCAGACTGGATCACTATCACCTAGGGCACTAGTATCTCCCTTCCCTCCTTCCAGCAGGACCAACTCCACTAGCAGTAATCGCATCTGGACAAGCAACGACTTCCCTATAGCATCGGGGGCTTCACTCTCCCCCCAGGACCACCTCCCCCTTAGGTATAGTAGTGAAGGGTCTAAGGAAGGAAGGTTTAAGGAGGTAAGGAAGCCGGTCTAATGAGGAGGAAGGGTTAGAGGTAGTTGGGTAGGAGGAAGAGGGGTTAGAAGGAAGGGGTTACAAGAGGAAAGATAAGAGGAAACGATGGTCTAAGGAGGAGGAAGGAAAGGAGTGTCTAAGGAAGGAAGAAAGGTCTAAAGGAAGTCTACATATGTGCGATGTCGTTTCACTTTAGTTCAGTTGAAGCAGTTTTCTCACTATGCACATTCTATAGAGCAACATACTTTAGTGGCCTACAGAATCCATATAATTGTGGTTATGTTTGGCATAATTGGGGGATATGGTACCATAATGTGGAAGGTTCTATGCTCGCCCTACTAAGGAATAAACTCAAAATTTTTATATATAAGGAATGTATAAAGAGAAGTGTAGAAAAATGTTTAATGAATGAATATTTACGACCACAACATAAAATGCAAGTTAACGGGGGAAAAAAATGTAGAAAGGAATGCTGTTCTGAACACATGTAGGAAGAGGGAGGTGGACTGCTGTTGGTTACACGATTAGTGTATTCAATCTTATTCTTCCTATAAACTACTCAATAATGAACTCTTCATATATGCATATGTAGCACACTTCGGTATCGTCATTATTCATAGGAGTAAAGGTAAAAAGGGGTCAGCGTGCTATAACGCAGTAATGTATTCTACAGATTCCCATCATCCTTATATACGAAGAGACTTACCTTTATTTCCTATATATATAGCTCATAACTCCGCCATATGGTGTGCAATCTTTCAGAGAAGGGAGAATGTGTGTGTCATAGTGTGAACGGTATCTTCCTCTAATTATAATTTACTATTGCATTCTATAACAAATAAATGGAACAAATGACATCAATTATAAATATGAAACCAATTATATATACTAATATGGTACCTATGGAAAGGCAAACTTTTAATCACTTAAACCCTTCGAACCTTCAATCTCCCCAAAACCACTTTTAACTCTCCCTGAACCCCTTCTGTACACAATTTGTGTATACACCAAAAATGGAAACATATAGGTACTTTTCTTCCACCCTGGGAAAGTTTCCTAAAATTTAAATTAGAAAGAAGAAAAAAAAAAAGGAAAGAGAAGCGGAGGGATGAATACATTAATATGCAAAGTGTAATATAAATTAAAGAAGGTCAAAAAGGAGCTGCAATGACAGAATATGCACACTCTATATAAGAGAATTTTTGGTAGTATCTTTAACAGAAGAAAAGAAAAATAAGAAGAAAAGAAAAAAAACAAGAAGAAAAGAAAAACAAGAAAAAGAGAGGAGCAAAGGAAGGATGTACACTCCGGAACGTATTGTTATGAGGATATTCTCTCCTCTTCTTTTAACACATACTTCATATATTCCTTCGGTATTATATCGTCCCAATTTATTCCATAAATTTACACTCCACTTATTGAATAATAATGCATATGCACATGTGGGGGGAAGTAAATAATTTCTATATGAACTGTACACAATATATTTGTTAACAATTTTTAATTAACCGCCCTCTTTTGAACAGCAATAAAACATGAATAAAAAGTATATACTGAAATTCCGAATTTGAGGGAGCTGCATTTCTATGTGCACAATAGTAGGGGCATATAAATATCAAATATAATGTTCTCAATAGTTACCCATAATGTAATAGAATAATGAATGGATGAACAGTGTATGAGAGATTTGTCCCCCCCTTTTCTTCTCTGCTACCTGTATACCTTCATTCCTTTTTTTACTTTATTTATGTATATTATTGTTTGGTACACACGTATGTGTTATCGCCCTATAAGCAATTGAGTAATATTTATAAATTCAATAAGTAAAAATTTGATATATATGCACGCTCATAATCACTAGTCGAACGGAATTGTCACACATACACCACTGCCCATAATCATGAAACAAGGAATATTTTTGTTCACATTCCTTTTGAATGATTGAACATTTTTTAGATTATTTTCTATATATCAAAAAAATGTGTATATGAACAATGGTGGTAGGAGACAAAGAAACTGATCCTGTTTGTTCTCTTTTATTTAAAAGTGGATGTAACCACTACTATTACACATATAATATTCTTCATGTTCATCATATCCAAATACAGTAAAAATGTAAGGAAAGTACATATGGAAATACCTCCTCCTTATGTATATTTTGATTCCCCTGTTCAATTATATTTTATAGGAGGAAGAATGTTTAAAACAATTACCCTCAAGGGAGTATTTCTACACGATGTTCGATGAAGATAAGATACTGTGTGATCAATGGGCAAATGAGGAGAACAAGCGTTTAGTAGAACAATTAGTGAAGCAAGCTTTAGGAATATACGTAGCGGCTGACGGGAATTTCGAGAATAAAATTATGAGGTACTACTGTTACGCAAGTACGATGAATACAGGACTTCAATTCTATGGAGGCCGTTGTCATTTTTTCTATTACTGGTTAGGTGACAAAATAAAGGACAAATTGAAGGGGAACTACTCACTAAGAACAGCTATAGAGACAATTTACCTACACCTAGTGAAATCAATTTTTGGACGTGGGTACGAGGATAAGTGTGACAGAATATACAAGGACATTGATGTTTACAAGGAGCTTCTCAATAAGTTGAAAACCATTTTCGACTACTCCCAGGACTACACAACAATACGGGATGCAATAGAAAAAAGCACATCCACATGCCTCGAACAATATAAAACGTATCTACAGACTGCTGAAAAGGCCTGCACTGAAATGCAGTCTGACTGCCCTACACCACGAGGAACGACCAGCAAGCAGGAGGCATATTGTACCTTATACAAAGAAGTATGCCAAAATAATACCCCTACTAAGGAAAACAATATTCCGAAACCATCAGACCTTAAATCTCAGTTAGAGACCAAACTGGCTAGTATGCGGCAAGAACCACAATCTTCGCAGCTTCAGCAGCAGCAGCAACAACAACCTCAACCTCCACAAGTACCATCTGCTCCTGCCTCTTCCGGAATGGACACGACCACTCTTCTTTCTTCCATTATTCCAGTGGTGGCAATTCCATTTATTGGTTTTTCTCTATATAAAGTAAATAATATTACCATTAAATTGAAAATATGAATAGTAGTATTTATTAATATTTTTCTGTCCATGTGAAAAAAAATGAATATAAGGAGGGACCTGCATAATATATACATGTGCTATATTTGCTTATGTTTTCTCCCTCTCTTTCCCCCTACTAGTATACATCGTTATTTCCCACCTTACTTAACACCTTTGGAGGAAGCAACAACAATAGGGGCAGAAAAAAAAGAGAAGGAAGGAGGTTCGCCATTAGAAGAGAATCTAATGAGTTAAGGGACGACTCTTCTACAGCAGAATATGCAACTACCACAGTAGGTTCCACAATAGACGAAGATTCCATGACGGAATATTCAATCCCATATACTACTTCATCGTCCAGATGAAGAAAAGCGCTTTTGAATGGAAGGAAGTAATGAAGAGTACAAGCGTGTTAGAATGAAGGATCTGAGGGGTATTAGAATGAAGGTTCAGGGTTTAAGAATAAGGTCCCTTTCTAGGTTATGAGAACAACAATATGGCCTGCTATTTAGCTATGAAGGGTAAACATATGGGAAATAAAAAGAAGAGAAAAAAAAAAGAAAAATCAGGGGTTTAGGATTCTGCGTTTAAGGTTCCGGGTTTCAGGGTATAAGAACAACAATGTGGCCTGGTGTTGGGGTAGGGTCTTTCTAGGTAAATGCCCCATAATATGGCCTGCTACTTTAGCCATCCCAGGGGGGGCAGTACAACCGAAGGGTGTATTAAAAAAAAAGAAGAAAAAGAAAAAAAAAGAAAGAAAGATAGAATGAAAAGGAAGAAAAAAAAAAGGGAGAAAAAACTGTTCTTGCGCGATTAGCCGCAATACATGCACATTTGTGTGTAACCCACATATGTGAGAGAAAACTCGGAAAAAAGGAAAAACTCATTGTTTTTATATATTCCAAGAGTGTTAGAATTCCGGGATGTGCATACTGAGTAAAAGCATGCTGCAACATACGCATGTTTTTTTCCTTTTTTTTTTTTTTTGCGGAGGTGAGGAGAAGCGCACATGTATGTGACATGGTTCAAAATTTGTGTAATTGTGTACACAGTTCCTTTCTTTTTTTTTTTTTTCTTTTGGTAAGAAATTTTTTTTTTGCGGAGATGATTCGCCCTGCCCCCTCCTCTTTTATGGTTACAACACATCTTTTAGATGCACAGTTCACATAAAACGGTAATAACAATGTCTTCACAGAACAGAAGCTGCGAAGCTGCGTCTTTCCTTGTGTGTTTATTGGAATTTAGGTATAATATTAGTCAAAAAATATGGCAAAAGAAGTTGTTAAAAAAAAGAAGAATGCCCTAATATAAATTTTGTCACACAGAAAAAAATTGCACCAAAAAAAAATAAGAAAAAAAGGAAAAAAGGGAAAAAAAGAAAAGGAAAGAAAACAAAGAAAGAAACAAAGAAAGAAAGAAAGAAACAAAGAAAGAAAGAAACAAACAAAGAAACAAAGAAAGGAACAAAGAAAGAAAGAAACAAAGAAAGAAAGAAACAAAGAAAGGAAAAAGAAATTATTAAGTTGAAAAAAAATTATTCAGGTAAAAACCTATAACAAAAAAAAAAAAAAATTTAATGAACATATTTTGGATCTTCAATAAGAAGGAATTTCCCAACTATTCAAAATAAAGTGGGATGAAATTCTTTTTTGCACTTATATTGATTACGCATTAACGTAAGCGTCTTCATACAATTAGAAAAAAAAAAAAAAAGGAACAAAGGGAAGGAAGAATGCCATTGTAACCATTGTACACTATATGAGCTTAGCGATTATTTATGCCTTCCTTCCGTCGGGAGGAAGGAACATTTAATGTTACATTCAATGGAACGCATCACATACGTCTATAACTTATATTCTTTCTATTCTGCTGTTGTTGTTGCTTTCTTCTATTATTATTACTCGTTCTGTTGAGGTTCGAATTATAAGGGGAGACAGAATATACTGTGTGTGTGGAATATTCTGTTGGATCGTCTATTGTTGAATTTATGATAGAATTTGTTGAAGAATTTTCTGTGTAATATAATGTTGTTAAGGTCTCTTCTGTTAGAGTATCGAAGTCTCTTTCAATTGTTCTTCTTTTTTTTTTATTGTTACTTCCAAAGGAGTTTTTTATCCCCGAAAATAAGGAAGTGTACTTATAGGAAAGGAAAAAGATGATAATATATATAGAATATATATAAAGTAGTTCAGTTTTTATATTCATTTTAAGTAGAATGGAAATATTAATAACTTCCCATTATTTATACCTTAAATTGTAATTGTTGTAATTACTTACTTTATATAAAATGAATGTGATTGTGGCTAGTCCTACCAATGCAGAGACGGAAGAAATAGTAGCGGGAAGTGTTGCATTTGTCGGATGTGTGGAAGTAGCGCCTTCTGTAGTTTCTTCCTGATGTGATATAGAATCTTTTGAAAGTTCCTTCTCCGATGCTTGTGCCCCGTCACCTTTTACGCTGGATACACTGTGCTCCTCATTCCGTGGAGCATCCCCAAGATCTACGTCGTCCCCAGCAGAAGGTTTGTCTGGGCAAGCCAAATTCGGTATTTCCTTACTAATAGTATCCTTATGCGTCCCCCAGAATGCGTCCCAGTATTGATCAGAGCTCCTTTCGTAGTCTCCCTCTACAGCTGCATATGCTGCAGTAACGGCACTTACGTAACTACTATACGCACTAGTGCACTCGAACATACTACTTTTTAACAATGTTCGTAGAGCAATATGGTCACGCCAGAAGTCGAATATCTTTTTCCTCTGATTGAAAAGGACTCCGTTAACAGTAGTGGGTACAGATCCACACCCGTTTTTAGCCGATAACTGCCCTAATTCCGTGTATATTGCACGCACCACCTGCGAAAATGAAACATTGTTTCCTAATTCGCTGGACATCATAGATCCAAGCCAATAATAGAAATATTCACAACGCTTCTCAAAGGATTGATTCTGCGTGGGCATTACATTTGTCACATAGTACCAGGCACCCACAATTTTATTCAAACATTCAGAGATATCTGGATACATCTTCAACACGGGTTGCAGACTACTTTTTACTGCGTTGACAGATGGATGGGATTTGTATGTGTCCCAGTATAATTCAAAGTCCTGATAGGCCATCCTGGAAGGTAAACCTTCCAAATGCAGCTTCTACAAATGAAGTTAGTGAAATGTATACATATGTATTTCTATGTATTCCTCTACACATATGCACTCATTATATTATATATGAAGTACTATATGTGCATACTATTGCGTTAGTCACTTTGAATATGAACTAACCATGAGTGCTTCTTTTCCCATTTCCATTGATGTAGGTCCAGGTTCATGTCCTCGGGGTTCATCCTCATCCTCCAGAAGTTCGTCCTCATGCTCCGGCTTCCGTTCAGCGGTGCACGTTAGTTTTGGTAGGTTCCTCGGTGGCCACCGTTTACACCTATTACCTTCCCAGTATTCACTTTTAAATTTAGTACAACATTTATCATTACTTTCCTCACATCTATTACATAACGCTAAATATGCCGACTGAGCTTTCGCTTGTTGTCCCATATATTCTGGACTATTGGAACCTACCGTACATTTCTTGTCCCCTTGCCAAGCATTAATGTTATAATCATAATCGAACAGTACCCTACAGTCTGGGAAAATGTACTCGCCAACATCATCGTACAACTTATAGAAATCACTCTTACATTGGTGTTCCGGAAGGAGACTGTAAATTTTCCCCATGATTTCCGCCAAGCCCCAATTATTCAAATTGTCTTTTATTCTATCACCTAACCAAAAATAAAAGAACTGACACCATTTATTACCTGTTTCATCGTGTTCCATTTTACGTGCGTAACAATAGTTCTGCTCAATTTCCCTGGCCAAGTTTATATCACTCTTCAGCCACATTTGTGACACTAGACTTAAAGTATTCCCATTATTCTTACAGCATTCATCCTCATCCTCATCCTCATCCTGCACTCCACGGCACTCTGAGCCTTCGCCGAATATATGGTACATTGTTTCTGAGGGTAATGCAACTGAAGCCCCGTTCTAAAAATATATAATGGATATAACATATGAGTATATATTTCTATATGAACACATATTATTTTATTCTACTATGCATAAACTGTTATATACATAGTATTTATATATTCTGAATAAGGAATGACCTGCTGCGGTGTTACCATTTTTAATGTCTATGAACATTTCTGTATATATAATATATTTATATTAGAACATTTCTCCTTCTACAAATTCGCACACAGAGAATAAGTGCGTGAGTATTCCGCTTGCTCCAAGATTATTTCTTTAGGGTTATGATTATACATGAAATTTTTGTGCTTCCTTTTCCTTTTCTTCCCTTTCTCCATTTGTATGTATAAATAATTCTGCATAAGGGAAAGGTACTCCCAGAAAGTGGATGCGGAAGAAAGGAAGGGGAAAGTGCAGACCTTCTCAAAGAAATATTTATACACGAAAAAAGAAATTAAGAAAATTACGGAGATAAGGACTTGTAAAAGAATAAATGAACATTCGTATTTTTAGTAAAGAAATTTACCAAAAAGTCAATATAAATTAAAACAATTTACCAACAGGTGAATGAAGTGAAAAATTTTTTTAATACTTATTGGCTACATATGAACATAAACACTTCCATATAATACAGAAAAAAAAAAATCCAAAAAATTGGAAGTAATACAAATGTTGTAGCAAATTATGTATTTCACTTAATAGAAAAAAATGAAATATTCTTGTTACATTTTATTTTTATGCCCTTCAGATAATATTAAGCATTTTTTAATAAATGATCTAAATAAACCTCTTTATTACACACATTTTCTTCCATTTCACACTCCTCAAATAGCAAAGCCAAGATTAACATCTACAACATCCGGGTTAGACGATTTTTCTGATAGAATTCGTTACACAGGTGTTGCCAAGGATTAGCATCCACACTCTGCATGACACATACTAAGAATTATGAGCGTGATATATATTTCCACGCTAACCTTTACACACATGTGTTCCACATATATTCCTTCTTTTCTTTCTTTGTATAATAAAATATTTGGTCTTCACTTATACATAGATCAATCGCCACGAATGTTATTAAGAATAGAACAAAACTACCCCCAAATTGTACGATACCGCTCAACCATAACTCCTCCTCTCTTTTTGTACAGTGGCGTCCCAGTACGCAAGTGTAACGCACATTTTAAGTTTTTAGAACCTGTGCTGAACGCATGGTTCACACGGTACATAATGGTCCACATGATCCATATGATCCATATGATCCATGGAATTATGTATGCGTTTATATGCGGCACCGTATATGCACAGATTCATGGTCTGCAATTGGACAGTTCTGTGCTCTGTATGAGCTATGTGGCTTATATATAGGCCATATGGATATATTACGTAACTGTGGTCACCATAGTATTGAAGGTTTGTCTATATTCCTCCTCGCCGGGGGCAACACACCCCACCTTTGGGGTCATCCCCGTTAGGGTGGCTTTCCCTATTTGTAGCACCCCTTTGGAGGACCCTCCATGCTGGGGGGCACCCCCTAACCTTGTCATACAACCCCACCCAAAAATGCAAAAAAAAAAAAGTTAAAATAGGAAACGTCCATAGAGCTAATGAGAACGGGTGGAATGAAAAGATGAGGGGGGAGAGTAATGCAAATTCGGGAAGGAGTTTGCCACATTCTTGGGCTGTATGCTGGACCCAGCCACATTCTACTTTTAGAAGTGTAAAGGGGTCTAAGGAGAAGGAAGAAAGGAAAAGAGGGTCTAAGGAAGGAAGAAGGAGGGTTCTAAGGAAGGAAGCGTCTAAGGAAGGAAAGGGTCTAAGGAAGGAAGCGTCTAAGGAAGGAAAGGGTCTAAGGAAGGAAGGGTCTAAGGAAGGAAGGGTCTAAGGAAGGAAGGGTCTAAGGAAGGAGGGTCTAAGGAAGGAAAGGAAGGAATGGAATGACTAAGGAGGAGGAAGGAAAGGGGTCTAAAGGGACCCTACATATATGCGATGTCGTTTTTACTTTAGTTCAGTTAAAAAAGCGATTTTTCGCTGTGTTCACACTCCACATGGGGTAGCATACTTTGGTAGCACCTACAAAATCGACATCCTTATGGTTATATATTCCAATAATAAAGGAGTGCATTACCCTGAAGTGAAGGTTGTATGGGTATTATTGAGGAACCTAAAATTTTTATGTAGAAAATGCATAAGAGAATATAATAAGATGAATAGTTACTAGCATAAGCAAATTAACAGGGAAAATATGGAAACGCTGTTTTGTTCTGAACATGAAGGAGGGGGCGCGACTATAGTGTATTCAGCTTATTCCTCTTATGAACTATTCATTAATAAACTTCTGATATATAATTATACACTACTATTGGTAATCATATTTGCTGTACGCACACACAAATATAACTCAATATATTAAACTACATTAATTCTCTTCCTCATTTGTAACTTAATACCATTATATGTTGCAACAAATGACTACACAGATGGCAATAATGATGATGATCATCATCATTCACATATAATAATATATATACAGTATATATATAAATATATATATATATGCTGTATATATATATATATATTTTACTAACATCGTATACACATAAAAAAAGGAGTTCCCCCCAGAACCCCAAAACTCCCCTAACGCCTCCGTACCCTTCTGAACTTGTTAATATTATGTAATAGAGAAAAAAGGGAACTATGAAAGGGATGTATGAATTTATTGTGGAATAGAGTATGCCACTAAAGAAAAAAGAGGAGCTCAAACAACATAATGTTCAAATATTGCACATATATGAATGAATTATTTGTAATATACACAACAAAAAGGAAAATGAAGGAAGGAATAAGAGGAACTATATCAGGATGTGAAATATATTATGGATCAAGGAATAGAGAGCTCATGTAGCGTAATGTATGTTTTTTGAAATAAATAAATACTCTGTAGTATCCTCATCAGGGAAGAAAAGAATATAAATTGTGAATTTATTATTACTCAACAGTTATCAATGGGGGGAAGGTACACTGCAGAATATTATTACGGGTGTGTGCATATTGAGAGGGTGAACAGTGTATTCCCTATGTATAAGTTGTATAATACGTATGTGTTAAGAATTTTTAATTATCCCTTTAAGTGGCCAGAGAAAGATGAATTGAAAATGTTATTAGAAAATTCTGTTATAAAGAATTGAATTGTTATATACACAATAATGAGATCATGTAAGTAGTTATACTGTGTTATGAATAACAAAATATATTATGCAATAGTATAAAATAAATGCATAGAAAAATGTGCATAAATGTTTCACACACTCCGCCCCCTTCCTGATCTTATTACCTTTTATTCTTATTTCAGTACAATATATTCATATTTTTACTTCATTTATGTGCATATGATAATTTGATCCAAGCATAGAATGTACAGTGGTTACTTGAATAATTTGAACAATGTGCATTATTGGAATGAGAAATAAAAATTTGATATATGCACGCTCCTAATCCCTAATCGAACGGAATTGTAGCACATATACACTCCTGCTCATTATTATGAAAGGAGGAATATTTTTGTACACATTCCTTTTCAATGATTGAACATTTGTAGATTACTTTTTATATATATACATAGAAGGAATGTGTATATAAACAATGAGTGGAAGGGTAAGGAACAACACTGAAGGGATCTGTTCCCCTCCTACTTCTTTCCGAGATAAGGAATTATATATTATGTGCATAGTGTTTTATGTGCTTAGTACAATGAAGTAAAGTGTGAGGAGTACATACATACAAACATATGTTTTGCGTCAATTCTATATATTTTATTTAGGGGAAGCAGACGGCAAGTTCAGTTCAGTTACCCTCAGAAGAAATATACCGTAAAATCGGTAAGAAGTGAGGGAAGCCGTGTTATGATGGATCAAAGAATGCGAAGTACGGGCCACAATTGACAGGAAATTTGGTGTCAGTATTAAGCAATCTGGCAATTAAGGGAGATGGGTGGATAAGTCCAATTGCGAAGGGGTGGTGCAGTGCAAATGGAATGGAGTGGACAGGGAAGCCGCCTGGCTACGGAAAATGGGATTTCTTCTATTATTGGTTAGGTACTAAAGTAAAAGAACAATTGAACCGTACTCATCACACATTTGAACAAGTCATGGAGACAATTTACAATGGGTTCCCCAAGTACGAAGGAGGTATAAGTATATGTACTAATAAGTACCCTAATATAAGCTGGAACATTTTTGAGAATAGGAAAAAAATATTCGATTATAAATATGACTATAACGAATTAGGGAAACAGGCACAGAGTAACTCTTGTCCCTGGGAAGCAAAATTAAACGGAAACCTTCAGGAAGCACGGACAGCCTATGACAAATTAATTGGTATGTGTCGTAGTGATGGTAGTTCATATTGTAATAACTTTAAAGAAACGGATAGAGAAAGGAAGGAGGAGGAACTACCGAAATTAGAATGCTCCACTCCAAAAAAACCCTCTGCTGGAGATGACTTCGACTTAGGAGACGCCGTGGTCGATGGTAAGTGGTACATTTTTTTATGGTGCTACATTGCTTTATGATGGTATGGTGGTAGGAAGGTTGTGTTAGGTGGGTTGCTAGGTGGGTGGTACGGTGGTAGGTGGAAGGAAGGTTGTTACGTGGGTGATTGGTGAAAGGAAGGTTGTTAGGGTGGTAGGTGGGTTGTTAGGATGGTGGTTGGTGGAAGGAACGTTGTTAGTGATGATAGGTGTATTTTCCCCCTTGGGGGGAAGTACACCCGAAGGGTGTATAAAAAAAAAAAAAAAAAAAATATTATATTGAAATTAACTTTCGTATTTTTTTTTTTCTTTAGGTGGTAATGACGATCCACCACCATCCTGTCCCAAACCAAACCCCTGTCCAAACCAAGCTGGTAGTAGTGGTTCCTTTAGTGATGCCGATTTAGTGGATGGTGTCTCTGGTGGAGAAGGAAAGGGAGGGAGTGACGGTGGTGGTAGTCACAGAAAAGAAGGGGAAGAAGTTGATAATCTTGGTATCGTCCCTGGTGCTGTGTCTGGTGGACTTGCCGCAATAGCATTACCAACATTGGCATATTTTTTTTACAAGTACAAACCTTTCTTCTTGAAGAAGAATAACCACTCTGGGGGAGGAAGGAACGGAAGAAGAAGAAGAAAAAGATCAACCATTAACCACGATTTAAACTCACCATTGTCAGACGACGACAACGACTCAACAACGGAATACTCATATAATGATTCTACAGCAACCGACTCCATGACGGAATATTCAATCCCATATACCTCATCTTCTTCCAGATGATGATAGAAGATGGTAGGTGGGTTGTTAGGTCGGTGGTTGATGGAAGGGAAGGTTGTTAGGGGTGGTAGGTTGTTAGTGGTGGAAGGTTGTTAAGGGTGTTAGAATGAAGGTTTGAGATGTGGGAGTGGGGTTAAGGGTGTTAGAATGAAGGTTTGAGATGTGGGAGTGGGGTTAAGGGTGTTAGAATGAAGGTTTGAGATGTGGGAGTAGGGTTAAGGGTGTTGGAATAGGGTCCCCTCCTAGGTATTAGGTACAAGAATATATCCTGCTATTTCGCTATGAAGGATGCACATATAGGAAGAGAAAGAAAGGAAAAAAAGAGGAAAAAAATATAATTGAATTAATTCATTATATTAGAAGAATAAAGTAAAACAAATAATCCGTCTACCCCTCTAAAAATTTTAAAAAAAGAATGAAAAGCACAATAAATGGAAAAGAGTACACACACAATCAAAAAGGGGATACACACATTAAAAAAAGGGGGGGGGGGGGAAAGCACAACAACATCCCAAATAAGGAGCAACAATCAAAAAAAAAAAAAAAGCAAGCCTTTTATTGCCAAAAAAAGAGAGCTTGGCTTACTGCTTTTTTTTTTGCGCGCAAAGTTGTTAATTTCTAGCGCCCAACAGTACATCACATGTATTACAATGCGCGCTTCTCCGAAAAAAAAAAAAAAGAACTGTGTACAATTACAGAAATTTTTACCATGTCCGATGTGTGTTCGTAAAAAAAATATGTGCTACAGTTTAACAGTGTAAAAATTCGGACGCGCATAAACACATGGTTCCCCACTTTTTTTTTTTTTTGCAATTTTTTCTGTATGACAAATTTATATTTAGGGTATTTTTTCCTTTTGGACAATTTTCTCTTTGACAAATTTATATAGGGCATTTTTTTGGGACGATTCTTTTTTTTTTTTTTTGTGCAATATTTTTCTGTGTGACAAATTTATATTAGGGCAATTTTTCTTTTTTGGGACAATTTATTTTTTAGACTTTTTCTTTTCTTTTCTTTCCTTCTTTTTTCTTTTTATTTTTTCCTTTCCTTCATTTGTATATATAAATAAGTGCATAATGGAAGATATTCCAAACAAGACGCGAAAAGAAAAAAAAAAAAGAAAAAAGTACTAAAAGCCAAGCGCCTCTTCTTTTTTTGGCAGTAAGTCCTTTTTTTTCTTTTTTGGGGTTGCCCCTTATTTGGTGGTTGTTGTTGCTTCCCCCCCCTTTTTTTTTATTGTGTGTGTACACTTGCTCCATTCTTTTTTTTTTAGTTTTTAGAAGGGGTAGACGGATTATTATTTTTTTTTTAATATTATGAATTAATTCAATTTAATTCAATTTAATTTTTTTTCTCTTTTTTTCAATATTATTAATTAATTCAATTTAATTTTTTCCTTTTTTTGTTGTGCCAATGTTTGTCCTCATAATATTGATCCTTTCGTATACACACCCATGTGACATGGTTCAAAATTTGTGTAATTGTATACACAGTTCCTTTCTTTTTTTTTTTTTGTGAGAACACTTTTTTTTTGCGCACCATCGCCAGAATCTTCGCGCACAATATGGAGGAGCATTTTTTCTCAAATATGTCCATAATTGGAATTAAAGAAAAAGAAGTTGTTAGATAGAAAAAAATTATGAAGGTAAAAATTTATAACAAAAAAATTTAATAACCATTTTAATTCTTCAGTAAAAAAATTTAGGAGCAAGTCCGAATGAAGTGAAGAAATCATTTTTGGCTCATATTAATTGCACATGGACAAAAACACTTTATAACAATACAAAAAAGAGAAAATAAAAAAAAGTTAAAAAAGAAAAAGATCATATTGTTCTTTACACACTATATTTAAACTGTGCGCGGTCATTTATTGCTCCATCGGAAGGGAGGACATTACATTCCAAATGTGTTACATTCCACACACACAATGTGTGTTGTGTTGTTCTACATACGTTGATAAGGAATATTCCTCCTGTTTTCTCCTCCTCTTCTATTATTTCTTCTTCTCGTGGCTGGTCCACCATATACGGTAGAAACATCCGTTGAATCTGCTATTGATGATTCTACTGCTGTTAAATTTGATGACGAAACTTCTGTTGAATATACTGTCGAACCAAATGTGGTAGAATTGTCCTCCGAGAATGCATTTAATTCATGTCCGATGGCGGATCTCCTTCTTCTGCTCTTCCCAAAGGAGCTTTTTATCCCAGAAAATAGTGAAGTATACTGAAGAAAGAAGTGGAAAAACGAAGGGGAAGAAAGAAAAAAAAGTACATACAGCACACATATAAATAACACATATATTAACATTTATTTCCCAAGGGAAGGAAATATGAATACATTACATTATTTATATATTTTAAATGTTGAGACACAATTACTTTATATAAAAGGAACATGATTGTGGGAAGTCCCACTGCAGCAAGTCCACCAGACACAGCACCAGGTAAGGCACCACTTCCATCACCACCTTCTTCCCCTTCTTTTCTGTGACTACCACCACCGTCGCTCCCTCCTTTTCCTTCTCCACCAGAGACACCATCCACCCCACCATCTACGACGGCATTGCCAAGGTCGAAGTCGTCCCCAGCAGACGGTTTCTTTGGTGTTGCCGTAGGCTTCTTTCCTTCCTTATCTGGAGCTAAAAAATAAATAAAAAAAGAAGGTTTCAATGTAATTAAAAACCATTAAGCTAAAAGTCTTGTGTGTTCCTACGGTACGCACTGTATGGAAGGTGAAATAATGGCAGGGAAGTAACTTCCTTCCTTCTAAGGAAGGTTTTTCTTTCCTTCCTTTCCTTCAGGAAGGTAATGTTGTTCCTTCCATCCTTAGGATGGATGTTCTCCTTTCTCAAGGAGGAACGTTGTTTCCTCCCCTCTTAAGGAGGGAGATATGTTGTTCCTTTCCTTCCTAGGGAAGGATGTATCTTTTCCCCTGGACGGATGTTCCTTTCATCCTTAGGAAGGATATTCCCTTCCTTCTGGGAAGTTGTTCCTTTTCTTTCCTTCTCATTAGGAAGGTTGTTCTTTCCTTTCCTTCCTTTAGGGAGGTAATGTTCCCTCCCTTGAGAGGAAGGTTATGTTGTTCCCTTCCTTTCCTTCTTCCCCTTGTCTTTTTCCCCTTTTCATTCTCCCCTTGTCTTCCTTTAACCCTTCCCTTCCATTCTAACTCCCCTAAAAACCTTCCTTCCACCTACCATCACCTAACAACCCTAACAATCTTCCTTTCCACCGACCACCCCTAACAACCTTCCTTCCAACAACCACCCCTAAAAAAGCCTCCCTTCCACCTACCACCCTAACACAACCTTTCTTCTTTCCACCACACCATCATAAAGCAATGTAGCACCAGTCACTTACCATCTACCACGGCGTCTCCTAAGTCGAAGTCATCTCCAGCAGAAGGTTTCTTTGGACAAGGGGGACTTGAATTGCAAGTTGCAGTACTACCGGTACCGGAAGAACCTGGTCTTGGACTACCAGTGTTTTCATTACCCGTACTACCAAGAGCAGAGGAACCTGCGCCGGAAGATCCGGGTTTCCAGGTTCCTGTAGAAGCGGAAGTATGTTCTGCGGGATGTTTCCACATACACATTAATCCTAATGGTTCCTGTGTACAGTATTTACTATATTTCCTCATGAATTTGGCACAGTACGGATCATTGTCAGTACTCTTACATTGTTCCTGTACATTACGGAAAGTTGGAAGAGTTGTTTGGGATGCATGATATCCACTATCACATGAATCATAATACTTCTGTAATTGCTCTGTGCTTGGATTGTAGTCTTGGTTGAATTCAAACTTTGTTTTTTCCTGTTCGAAAATTTCCCACTTACTATGATGGCTTAAGGGGTTACAGCTACTCATACTGGCAATACTTCCCAGGGCAGCGTATACATCATTCATAACAGTTGAAAAGATCCCCTTCTTTTCATTTTTATTTACCTCACCCCCTAACCAGTAATAGAACCATGTACAAATATCATTATTGTCTGTGCCTTGTCCCTTCACTTTAGATACCAGGGTCAGGGCGTCCATAATTTGGCCAGCAGAATTTCGAATACTGTAACCTCTTTTTAACTTACTTCCTAACTCATTATCCGCACTACTTAACGTATTTTTGAAATTCCCACTCCCGAGCATTCCATATATACATTCTGAATATAACTGAGTTCCGTAGTCCTCCTACAAATGCCATTGACAAAGTACATATACGTATTCTAATTTTCTCTTGAAATTTATATGATGAACTACATGTACAACATTTGTGTATTCACTTTGAATAGGAACCAATGTGTAGTACTCCTTCCGGCCATACCATGATTTATGTGTGCATATTTCGGTTCATAATGGATCTATATTGGAATTTATCCTTTACATATTTATGAATAATACATATAAAGAGCTCCGTATGCCGAACAATAATTATGAACTCCCATTAGATTTTTATTTCTCCCATTTGTACACATTGCTAAGTTCTCAAGGAGCAATGACCAACTATATTTATATGAAATTATCTTGTACATAATTAAGTGGAAAATAGGAGTACCTCTGTGTAAAGAACCACAAAATGGGAAGGGAAAACGAATGGCAAATTTCTTATACATTCATTATCCGTACGCTATATTATTACACTTTACGTGATAATTCGAAGAATTATTTCATTACTTATACGCTTGCGTACTAACACCTACGTCAGTTGTCGCTTTTTACAGTGCTGCTCAGTAATGTGTAACAGAGTGGGCAACTCCCTCCCTTTTCCGGATTCTTTAATGTGGGAAGATGAACGGAGAATGATGAGCAGCATCCCTCCGTGGATAGATTCTCTTGCCTAACTTCCCCTACACCTACAAGAAGTTACACTCAAAGGTGAAAAAGGGGGGTGCTCTAAAAATAAAGCGGAGCATCACGTGGGAGGGAACTCTCACTTGTGTTGCGTCACCGAAATCGATATTTTCTTCCCCTTCCAACAGTCGCTACGTGTACGCATAAGTGCGACAACAAAGAAGGTACCCTAGTTTCAGTAGTTATTTTGTTCGCACAACTGCCTGTGTTGCACTAATTTCACCGATCGACTTCGCAGCCAATTTGTGTTTAATGGGAAAACGTTGCGCGCGCTTCCTATGTGATTGCGTTACCATGTCAGAAAAAAAAAAAAAAAAAATTAAAAAAAATAAATTAAAATAAAAAATTAAAATTAAAATGCTTTTACCATTCATCCCTGCGGACGTCCAGGGACGCGACGCACATCAGTTGGGGGGGACACAACAGTCCTTTACAAAAGGTCCGCAAAAGGTTAACAAAGTCAAAATAGTATGTTGCAGAATTTAAAAAAAAAAAAAAGAAAAAAAGAAAAAAGAGAAGACGTCACCCTGTTTTTGAACTGTATGAACTCCGTGCGGTTATGTATGCCCTCCCTCTGAATGGGGAAGGAAGCATTACATTCCACACACAATGTGTTGTGTATGTTGTGTTGTTCTATATACGTTGATAACGTATATTCCTCTGTCGATTTGGCGTATTATTTGTTCTTGTTCTATCTTGCCTGGGTTGTCTATCATATATAGTAGATGCTCCATCTGCTGTCGAACCCTCTACAGTGGAAGCTATGGTAGAATACACCGTAGATCCGTATGTAGATATATCGTCCGTTAACGTATCAATGTTCCGTGTGATGGATTTTTTCCCTCTTCTTTTCTTCCCTTTAAAATGACTACGTAACCAAGGATGTAGGAGACCGTACTGAAAGAAAAAAAGGAGGGCAATAAGAACATATACATATTGTACAATATATGCACATACATATATACAAATGTACATGTATGTTTATGTTATATACATAGTGGTAATGGTAATGGACAATTATGTATACTTATAAATGGAAAATTGTTGTAATTATAGTAATGGACAATTATGTATACTTATAAATGGACAATTATGTAATTATAATGGTAATTACAACTGTAAGTATAATGGACAATTATAATTGTAATTGTCCATTATAGTTGTTGCGCTTTATATAAAAAGTATGCCAGTGTTGGTAACCCTATGGTAACCATTGCAGAGGAGACAGCAATAGCGGGGGTGGTAGAGGTGGGGGCCATTGCTGTGTGAGATTGTGATTGTTCCTGCACTGTAGACAGAGTCTCCTGTCTCGCTGTAACAATTTCTGGTAAATGAGTTACTGCGTGCCTCCCGACTATTGCATCGTCCCCGGTATGTTTTGTGCTACATTTTAGTTCTTGCAATTTTTGTAGTTTTTGTTGATCACCATCCTGATGTTGCGCATGCTCCTTCAGAAATGTTGTACAATATGCTTCACTATTAGAAGTGAGGGGTACACACTTCTCATATACTTCACTGTAGGTTTTATAAGTACTCATCAGGTAATCAGAGCAGATACTATCACAGAATTTGTTGTTTTCAGTTAGTTTTTGGTGTATAGTTGCATAGTTCTGAAGGTACTCATATGCAACTTTCCTTTTATCGAATTCGTCCTTGTTAACATTGGGGCATAAATTTTTACAATTAAATCTGCTATCATAGTTCTCCATTTCTTTATAGATCTCCTCCATAGCCTTCTTAAAGTCAGGATCCTTTAATTTGCCCGATAAGAGTTCCCCTGTCCAAAAATACAAATAATGGCAATATTCATTATCCGCGGAATCCTTTCCCCCTAGGTGTGATGCACAACATTGTGCTTTTGCAATTTTGACAGCATAACTACTGACACTTGGGTAATTCCCTAAAGCAAGGTCCATTTTATCCTTAGAGTTATAACCACACCATTCGTTGTCCCCTACTAATTTACCATATGCTACTTTTGAGTCTAACAACTCCTCTAATTCCGCTTTCTATAAATAAAATACATGAAATATATGCATTCCTCACTTTCCTCAATACATTGCACAAGGAACATCAAATGAATAATTTGCGTGTATCCACATTACTTTAAACGAGGAGGGTGTAGTTCTAACCGTTAATATAGTTCCTGATTGTGTCATTTTTTTATCTATGTGTGTGTGTATGCACACTTTTATATATGTATATGTGTGCGTCGAATAAAATTGTGTTATAAAAATGTGTTGTCCCTGTTTCTTATATATATTTATGCAAAATGGATACATATGTGCGTATTATTGAATTTTTGTTTTATAATTATGAATGAGTATATATGTTAAATTTTTATTTTTTACTCCAAAAATTGTACACATTGCTTTATTTTTCAGATAACTTCAGTGTGTTGTTATTGCATTATATATATATGGGTGTATTAAATTATTATATACGTAGGCACGTAACTTCCCTTGGGGTGAGAATTCCTGCACGAACTATTAACATATGTTTTACTGACACTTTAGAGATCAGTAAATATTGCTCATATGTAGTGTACAGTTCACTCGCATGATATATGAATATATTTTCCCTTCCTTCCTTCCTTCCTTCCTTAGGAAGGTAATGTTGTTCCCTTTCCTTCCCCCTTGAAGGAGAAGGATGTTGTTCCTTTCTTTTCCCCTTCAGGGAAGGTAGTGTTCCTCCTTTGGGGAAAGGTCATTCCTTCCCTTTCATTCCTCCTCCTTAGACCCTCCTTTACTTCCTTCCTCCTTAGACCCTCCTTTACTTCCTTCCTCCTTAGACCCTCCTTTATTTCCTACCTCCTTAGACCCTCCTTTCCTTCCTCATTAGACCCTTCCCTTTTTTCCTCCTCCTTAGACAATTCCTTCCTTCCTCTTCCTTAGACACTTCTTTCCTTCCTCCTCCTTAGACCCCTTTCCTTTCTCTCACCCCTATCAACCTTCCTTTCTTCCACCTACCACCCCTAAGAAAATCTCTTCTTTCCACCCGTAACAACCTTCCTTTCACCTACCACCCGTAACAACCTTCCTTTCACCTACCACCCGTAACAACCTTCCCTTCCACCAACCACCCCTAACCTTATTATACGATCCCACCCAAAAGTGCAAAAAAAAAAAAAAAAAGGAAGTTAAAAGTATGAAACGTCCATAGAACTAATGACAACGGGAGTGGAATGCCAAGCTGAGGGGAAGGGGGGGAGAATACTACATTCTTGGGTTTTATGCGAGGCGCAACATGGCACTTTCGGGGAAAGGAAGGGGTCTCTAAGGAGGAGGAAGGAAGGAGGGTCTGAATGAAGGAAGGGCTCTAAGGAAGGGAGGATGGTTTTAGGGAAGGACGGTTCTAAGGAATGAAAGGAAAGGTCTAAGAAGGAAAAAAGGATGATCTAAGGAGGAAAGAAGGGGTCTGAGGAGGAAGGCGGGGGCCTAAGGAGGAAGGAGGGGGTCTAAGGAAGAAGGAGGATGTAAGGAGGGAGGAAGGAAAGAAGGATATAAGGAAGGTGGTCTAAGGGGGAGTCTACATATGTGCGATGTCGTTTTTACTTTGGTTCAGTTAAAAAAGCGATTTTTCACTGTGTTCATGATGCATGGAAACATACTACAGTGACTTACAAGTTTGATGTTATTAAGGCTATGTTTGACATATTTAAGGAATGCGGTATTATAAAGTGCAGGATCCCTATACTTATTCCTAATAATAAGTTGAATATATTTTTACAAATAGTATATGTATATATACGGAACGTTGTGAACTATGCACGTTATGCACTACTTGAGCATTCCTCCTTCCTCCTACATTTACTGCATATTCCTTCCTTCTTCCATTTATTTCATTTTTGTGACCATATCATGTTATAATAAGTGACTATTGGGATCATAATGATGGTAACTATATATATATATATATATATATATATATATATATATATATATATATATATATATGTAACCATTAGTGGGCTCAGGAGTTTCTTCTTTCCGTAAGTAACATATTAACATACATTAGTGGTTACACACACATATATATATATATATATATACATATATATAGTTACCATCATTATGATCCCAATAGTCACTTATTATAACATGATATGGTCACAAAAATGAAATAAATGGAAGAAGGAAGGAATATGCAGTAAATGTAGGAGGAAGGAGGAATGCTCAAGTAGTGCATAACGTACAAACATTCCACATGTGTATGAATTATTTTGTAGTATACTCACCGAAACGCAAGGGAAAGAAGGAATAAGAGGAATACATTAGGATATGAAATTTAGTAAGGATAAAGCATTGTGGTGAGATCGAATAATATAATGTATATTTTTTAAAATAAATAAATAGTCCGTAGTATCCTCATCAGGGAAGAAAAGAATATAAATTGTGAAATTATTATTACTCAACAGTTATGAACGGGGGAAGGGTGTATTGCAGAATGTTCATATACAAAAATGTGCATATTGGGGAGGGAAGGAGAACGTGCTCAGTGTGTATATGAATTGCATAATACGTATGTGTTAAGAACTTCTTTAATAATCACTTTAAATGGCAAAAAAGCATGAATTAAAAATGTGTGAGTAGAAATTTCTGTTATAAAGAATTGCATTCGTGTATGCACATAATAATTGGAATGAGGTTGTATAATAATATAATGGTACAAGTGATGATCTATGTTTATCATCCATTACTATAATGGGTGAGGAATATATGAAATATGATTTTTCCACATAATTTCATTATTTCTTGGCCAATTTTTCACATTTTCGCCTTAAATTAGTGCATAATGATATGTATATATAATATGTTATCTATGCTTGTATATTGAAGCAATATGTATTACTGAGAGGAAGTGAATAAGAATTTGATATATGTGCAAGCTCATAATCACTAATCGAACGGAATTATCACAAATACACCACAGCTCATAATCGTGAAAAGAGGAGTATTTTTATAAATCTCCCACGAATGATTCAACAATTTTAAAATATTTTATATAAGGGAAAATGTGTATGCACAATGGTCGCGAAGAAGGCAGAATTAACGGTAAAACACTTACTTAAAAAAGTGAATAACCTAATATAACACATATATATAATACATTACTCATTACGTATTACGTAATAAAAGTACTAGGGAATATAGGGGAGGGACACATTAAAATACATATCTTTCGTTATTTGTATTTATAGAAGGAGGATCTAAAATATGCACCCTCAAAACAAGTGTATGAACCTCTCGACTTAAGTAAGGACTTGTACAGCATCCAGGGGGATGTCAAAAATATAAAGAGTCAGCTACAGGGAACATTGAACACATATCCAGGCACTTCTAAATGTCTGGATCAGATTTCTAGCGCCTGGTACCATATAACCAAAATGATGAGCAGCCGTCCGGATCCTACTGCCTATGATGAACGCCATAATTTCTTCTATTGGTGGTTGGGCAAGCTAATATATGACAAATTATCGACCAAGAGCCAATTTAGTGACGCTCTAAATGCAATAAGCGAAAAATTGCAACCGACAGTGTACAATGAAAAATATGCACTTACATATACTGGCAGCAGTGAATATCAATTTCGTCAAAGAAAAAACATTTTTGATTATTGGTACAACCACAAAACTATAAAAACACAATTAGCGCAGGATGATGGCTATGCTTGTAAAAGGAAATATGACAATTACCTAGACAAAATTGACGACGACTATAATAAAATGAATCAGTATTGCTTGAACCAAGGTGTGAATGATCAGTTCTGCACAAAAATTAATGAAATATTTGGTAGTGACAATAATCCGGAGCAATTGAAAAAGCAATGTATGTCCTTGTATAATGCAAGAATTGCCTCATTGACAGGAGTAAGGGGAGTATTGACGATTATCTTCTCTTTAAGGAATATATGCACAAATACTGTGCATGTAATATTTTATTCATGTAATACTTTATTCGTTTTCTAATATGAGTACAAGAATGCAGGTGAACTTATACTCATACACTCTACTTTTCTTTGCTAATTACATATTTATAGGAGGAGGATGGTTGTTTGAAGGGTTTACCTTCAAGGCAAATGTACACTGAATTGAAGAGTGCAAGCTGCGATAATTCATATAGTTCCATATGCAACCCAAGAAAGAAGGAATTGGAGAGATATTTTAGTCTTACGGTCCTTGAGGACTATGTGGACATTATTGTAGAAGCTTGGTGTTCCTCAACTGTAGGGAACGGAAAGCCGAAGGAAGTGGACCCAAATCGTTGCAACTATTTATACCACTTTATAGGGAGTTTGCTACCAATCAGTTCGGTTGTTAATACATTTTCGTACCATATGAAGCAGATTTACCAGGAATTGCAAAAAACATATGGACAGAAGAACTGTTCTATGGACAACTGTTATAATGATAGCAAAATTCCATTCCCCCACAGAAAAACCATATTCGACTATTGGCAAGACTACAATGAATTGCAATCACTAATAGGGACTAGTGGACAGTCCAACTGTTTTGAGAAATATAACCTCTACTTGAACGCAGCTAATTCAGCTTATGGTGTTATAAGTGGAACTTGTACCAGTCCCCCCACCCCAACTAAGGATATTTTCTGTACACAATTTACACAAAAATTCAATACTGATAAAGGAGCAATTCCAATACCATCAGCTTTACTATCTCAACTAGAACCTAAGCTGCAGCAGCTCCAGCAGCAGCAGCAACAACAACAACAACAACAACAACAACAACAACAGCAACCTCAACCTCCACAATTACCCTTCCCTGCTGGTGGACCACCAGCACGAAGAGGAGGAGCAGGAGCTGCTTCTGCCTCTTCTGGAGTGGACAGTACCACTATTGGTGGTGGTGCTGCTGCTGGCGTTGCAGGAGTAGCATTACCAGCACTTGCTTTCTATCTATATAAGGTAAGTACACTTAACACAAGAAATATGTATAATAACACTTATTAATATTTTCCTGTCTATTTAAAAAAGAGTGCATAGAATGAATGTAAAAAAAAAAAAATGGAATGTTCAAAAATGGAATGCTTAAAATATGAGCAGTAATGTGGACATATATATATATTCTGTACACATATTTTAACGATTTTCCTTTTTTTTTCCTTTTTTAGTATACTTCTATATTTTCAGGCTTACGTAACACTTTTGGCGGAAAAAGCAAAGGGAAAAAAAGATCTACCAGGAGCACCTTCGACTCACTTACAGAAGACGACATATTAACAGATTACTCCACACTTGGTTCGACGATAGGTTCTATGGAAGAAGATGCATCTACGGTATATGGTGAGGCACCAAAAAGAGGAGGAGCTAATAATAGACAACAAAGAAGAAACAATATAGCTTATCATAGCATGTAACACATTGGAATGTAACATTTAATGAATAAATACTCCAAGAGAGAGACATGTATAATCACACAGCGCATACAAGGTAAGAAACAGAGAGGACCCCTACCATTTTTCCTTTTTTCCTTCCTTTTCTTTCTCTTTTTTTCCTTTATTCCTTTTTTTGTACTAAGGTGTTTACATGTTCATGTGTAATCACAATGTAAGTGCAAAAAAAAATTTTTCTACTTCATTCTGATTTGTTTGGTAATTTTTTAATTTAAGATCCAAAATATGTTCATTAAATTTTTTTTTCTGTTATAGTTTTTTACGTTCATGATTTTTTTTATCTTAATAAAATTTTTTTATTTTAATAATTTCTTAATTCCAATTGTGGACATATTTGAGAAAAAGTGCTCCTCCATATTGTGCGCGAAGGTTCGGCAAATGTCTCACCAATTGTGCAAAAAAAAAAGGAAAGAAAAAAAAAGAAAAACAAAAAAAAAGGAATTGCCCTAATATAAATTTGTCACAAAAAAAAATTGTCCCAAAAAATAAATTGTCAAAAAGAAATTGTTAAAAAAAAAATTGCCCTAATATAAAATTTGTTACACAGAAAAAATTGCACCAAAAAAAAAAGAATTGTCCAAAAGAAGAAAAAAAATGCCCTAATATAAATTTTGTCACACAGAAAAAATTGCACCAAAAAAGAAATGCCGTAATATAAATTTGTCACAGAAAAAATTGCGAAAAAAAAAATTGTCAAAAGAAAATGCCCTAATATAAATTTGTCACAGAAAAAAAATTGTCCAAGAAGAAAAAAAAAATGCCCTAATATTAAATTTGTCACACAGAAAAAATTGCACAAAAAAAAAGAAATGTCAAAAAAAGAAAAAAAAAATTGCCCTAATATAAATTTGTCACAGAAAAAATTGCAAAATAGAAAAAGTTTGTCCAAAAAAAATTGCAAGGAAAAAATAATTGGCCCCAAAAGGAAAGAAAAAAAAGAAAAAAAGAAAAAAAGAAGGAAGGAAAATGAACGACGACTGTGTGTATAAAATTGCGCAGATGCAAAAATCGCGAATGCAAAGAAGAAATTTAATAATGGACGTTCTATATATGAATAGAATAATCATGTTGTGCGTATAAATAAATGTGAGGTGGAAGGTAGATTGAATAATTCAAAAACAGATCTTTACTGTATATGATGTAAGGTGCAGAGAGGAATACTTTTTAATTTTGGGAATAATGTGGTATATATGAATAATTACCAATAGTGAATATGGAAGGCAACAGTAGAATGCGAATTTAAAATATAGTACAAATATAATATTCAGGGGAAAAAATTAAACTCCTACGTACGAAATAAGTGATATGTATAAAAACATAATGCTCACAGATTGGAAGAATGGAATATTGTGTAAGTGGTAGGAGTTAAAAATATATGGTTCTTCCTTCTTTTTATATTCTTATTATGGACGATCCTTACAATTATGGAAGCCCTATTATGAGTGAATGAATAATGTATGCAGAACTTCAGTACATGTGCCCATATGTGTTATAATTAATTCCAATAATAAGGAAATATCTGCTATAAGGGAGGAAGTAAGATTTTAATGTAGAACCATAAATAAGTATAAATGAAACGGATGAATAATGAGGAAGTACACTCCAACAGGGAAGTATATATGGGGAATACATGCTGGAATATAGAATTCCTATAAACCTGGAGAGTACAACAGAAGAAGGAAAAAATGTCAGTGGTAAGGCAAGTGTTGTAGCACGATAAATAAACACATGGTAATTCAATATGTGCTCTATAGAAATAGGTAATATATTAAAATATAAATGCGTACTACAATGTGTATACATTAATTGCTTCTTTTATAGAGGGACTGCTTAAATAATCCTAATGGACGGTTAAGCTCCGAATTTATGTACAAAAATTTCAAAGGATGGACAAATGGTGGAGGGCGTATTAGTGAACATGATACAGTGGGGGATGAATTAAGACAAGTACTCGGGGAAGATGGAATTCCTGATGGAATGCAGGAAAAAATTGAAAGTGTCTGGTGTAATATAGATAAGAATAGAGCGCAATTTGGAACCCCCCTGTACAGTTGTCGCCTTTTCTATTATTGGCTGGGGAATGTTATATCTCAGGACATAAAGGAAGATGACTTGTTTAAAAGAACTACGAAAGCATTTTACAAGGAAATGATACGTTTAGTTACTAAGGAGAAATGTAAAGGGGAATGGCCTAATATAGCCAGGGAAGATTTTGAGAAGTTAAAAGATTTATACGATTACTTCAGTAATCATAGTCAAATAAAAAGTGGAGTAGGACAAATGGGAAATAGATGTAAAGGAAAATGTGGAGAGTACCTAAAAAGAATTGAGGAGTATTACCAGCATATGAGGGACAGATGTATGACACCAAAAGGGGAGCCTTACTGTTCTGCATATGGAAGTATATTTCTGGACTATAAAAAAACAAAAGGAAGAACGAAAGACCCGAAGGAATTATTAGATCAATGGAAAAGGAAGAACGAATGTACAGTACATGTAGAAAGTGAAAAGGTTACTAAACCGGACGTACTCAGTGCAAGTGATCACTCCTTCCCGTCGCCCCGAGAACCTTTGCCGCGGACTACACAACGGGAAGGCGCCCTTTCTGAGGCAGGGAGTGTAGGTGCACGGGGTTCTGACGGTGAACCAGGTGAAACAGGTCCGCAGGGTCTAACAGCAACTCCTGCTCCCGTACAAACAGAAGCAACAACGAAACCTCCCGTAGCAACTGAAGCCCAAACAACACAACTCGGAACAACTGAAACACAAATAACACTTCCTGCAGCATCTGAAACGCAAGCAAGTGTTTCTTCCGATTCCGCTGTAAGTTCAGAAAGTTCCTCCAGCAGCAGTTCAAGTTCTTCCAGTAGTTCCAGTTCTTCTGGTAGTACTGATGTTCACGCTGAAGGTGATGTTACAGTAGGTCTTGAGGGTCCAAGTGGTCTGAAGGAACCAATACAGTCCGTTAATCATGTTCCTCCTGGAAGTAGTACCACAATCCCTACCATTCCTATCGTATCTTCTAGCGCTGTAGTGACAGCATTGGCTTTAATTTCCTTCTTTCTTTACAAGGTACGATTAGATTTTACGTAGTACAAATTATATCGTACAGTACATATGTCCCCTTCATATGGAAGGAAGGTAGGGTAAACGATACTATATTTTGTATAACCTCCTTTACTTTCCCTTCTTTCTTATTAGTATATCCCATTATTCTCTAAAGGAGGTAAATCCTCTATAAGAAGAAAGAGATTGAGTACTCTAAACCGGGACATGATCGCTCACGACTCCACAGAATACACGACGGATAATACAGCGTATTATTCCACAATAGACTACACAGAAGATACGACGGAAAGTTCAGCAGAAAATGTAACAGATGATTCAACCGAATACTCAGAGGAAGTTTCAACAACAGATGGTACGGAAGAATCTACCATCTATGATAGACAACACAGGAAAAGAAGAACAAGAACAAATAGTACATCAAGTCATCACCACCAAAATATAGGTTATCATAGTATGTAGCTTATCATCGTATATGTAATACGTCATATGTGAAGTGTAATCTTCCATATGTGAATTACAGATAATATACACAGAATATGTGTTCTCTGTGTGGGAAAAATATAAAGTGACCTTTAATTATGAATACATAACAGAAGTAATTATAGAATATAAAGGGGAAAGGGAAAGGAAAGAATATTCCATACAATGTGCCTACAATATGAGGGAATGTTCCCTTAAATTATAAGTAGCGTACACTATAAACATGTGCACAAATTTGTTCACAACACCTTAGGTTGCACTTATGCATGCGCATATGTGCATATCAGTCGACGTGTACATATGTTTGTTTTAGTCTTTACAAATTAATTTTTTGTATTTCTACTGTGCTTTCTTTAAATTTTTTTTTTCTTCTTTTTTTTCTTTTTAATTCTTTTTAATTCTTTTTAATTTTTTTCTAATTTTTTTCTAATTTTTTTTTTTTTTTCGTAACATCAATTTCATTGATGGCTTTTTTTTTTTTTTTTTTTCCACACGAAGGGGGAGGCGAAATTGCTCTCATTTTTTTGCCAAACGTTTGATTTGTGTCCGTGGGAAGTTGCTTTATTATTGTCTGTTTTGATTTGCTTTGATTTGTTTTCTTTTTTTTTCTTCGTCCCATTTTTTGCCTTTTTCCCATTCTTCATTTTTTTTTCCTTCCGACATTCGCATTTCCCGTTTTGCATTTTCCCAGAGAAAAGACTTTACCACATCACTGGGAAAAAATCAAAAAGGAAAAAAAAAAAGAAATCTCCAAATGAAGCGAAGAGAACAAATCGACTTGTTGCCACATGTGTGTAGACGTTTCCGCACAATTTTTTTAAACTATGACACGTATGCCTGTGTGCATGCATCAGCGAGCGCACCAAAAGCAAAATTACACCACGGAAAATTATACCGCGTAAAATATTACAAAAACAAAATTTGAAAAAGCAGGAATAAAAAAGAAACCATCAATGAAATTGATGTTACGAAAAAAAAAAAAAAATTAGAAAAAAATTAAAAAGAATTAAAAAGAATTAAAAAGAAAAAAAAGAAGAAAAAAAAAAAAGCCATCAATGAAATTGATGTTACGAACAAAAAATTAAAAATTCAACGCACAAAAAAAGAAAGATTGAAGGAAAATAAAAAAAAGTTAAAAAAGAAAAGTCACTTCGTTTCTAACACTGCATAAGCTCTGCGTTAATTTATGCTCTTTCAGGGAAGGAGACATTACATTCCAAATGTTGCATACCAATGTGTGTTTGTGTTGTGTTCGTTACATACGTTGATAACTAATATTCTTCCTGCTTCCTGGTCGTCTTCTATTATTTTCCCTTCCTCTTCTGGGTGGTGATGGTGGCCTACCATTATATATGGTAGATGCTCCATCTGTCGAATCTGTTGTTGTTGTTAAATTGGATGACGAACCTCCTACTGTGGTAGAATCATATTCTGCACTAGAAGAATAGTCGCCGTCGTCGTCTGAGAATTCGTTTAAGTCTTGCCTAACAGATCTCCTTCCCCTTCTGCTCTTCCCACCGAAGAGGGTGTTCTTACTTATTCCAGAAAATAAGGAAGTATACTGAAAAGAAAAGAAGCGTAGTGTAAAAATATGTATTGGGCATATATATAGTGTACAGTCTATTCTCTATATATTTATTCTTTAAGTAAAAAATAAATAATAATAATAATATATAATAATATACAATAATAATAAACATTATTATTATTTATACATTTTTACTACAATTTTAATTATAATAGTAATTGTAATTATTACTTTATATAGAAAAAATGCAGTTAGTGGGAATCCCACTAATGCTAATGCAGAAGAGGCAGCAGCGAGAATTGTTGTATTTGTCGGATGTGTGGAAGTAGCGCCTTCTGTAGTTTCTTCCTGATGTAATATAGAATTTTTTGAAAGTTCCTGCTCCAATGTTTGTGCCTTGTCATCTTTTACGCTGGATACACCGTGATCCTCTTCCCGTGGAGTATCCCCAAGGTCGAAGTCATCTCCAGCAGACGGTTTCTTTGGAGTGTTTGTGCATCTTAATTGCGACAGTTTATTACTAATAACACTCTTATTCTTGCTCCAGAATTTGTGCCAGTATCCATCGGAGCCCCCGCCGTAGTCGTTTTCTACAGCTGTATATGCTGCACGAATGCCCTGCAGGTAACTTCCGTATTGTTCGTTGCATTTGGACTCACTACTCTCTAATAGTGCGTGCAAATCATTGTAGTCGTGGTAGTAATCGAACATTTTCTTTCTTTGTATTAAATTTGCGCCATCGATAGGAGTGTTTACTTTTTCACATTGGTTCTTACCAGGAACTCCTTGCAACATAACGTAAATTTTACTCATAACATCCTGCAATGAATTAGTGTCCCCTAAAGCGTCCGACATTGTAGATCCTAACCAATAATAAAAATATTCACAACGATCCCCGAAGGAGGGATTATTTCTCCCAGTGCTCGCCATTTGAGTTATATAATACCAAACACACGCAATTTTATCCACACAATCCGAAGGAATCGAATACGCCGTCAATGTCTGCTGCAGATTACCCTTTATTGTACTGACAGCAGGGTAACCAGTATTGTATAAGTAGTACCTGACGTTGAAATCCTGATACACCCTACTTGAAGGTAAATTATTTAACAGTTGGTCCTATAAATATAATTGATAAAATATGTTTATCAGCACATTTCTAATTCATCATACACCGAACATTATATACACATTCCATTCTATACATTCCCAATAGGAAAATGAACTGCCCTACTCCTGTCAATCCCGCCATTGATGCAGGTCTAGGTTTATATCCTCCGTGTTCGTCCTCACTCCCAATACGTTCCTCCTCATCCTCGTCCTCTTCTTCTTCCTGTTTAACGATGCATGTTAGTTTCGGTAGTTCCCCTGGTGGCCACGGTTTACACTCATTATTAGCTGCCCAGTATTTACTCTTAAATCTTCTGCAACACTTATCATCACTGCCATCACAGATATTACATAATTTCTTATATGCTGTTTCTGCTTTCGTCCGTTGTTCCATATATTCTTGACTATTAGAACCTACATTACACTTCCGGTCCTGCAGCCAGACACTCATGTTATAGTTATAATCAAATAATACTTTACACCCTGGGAAAACGTATTGGCCAACATCGTCGTATAAATTATCGAATTCACTCTTACATTGGTCCTTCGGTAGTCGACTGTAAATTTTCTTCATGATATCTGAAAGGCCATGAGTATCTAATTTCCCTTTTATTTTTTCACCTAACCAGTAATAAAAGAAATGACACCATGTACCATTCGGCTCATCATGTTCCATTTCATGCGCGTAACAATAAGTCTGCTCAATTTTATTGGCCAAGTTTACACCACTCTTCAGCCACGTTCTCAACACCGGTTCCAACTTATCCCCTTTATGCTTGCAGCACTCATCCGGCTCCTGCACTACATGACACTTTAAGTTCTCGTCGAATAGATCGTATATTATCTGTGAGGGTAATGGACCTGGATCTTCATCCTAAAAATATATAATCGATATAACATATGAGTATATATTTCTATATGAACACATATTATTTTATTCTACTATGCATAAAGTGTTATATACATAGTACTTATATATTATGAATGAGGAAGTAACCTGCTGCAGTGTTACCATTTTTAATGTCTATAAACATTTGTCAGCATATAATATATTTATATTAGAACATTTCTCCTTTTACAAATTCGCACAGAGAACAAGTGCGTGAGTATTCCGCTTGCTCCAAGATTATTTCCTCAGGATTATGATTATACATGAAATTTTTGTGCTTCCTTTTCCTTTTCTTCCCTTTCTCCATTTGTATGTATAAATAATTCTGCATAAGGGAAAGGTACTCCCAGAAAGCGGATTAGGCAAAAAGGAAGGGGAAAGTGCTGACCTTCTCAAAGAAATATTTACACACGAAAAAAGAAATTAAGAAAATTACGGAGATAAGGACTTGTAAAAGAATAAATGAACATTCTGTATTTTTAGTAAAACAATTTACCAACAAGTCAATATAAATTAAAACAATTTACCAACAGGTGAATGAAGTGAAAAATTTTTTTAATCCTTATTGGCTACACATGAACATAAACACTTCCATATAATACAGAAAAAAACAAAAGAAAAAAATAGGAAGTGGTACAAATGTTGTAACAAATTATGTATTTCACTCAATAAAGGAAAGTGAAATATGATTATCACATTCTATTTCTATTTATGTGCCCCCTTCTTCATTTCAAATATTTTGTAATAAATGATGCAAATAAAAATCCTTATTACACACATTTTCTTCCCTTTCACATTCCTCAAACAGCAATGCTAAAATAAGCATTCACAAATTGGCTACAAATTGTTTTTTCCTAAGAAACATCCTCCTTAAAAGATGAGTCTCCCTCCCTAAACCCGGAACCTGAACTTCAAACCTCTCCCTTAGGAATATCTTCCTTAAGAACACATTCCTTAGGAAGACATTACTCAGGAAATTCTTCCTCAGAAATAAAGTCTTCCTCCCTAAACCCGGAACCTGAACTTGGAACCTTTTCCTCAGGAACAAAGTGTTTTTTTATAAATTCGCTTCCCATAAATTGCTCAACCAAAATTTCAAAAAAGTCCTCCTTCGTCGAATGTAATTCCCCTTTTTGACATTCGTCTAAGACTTCTAAATGAATATCAATAATCATGCGGCGACGTACACCACCACCACCACGACCAGCACGGCGACTACCAGAAGGTTTTTTGCTCTTTTTTTTGGGCGTAGAACGAGGTTTGCGTTTTTTTACTAAGGTATATACATGTGGACCATCTGCCTGGTCGTCCACATTGTCAATAATCTGCTGTTCTAAGGAGGGACCAGATATTTTATTTGCTCTTCTGTAACGTTTTCTTCTCTTACCAAGAAAGGCAGAATACTACCAAAAAAAAAAAAAAAAGCGAGAAAATATTTTTCTTTAATAGGGGTGTGAAATGTTTGTTCACATACCACAGTAATTACTACTTCAAACCAAAGTATGAAATGCTACACACACACACCCTAAAATGCGAAATCCTACACACACACCCTAAAATTCGAAATCCTGCACACAAACCCCTAAATTGCGAAATCCTATACATACACCCTAAAATGCGAAATCCTGCACCTTACGTGTGAAGTGCCACACCTCCCCCCACTGATTCATTCAACTTTTTTTTTCCTTTTTTTTTCCTTTTAATTCTTAAATTTTTTTTTCTTTCTATTTTTTTTTTTCTTTTTTTTTCCTTCTTTTTTTTCTTTTTTTCTTTGTTTTTCTTTTCTTTCCTTTCTTTCTTTTCTTTCTTCTTTCTTTCTTTTCTTTCTTTTCTTTCTTGTTTCTTTCTTTTCTTTCTTGTTTCTTTCTTTTCTTTCTTGTTTCTTTCTTTTCTTTTTTTCATTCTTTTTTATTTTATTATTTTTTTTACCTTCAAAAGGAGATAACTCATAGCAGAAAGACCAATGAAGACAGGAATGGTAGGAAGGTATGGGGTAAGGAGATCAGGAATGTTGTCCATCCCTTCCTTCTTTACGTTCACTACTTTCGCAGTCTTGGGTGTTACAAGAATTTTTGTACTGCTCCGTGAAACAGGATGAACCGGAAGAGTTGGACCAGCCCCTGCTTGACTACCGCCACCTGCATCACCACCAGGAACAGGTGCAAGAGGAGGACCCGGATCAGGAGCTAGACTTGTGGCAGAGGGAGCATGAGGTGTAGTAGTCTGAGAGGTACTCGCTAAACCTTTATCAGCGTCATCGTTAGCTGGGTTAGCTTTAGCACCAGCAGTGCCACCAGCACCAACATCTTGAGTAGTAGGACTGGATGAGCTGGTACTACTAGAAGAACTGCTTGAACTTGAACTTGAGGTGGAAGATTCAGGTGTTTGGGTGTCTGTTCCTGTACGTGGAGTATGAATAATCGTAGTACCTGAAGGGGTCGTATCAATAGTAGCATCAACACCTGTATCAGAATATTTGTGCTTAGTGCTCAGAAAAAGTTCATTAACATCCTTACTATCATCCTTTGAGCCTGCTGGAGGGCCATCGAACGAAAGGAAAGTACCATTAACATAGACACCTTTACTTGTATCAACAATGTCTTCCTTACCTATTGATTCTGCACTTGGGTTACGTGATGCTGGTGCGGGTGCGGACTTTGCTGGATCTGACTCAGCTGATGGGTCAGTTCTTCCAACTGATTCTGATGTTGATATTGGTGTTGTTGGTGGTTTAGTGGCATCTGGTTTGGCAACTTCAGCAGGTTTAGGCTGACATATGTTATTTATAGCATTCAGAGTTTGCGTTATGTCCCTATTCTTCTTGAGTTCCTCTTTTATTCTGTCCCGTAGGTTGCTATTATTAAAAGTAGGCTTTGCACAACTGTCCCACCCACATTTTTGACAATTATTACTTTTGGAACACATAGTGGTGTAGAGACTCTTTCCGTCCTCAAATGTTTGTGTTAATATTTCCTCCGTGATTTTACATCTTCCCTTCAGCATTTCACTTGCGAATACATTTAATGCCATACAAGTCATAGTTTGTTTAAATATTTTGTCATTTCTTTTGCGCTCCTCCGTAGTGCCCTCCTGATCTTCCGTAATACCATATATATGTTTTAATCCTGCAGTAATAAGTTGACATGCTAATTTCTTTGCTTCTGAATTTGTATTATCCTTATCTACAATGTTCTTGCATAAACCTTCTTCGTTCATGTATCCATTAGCAATAGCCGCAGATAGGGCATTCAATATTTTTTCCATGTCCTTATCGTCCCAAATGTGATACTGCCAATACAATGGAAAAAAGAGGGGGCATATATTTACATAAAAACTTTACTCAAACTTCGTCTGAGTACGTATATATTCTCTCTACATGCAATATATATGCTTGGATTCTAGTGTCCAATATGGATCGCCCTAACCTCCCATTTCCTTTGGCCCCCTTGTCTCCTATCCCTAGTCCATTGTGTTGTTACGCACTGGGCGCGATCACATAAGGTATTATTTATAGTACTTATATCAGTTAGAGTTTGTTGTACGTTCCCATCTTTCCTGAGTATTGTTTCCAATTTGTCCCCTATCTTTTCACTGTCTATTTGGCAATCTGCATATTGATCATACCTATCACACTGCACGCAATGACCCTTCTCACTATTTTTACCCTTACACGATTTCGTAAGTTCCTTATTTCCTTCCTCAAATGATTGTGCTATTGTTTTCTCACTGACCTCACAGGGGGATTTAACCTCCTCCTTCAATTTGTCCGCATAAGCGTTCAAAACTAAGCATAACATAGTTTGCTTAAAATCCCTGTTGTCAGCGGCCTTCCTTTTCTTTTCACTTTCATCAATTTTTTCCTTATTACCGGTTATATCATCTTGCTCTATTCCAATACCATAAATATGCTTTAAGCCTTTAGTAATAAGCTCGCATGCTTTTATCTCTGGGTCCGTAACTCTTCTACTACTTGGATCTGAATAACTACAATAATTTGGAATACTTTTGCTGGTATCCTGAGATATTTTCTTAAACATGTTTGTGGCCTCATTGTTAATGTCATTCTTCATGTTATCCTGTTCATAGAAAGAGGAAAAAGAGAAGGAAAAGAAACAAATGTATGCTATGTAATTATGTCCATCTCCCCCCTCATAATTATTATATGTCCACCATCTATAATTATGTGCGTCTATGTCCATCCCCCCTATAATTATTATGTCCACACCCTATATGTGTGTCTAATTTTTCCCCTGTTCAGTTTCTACATACTACAACACTCACAGAAGTGTCTTTTATTATAATGGACAATATATTGTGTTCCTTCCCCCCCTTTTTTTATTCTAATGAAGACAATATATATATTGTATTCACTTACCCAGGTTGGATTCGTTCCATTCTTATTGTTTGTAAACCATTTCTTTGTTACGCATTGTATGCGTTGACAGAAGTTATTTATAGAACTTATGGAAGTTAGAGTTTTTTGTATTTCCTTATCACCTTCAAGCATTGTCTTCAATTTGTTCTCTACATTGGTTTGATTGCCGTTGTCGCCGCCTACTGTACAATCTTTATAAGTTACGTCCCTTCTACATTCGGGACAATTACCACCACTACACCAAGTACTCATCTGACCAATCCCTTTCTGAAACATTTGTTTTATTTTCCCCTCGTCTACAGGGCACTTTTTTTCTGATTTCTCCTTAAGAAGATCAGCGTAAGCATTGAGTACAGCACACAACATGGTTTGTTTAAACATCCTATTGTCAGCGGCCTTCCTTTTCTGCTCAGCATTGCTTTGGTCCTTTACATCTGACTGATCTATTTGAACACCATTAATGTGCTTTAATCCCCTGTTAATGAACCTACAAGCCTCTCTGTCTTTTTCATTTAAGAAACTACCAGTCCATTGATTATTATCGCATAGCTTATCGGCTTCGTTTGGCTCGTTCTTCTTAACTTCCTTAGACATGTTCCCCAATTGAGTCACGACGTCACCCCACATTGTGCTCTATACAAACAGAAATAAAAAAGAATATATGTGCACCTACAGTACTGGCAGCCTCTCTCCTTAGCCCTTATATACAAGGTACAATATTCATATTAGTGTCTCCGACTACAGTAGATAATATTGTTCCCTTACCCATTCTACAGTCCCGCCTTCACTTTCTCTATTTTTCTTCCATTTCTGTGTTACACATTTGACACGTTCACATAATTTATCGTCGTTACAGAGTGTGTCTAACAGATAGGAAGGAAGGGAAAAAATGGAAGAACAAAAAAATATATGATTATATAAAAAAAAATGATAAGGCTTAATGATGGTAGAAATGGTGATGCGCTGCTAGGATGATGATATTCTATACACCCTTTCCACCCCAAACAACCTTCATTCTAACACCACTTACAACGTTCCTTCCACCCTTCCACCTAACAACCTACCTATCACCTCTAACAATCATCCCTTCCACTCCCTAAGACCCCTTCCTTCACTCTCATTCCTTCTAACCCTTTCTTCCTTTCTTCTCCTTAGACCAATTCTTCCTTCCCCTTCCCTAGACCATTCCTTTCCTTCCCTCCTTAGACCTCCTTCCTTTTACTTTTTTCTTTGTTCTTTCTTAAATAATATTAAATAATATTTCTTACCTGCTTTATTTGCTGCTTTCTTCTTCTCTTCCTGAATTTTGACCTTGACCTTATTCTTTAGATCATCATCGTCCGTTATTTTCCCATCGTTCACTCCCTTCAATATTTCCTTTGCACCTTCCTCCGATAAACTGTTCTCTGTGTTAGCCCATTCCTCCAGTTCCGTGTCATTATTTATGCCTAACAGCTTCCGAAAAAGCCCCTGGTCCTGATCCCCCTTGGCACCGGCCCCGCCGCCTTCCTTACTCTTCTTACATGCGTTGTAGTCATTTGTTTTCCTTATTATCCCTACATTCGCTCTAGCTTCCTGTACCCACTTTTCTATTTCCTTCCCAATGAATTGTTTTCCTAATTGTATAGTTTGGAAATCAAATTTCGTACATTTCCCATGTTCACCTTTCATGTCCCGCGCATCCAAAAAAATCCCAAATGAGTCCACCATATACTTAGCGGCTTCCCCCAGGCAGCTATGTCCTTTGAATAATTTTAAGGCTGTTACAATCCCAATCATACACCTAAAATAAGACTCCACTTCTTCTATTTTCTCCAGCTCGAATCCATATTCATCCCCCTCTTGTACTTTAATTCCACTCATGAATAACTTTATTTGTACTAGTGCTTTGCAGATCTCTTTTTTCACAGTTCCTTCTGTAGTATCCTGAAGGTGTACCTTTTCACAGAGTTTTTTGAACTCGTTCTTATCATTCTGTATACGGGTCGTCAACTTTTCAAAGGTATTCTTCATATCATCCCATATGGATTGCTATAAAGGTTAGTTCCGGAAGTGTAGTTGCATGTGTACATATTCTATAGGTCCTCCCTATTTCTATGACCCCTACACATATATGTGCATTCTTATAGTGTAGGTGTGCACATGGATTATGAAAAATCTTAAAATACTTACATCCCCTGAGGTTCCTTTACGGAGTTGCCATTGGCCTATTAAATATGCAAAATTCAAGAAGTCCTCCATGTTTCCACCTTACTCCTTAATTTGTTTCTATATTGAAGAGTTTTACATTACTCAAATTTTTTCCTGCAGCCTCTATTGCAATTTCTTCACGTACACCTTCATTTTTTATGTTCACCATTACAATATATTCCTCTTCATATATATATCTTCTCTTTTTTTTTTCCTTATTTTCTCCTAATTACACATTCGGAATTCTTCAAAAAAAGGAAAAAAAGAAAAAGAAGTACTACTCTATTCTACCTATACACTGTATTCTTCCTAATGAAGAAAGAAGAAGGACGAAGGAATAACCTACCTTCTTTCCTACTTCTCTCCAATTTTTTCTTTTTTTTTTTTTTCCTCTTTCTTTTAGAAAAAAGAGGGAGGAATTATGCGCCTTCCTTCTTTCCCTTTTTTTTTTTTTTTTTTTTTTCTTCCTTAACTTTTATTTTTTTTAAAAAAAAAAAAGAAAGGAGAAGTGAGCAACAATCTTCCCTTTCCTTACATTACATTCTTCTGAAAAAAAAAAGGAAGGATTTATCCATCTCTTCCTTTTCTACTTCCTCTTTTCCTTCTTTTCCTTTTTTTAAAATTTTTCTTTTTCTCTTTAAGAAAAGAAAGAAAACAATTTTCCCTTCTCCTTCCTTTATGCATTGCACTTTCCTAAGAAGAAAAGGAAAAGAGAGAGAACACAACCATTACCTCCTTCGTTTTCATATACATTCTACCGATATACTGCCCTTTTTTTTTTGCATTTTCCTTTATGCACTACATTCTTCCTAAAAGAAGAAGACGAAGAAGGGGAGAAGAAAGATAAAAAGTAAGGAAGATAAGAAGGGAAAAAAGGAAAAAATAAGGTAAAAGGAAAAAAAGAATAACCTCTCCCTTTCCTATACTTTCTAATCATGTACCCATTTTTTGCATTCATCTGAACGAAAAAAAAAATAAGAGGTGAACAACCTTTCCTTTCCGTTCCTTCCTTACATGCATTACATTCTCCTTAAAAAAAAAAGGCGAAATATACGCATCTTCTTTTTTTTTCACTCCTTTCCTACCTTCTGTTCCCTTTCTTCTTCCTCCATCCTTTTTTTTACCTGAACCTTCCATCCCCCATTCCTCAGAGCCCCTCCCTTCTTTCCTTCCTTAGTACCTCTCCTTTCTTCTTCCGCCATAGACCCTTCCTTGCTTCCTCCTTCATTAGACCTCCATTTCCTTCCTTAGACCCCCTACCTTCCTTAGACCTCCTTCCTCCCTTAGATCCCCTTCCATCCATACTTAGATCTTTCTCCCGCTTAGACCCCTTCCTTCCATCCTTAGAACCCTGCCATAGTCATCTTCCTTCCTTCTCCTTATAAGCTTTTCTTCCCACCATGAACCCTAAACCCTTAACCCTAAACTCTGAACACTAAAACATAAGCCCTGAATCTTAAACTCTAAAATCTAAATCATAAATCCTCAATCCTGAAACTTGAAACATAAACCCTAAACTCTGAAGCCTAAAGCCTAAATTTTAGACCCTCCTTTTCTTCCTTCATTCCTTAGGCTCTCTTTCCTTCTTCCTCCCTTAGACTCTTCCTTCCATTCTACCACCTAACACAACCTTTTCTTCCACCAACCACCCACCTAACAAACCTTTCCTTCCACCTTACCACCCCTAACACAACCTTCCTTCCACCAACCACCACCCTAACAACCTTCCACCAGCCCTAATACAAACTTCCTAGCACCCCTAACAACCTTCCTTCCATGAACCGCCTAACAACCAACCTACCACCACACCACCCTAACAACCTTCCTTTCACCAACCACCACCTCTAACAACCTCCTTCCTTCCACCTACCACCATCCATAACAACCTTCTGTCGACCCACCTAGCACCTAACAATCCACCTACCACCCTACCACCTAAGAACCCTTCGTTCTTCCATCATCTGGATGATGAAGTAGTGTATGGAATAGAATATTCCGTCATGGAATCTGTTGCAGAATCATTATACGAATATTCCGTTGTTGAATCGTCGCCGTCAAATTCATTAAATTCTCTCCTAAGGGACCTTTTCCTTCTGCTTCCGCTACTGCTTCCATTTGGAGAGTGGTTATTCCCCTTAAGAAAGAAGAGGAAGAGGTGTGATTTATACTTGTAAAAAAAGTATGCCATTGTTGGTAATCCTACTGCAGCTAATGCACCTGACACAGCTGGTGCAACGGCAGCACCACCAGAACCTACCGCTGGAGCAACTCCAGGAGCAACCTCAACTCCAGGAGCAACCCCAACTCCAGGGGCAACTCCAACTCCAGGGGCAACTCCAACTCCAGGGGCAACTCCAACTCCAGGGGCAACTCCAACTCCTGGTGCAAAACCAAGTCCAGGAACACCACCATCAACCAGGGAGGGACATTCACCTTTCCCGGGAACACAAGCTCCTGTAGAACCGGTACCAGAAGAACCTGGGTTCCAGGTTCCAGTACTACCTGGTCTAGGACTACCAGTATTTTGATTACCATCTACCCTCCTGCATGTCAATTGTGATAGTTTGTCTGGTTTACAGTAATCTTTATTTTCATGCTCATTAAACCAGTTGCAATAAGCACCACTCTTATTTTCCCCCTTCTGGCAGTATTCAATTATAGGAGCACATGCTCCTTTTAGCTTTACTAAATGTTCGTGATATTCTGGATCACAGGTGATTTCCTTCGCCGTAGGTGAATATGCCAAAATATTATAGTAGTCTTGGGAACAATCATACATTATTTTTCTTGCGTCGAAAATGCTTTGGTCAATACTTGGGTATAGGTTAGTGCATATACTCCCGAGACTTGATGTCTTCAGAGTATGGTAAATCGCACTCATGACGTCTTTAAATAAGCTAGAACCTTTCAAGTATTTCGATACTATGTCCCCTAACCAGTAATAGAAATCATAGCACCAATCATCAGTAGACATTGTGACATTCTTGGTCTTATGTATGAAGCACCAAGCTTCTACAATTTTTTTAGCATGCTGCTTTGTTTCATAATATGCTTCTACTTCAGTCTTAACTCTTCCTACTTCACTTTCCTTCGTACACAAAGTTTGGACTCTTCCTCCTGGCAGTTGCCCGTATAAATCCTTCTGCGATGGTAACTGCTTCAAATGGTCCTTCTGTAAAGGGGGATTTGCAAAATATATGTGCAACTATATATTTTACATTCTTCATTTATTATATTATTTATGAGGTATTATATATGTTTGTACACACTGCTAAAATGTATTCTTGTAAAAGATAAATATGATTACCGTTGCTTGTGGCCTTTCTGCCATTGTTGTTATTGTTCATGTGCAGATTCTTCTATGTATATTTAATGTAAATTTATGTTAAAGTACGTTGTACATATATTCATATATAAAACATTCATGGGAATTCTTCCTATTCTATAATGCATACGAAGAAAATATGGAACTTCTACTTCTTTTTCCTCCATGTAACTGTTATATTATTATATTGTCCATAAATATTCAGCATACTATATCATTATTTACACATTCCAGTTCCTAGGTATACAAGAACGAAGTCCTTTCCTGCAGGAATTCTCCCTTATGTTGGGATTAATTCATATATTTCACTGTTATTCAGAAGGAGATAGACTATTAAGGAATTATTAGTGTACACATATATATATATATATATATAGTATGCAGTTTATATGCGTATAGAACGCTTCCCTACCTCTCTGAGTGTGTGCACATACTCATTAATACGCAATGAAAAATATGTACTCCCAATATAAATGGAAAGGAGTACAATGGAAAGATGTGCACGGAGTGAACATATGAGGAAAGAAAATATACATCTTCACTATAACACTCTGTAACAATCCATTTTTCGTGTATGACCACCTAGCAATAATAATTTTCCTCTTCTTCCTTTTCTCCCTTTTATGAGTACTTCATTTTACTTATATATGAAATACAAATGTTGTGTGCCACTTGAGCACCTAAGCTGCTCTGACCTCCTTTCATTTTAGTGTATTATTATTTATTCTTTCCCCTTCATTCTTGCCTCCCTCCTTCTACACTTTTTCCTCTTCTTTTTCCTTCCATTTTTTTTTTTCCTCTTTTCCTTCTTTCTCATTCCTTTTCTCTTTCTCTTTTTTAACAGTGTAAGAGATGAAAAGAAAAAAAGAGAAAGAAAGAAAAGAAGGAAAGAAAAAAAAAAAAAAAAAGAGGAAGAAAAGTAGGAGGGGAGGGAAGAATGAATGGAAAAGAAAAAAAAAAAGATAAGAGGAAGGGTAGAAATATGTATCACCGATGTACACATTAATCCGTATGTGTTAACATACAACTTTGAAGAACAGAAATGATGAATATATATATATATATTTTTTATTTTCCCCTCCCTTTTAAAAAATATTATAAACGGATATGTGTATGTTATTCTATATGCTATATATATGTACCTTATATATAGAAGGTATGTACCTTGTACAGAAATAAGGGAAGTAAAGCTAAAGCCACCACCACAACCATTGTGGAAGAAACGGCGGCAGGAATTGTAGAACCTACTCCTGCTTCAGCTTCTACTCTGTCTTCACTTCCCTACTTCTGCTAGGGAAACCAGTACCAGAATGTAGATTCATCTCCCTTTAATTTTCCCCAGCAGCAGGTATAGATGGACTTTCTGGAACATTATCCGTATCGCTGCCGTCTGGCTTAGTGCCTCTATTGGTTGGCTTTTGTTCTCTACTCTGCCCAGACTGGATCACTACCACTGGCACCAGTATCTCCCTGCTGTCCTTCCAGCAGGACATTCACCAGCAGTAAGCTGCCCCTGGACTAGCAGCGACTTCCCTATAGCATCGGGGGCTTCACTCTCCGCCCAGGACCATCTCCCCCTTAGGTATAGTAGTGAAGGGTCTAAGGAAGGAAGGAAAGGAAGGGATGGTCTAAGGAAGGAAATAAGGGAGGTGGTCTAAGGAGGAGGAAGGAAGGGGTCTAAGGAAAAGGGAGAAAAGGAGGGTCTAAGGAGGAGGAAGGAAAGGAGGATCTAAGGAGAAAAAGAAAGAGTCTAAGGAGTGAAGGAGTTCTAATCAGGGAAGGAGGGTCTAAGGAGGGAAGAGCCTAAGGAATGGAAGGAAGGGTCCTAGGAGAAGGAAGAAAGGAGGGTCTAAGAAAGGAAAGGAAGGACGATCTAAGGAGGAGGAAAGGTGGTCTAAGGAGGAGGAAAGGGGTCTAAGGAGGAAAGAAAGGAGGGCCTAAGGAGGAAAGGAAGGAGGGCCTAAGGAGGAAAGGAAGGAGGGCCTAAGGAAGGAAGGGTCTCAGGAAGGAAGAAAGGGTCTAAGGAAGGAAGGGTCTCAGGAAGGAAGGAGGGGTCTAAGGAGGAAAGGAAGGAGGGCCTAAGGAGGAAAGGAAGGAGGGCCTAAGGAAGGGAGGTCTAAGGAAGGAAGGGTCTAAGGAAGGAAGGATCTCAGGAAGGAAGAAAGGGTCTAAGGAAGGAAGGAGGGGTCTAAGGAGGAAGGAAGGAAGGGGGTCTAAGGGGAGTCTACATATGTGCGATGTCGTTTTTATTTTAGTTCAGTTAAAAAAAGGGTTTTTCCCTATATATACATTCCACTGTGTTCACGGCACATGGTCCATCATGCTTTGGCAATCTACATGTTTCATATAATTGTGGTTATGTTTGGCATAATTAAGAGGAGCTGAATACGATGGAGTAAAGGTTTCATGGGTATTATTAAGGAGGAACCTGAAATTTTTATGTAAAAAATGCATATGAGAATATAATAGATGAATAATAACTAGCATAAGAAAATTAACAGGGAAATATAGAAATGACGCTGTTCCTGAACATAGGGGAGGGCGTTACACGATTCGTGTATTCAGCATACCCCTCTTATAAGATATTCCTTAATAAACTTCTGATATATATTGTTATGCAGTACTATTTATAATTATATTAGCTGTACGCACACACAAATATAACACAGTATATTAAATTTCTCATTCATTCTTTTCTTCCTTCCTTCTTTCCTTCTTATTGCTTCTTTCCTTCTTATTCCTTCTTTCCTCATTCCTTCTTTCCTTCTTATTCCTTTCTTTCTTATTCCTTAATTGTAACTTATCATCATTATCATGTGGTCCTGCAACAAAATAGTGCGCACAAATGACTACACCAATGGCAGTAATGATGATGGTCATCATCATTCATATATAATAATAACAATATATATAATAATGTATATATATATATATTTACTAACATCGTGTACACATAACAAAAAAGGAGTTTCCCTGGAGAACCTCCACATGGCCCAACTCTTCTAACCCTCTCTGTACCTTCCTAGTAGTGTAAAATAAAAGGGAAAAAAGAAGAAAAGGAGCGTTTACCTTAATATACATGTATGATATGCATTATGGAGGAAGGGGCTCAAATAATGTAGTGCACATTCCACATGTAAGAAATGAGTTACAGCACACTTATGAAGTATCAAAGAAGAACGAAAGGAGGAATTATTATTATTCAACAATTATGGAAGAAAAGGGGGGAAGTGTGTAATGCAAAAAAAAAATGTTATTATGAGGATTCGTAACATTTCCCCTTCTCTTCTTCACACATGTTATTAAAGTAATGTTTCTCCATTATTTATGTATCACTTATTTGTATATATATGCACGCTCCACTTATTGAATAATAAGGAACATGCACATTTGGGGAAAAGTAAATGATCTCTATATGAACTACACAATATATTTGTTAACAATTTTTAATTAACCGCCCTCTTTTGAACAGCAATAAAACATAAAATGAATAATATGTACTAAAATTTTTTTCTCGTCAAGAAAAAATTTGCACTCCTCTCTATACACATGTAATAATGGAAGTATATATAAATAATAATATGGTGTGTTGAACAATTACGTATAATCCAACAATATGAATGAATAAGGAATGTATATGGAGGGGCTTGAATATTTCCCTTTTTTTACCCTGCAATTTCTTACCCCAACTTGTTCATACTTCCGTATTAGTTATGTGTACATGTGATGACCTGATATACATGAATGTGTAAAATATATTATAGTTGTATACGGAATGAGCAGCATATATAATATTGAGAAGAAGGGTTTTCTTTTTTGATATATATTCCCGTTTATAATTATAAACCAAGTGGAACGATCATACACCTGTTTATTCGTAATCATTATGGATGAACAGGGGAAAGATCTTACATATATGTACTCTGTACGAATATGTATAAATAGAAAACATTTTTGAATATAAATTTGCTACATATACAAAGAATATATATGAACAATGGTGGGAGGAGGAGACGGAGTACGTGGGAATTTGTTCTTTTTTTTTTAAGTGGATAAATTAGAACACATATAATACTTTTTGTACAGATACAGTAGAAAATGTAAAACAAAATACATGGAATAATACATACTTATCCTCCTCCTCCTTATATATGCTCTATTCCCCTCTTATTTACATTTTGTAGGATGGACAATGTTTAAAACAACTCCCCTCAAGACAAGCCTATAGTATGTTCGACGGAAACGAGATACAGTGTAATCAATGGGAACCTCAAGGGGACAGGAGTACAATAGAACAATTAGTGAAGGGAGCATTAGGAATGTACGTAGCGGTTGATGCGAATTTCGAGAATAGAATTATGAAAAATTACTGTTACGCATGTACAATGGTCAAAGGTCTTCTATACTATAATGGACGTTGTGAATTTTTCTATTATTGGTTAGGGGATAAAATAAAGGGTAAAATTAAAACAGGCGACCCACTGGGAACAGTTATAGAGACAATTTACCAACACCTAGAGAAATCAAAATTTGGAAGTGATAACAAGAATAATTGTAAAAATATATACAAGGACACTAGTGTTTACGAAGGGCTTTTAGAGAATATGAAAATAGTATTTGATTATTTCTATGACTACGAAAAATTACTTGAGCACATTAGGACCTGTAAGTCCCATTGCTATGAACAATATAACAAGCATCTAGAGGCCATTGAATCAGCATGTGATTATGTGAAACAATATTGCCCAGAAAAGGTAAAACATGGAAAGGGTAAATATTGTACATGGTTTGAAGAAGAAAATTGGAAGAGTAAAAAATACTGCGATACGGGAAAACTGCAGGAACTGAAAAGTATATTGACATGCAAACCTTCTGCTGGAGATGACTTCGACCTTGGCGACGCCGTGGTCGATGGTGGGGATGATGGTGTCTCTGGTGGAGAAGGAAAGGGAGGGAGTGATGGTGGTGGTAGTCACAGAAAAGAAGGGGAAGAAATTGATTCTGGTGCAGCTATTTTACCTGCTGCTGTGTCAGGTGGCGTATTGGCTACAGTAGGATTTCCCACAGCCCTATTCCTTTTATATAAGGTACAATTGTAATTGTAATTACCATTACAATTACCGTTATAATGGACAATTGTACTTTAAAATAATTATGACCACTATACGTAGAAGTGTGAATAATAGCATTTTACTAATATTTCTCTTTTAAAATACAAAAATACGCATAAATAGATTGTGCACTATATATATGCAAATTCTTACCCTTTTTCTTTTATTTCCATTCTTAGTATACCAATTTATTTTCTGGATTGCGTAATTCTTTTTTTGGAGGAGGAAGGAACAGAAACAATAGAAATAGAAGAAAAAGAGCCACTAGGGAAGAATTCACCACCTTTACGAGGGACGATTCTACACTAAGTTCAACAGCGGAAACGGACTATTCCACATCAAATTTAACTAATAGTGGAACGGAATATTCCATTCCGTACACTAGGTAGTTCCTCCCTTTTTAAAAAAAAAAAAATGTTCTTATGAATTGTCCAAAAAAATTGCCCTAGTATAAATTTTCGCACACAGAAAAAATTGCACCAAAAAAAAGAGTTGTCAAAAAAAAAAATTGTCCAAAAAAAAAAAAGGCAAGGAATCAGGTTTGTTGTGCGCGTCCGAAATTTTACACTGTTGAACTATATAGCACATATATTTTTCGAACACATATGGGACATGGTAAAATTTGTAATTGATACACGGTTCTTTTTTTTTTTTTTTGGTAAGAGCACTTCTCTTTTTTTTTGCGCAGGAGAAAAAGCGCGCATTGTGATACATGTGGTGTGCTGGTGGGGGAGCTAGAAATGGACAACTTTGCGCAAAAAAAAAAAAAAAGCAGTGTATGCCAAGCCCCTCTTCTTTTTTTTTGTGCTTGCGTCCTTATTTGGTGGTTGTTGTTGCTTCCCACCCCCTTTTTTATTGTGTTTGTACACTTTCCATATTGTGAGCTTGCCATTCTTTTTTTTTTAATTTTAGAGGGATGGACGGAAAATTTCTTTTTTTTTTTTTTTAATATTACGAATTAATTTAATTTAATTATTTTTCTTTTTTTTTTTTCTTGTTTAATGTGCCATTCTGTCCTTTGTAACTTTATTTTTTTTCGATACACACATGTGACATGGTAAAAATTTTGTAATTGTACACAGTTTCTTTTTTTTTTGCGCACATTCCCGGATCCGTACACAATTTGGAACACACTTTTCAAATGTCCATAAATGTAATTAGGAAAGAGAAAATTATTAAGGTAAGAAAAATTATGAAAATAAAAACCTATAACCAAAAAAATTTAACATATTGCACCGTCAATAAAAAAAATTATCCAAACAAATCAAAATAAAGTGGGGAAAATTTTTTTTCCGCTTAAATGACCACACACGAAAGTGAGCACTTTCGTAGAGAACGAAAAAAAAAAAATATATATTTATTACACCCTAAACCCGGAATCTGAACTTGGAACCTGTTCCTTACGAACACTCTCCTTAGGAACAAAGTCTTTCTCCATAAACCCGGAATCTGAGCTTGGAACCTGTTACATAGGAACATCATCCTCTAGAATACTTTCCTCAGGAGGAAAGTCTTCCTCCCTAAACCCGGAATCTGAACTTGGAACCTGTTCCTCAGGAACACCTTCCTTAAGAACATGAACCCTAAACCCGGAATTCGAACTTAGAACCTCTTCCTTAGGAAAAAAGTCTTCCTCCCTAAACCCGGAATCTAAACTTGGAACTTGCTCCTTAGGAACACCTTCCTTAGGAAGAAAGTCTTCCTCCCTAAACCCAGAACCCATAAATTCTTGAACCAATATTTCAAAAAAGTTTTCCTTCGTCGAATGCAGGTCCTCTTTTTGACATTCTTCTAAGACTTCTAAATGGATATCAATAATCATGCGGCGACGTACACCACCACGACGACCAGCACGGCGACCAACGCCCCGTCTTTTTCGCCTCTTCGTTCTTGTTGGAACAGATCTTGGTTGTCTGCGTCCCTTTACTAAGATATATTCATGTGGACCGGGATGGTCCACATGGTCCATAACTTGTTCCTCCAAAGTTGGAGGACCACGTATTTGAGGAGCCCTTCTATAACGTTTTCTGGTCTTACGAAGCATTCCAAAGTACTGAACAAAAGAAAAAAAAAAAAAAAAAAAAAGGGAGAGAAAATGTCTCTTTTATAAAGTTGAAATCCAACAAAAACACCCTTAAATGCGAAATCCTACACACACACCCCTAAAATGCGAAATCCTACATTCCTTCACTCATTCATTCACCCTAATTTATTTTGTTTTATTTTATTTTATTTTCATATTTTCCAATATTTTTTCTAATTTTTTCTTTTTTTTTGTCTTCGTTTTTTTCTGTATTCACACCCTGGATGCATAGCGCTCCATAAAACAGCTAAAAACCAGGCCATATTGTTGTTCTTATACCATAAAACCCGGAACCTTAAAGGCGGAATCCTAAACCCTTTTTTTTTCTTTTTTTTCTTCTTTCTTCCTTTTCTTCTAATAATAATTTTTTTTTTTTTCCTTTAATTCACGTATTCCTTTGCCCCCTAAAAATTATATGATTATATACATGTGTCTGTGTACTTGGGCCTATTGTTCCTTTTTTTTTTTTTTTTTTTCTTAAACTTTTTTTCTTTCCTTTTTTCCTTTCTTTTATTGTTTCTTTTTTTCCTCTTTTTTTCTTATTTTAGTGTTTTTTTTACTTACCTTCCATAGCAAGTAGCTCATAATAGAAATACCAAGTACGGCAGGAGCAAGAGGGAGGTATGGAGCAGAATCAGAATGATCTATGGGGTTACTAACTTGGGCAGGTGCAGGGAGGACGGTGCCAGGGGTAACTCTTCCTGGATCATCTGTTTTCTCTGCTGTTATAAAACCTCCATGTGATGGTGTCGCTTGTTGTGGTGGTCTCTGAGGTTTCCCTGGGGGAGGTGGTCCTTGGGGTTTATTACCACCTTGTAGTTTGGGCTCCTCCAATCCACCCTGATCCTGTTGTCCACTGTGCGATTGCTGAGGTGGTGGTGGACATATGTTATTTATTTCTTTCATAACGTCCTGTACTTTTTGATCCCTGTTCTTCTTCGTGTCCAGCTTATCATCCACTTCTTTCTTCATGTTATCCCTTTTTCCTTGTGGGCAACTCTTACCCGTCGACCACAGTGTTTTATCCACATTGAGTGTGCAATCAAATTTTTTTTGCCTTTCACATTTAACACAGTTAGGATCATTCTTATTTACGCACAAATCTGTATAAAGACTTTTCCCCTTAGTAAACGCTTCCAGTACGGTACTTTCACCTATACACTTTTGTTCAGCCAATTTATCTGCATAGGCGTTTAATAGAATGCACCCCATAGTTCGACCAAATTGTTGGTCATTAGCTGCCTGCCTTTTTTCTTTTTCTATTTGGTCCTGGCTTTTCCTCTTTTTTTTTTTGTCTTCTTCCTTTATTTCTTTCTTTTCAATTTTATATATATATTCTAACCCTGCTGTAATAAGTTTACATGCCTTTCTTTCTGCACTGTCGTGCTGCCCGACGTTATTGCAATAGTTGCCAGTGCTCCCATTCTTATTAGTCATAGCAGTGGACAAACTCTTCAAAATTCTTCCGACGTCTCCCTTCCCCCAAAATGCACACTGCATAAATGAAGGAAAAAAAAAAAAAAAAAAGGAAGAAAGAAAGAACAATAGAATAGATATGTACACATTTAAATTGTGTGTATGAATTATGATCTTCCTTCCCATGTTATATGTATAAGACACATAGTCCATTGAAATGACGTTGACTGTAGAGATAATTAATACTTCTTACCCAGTTTTGTGTTGACGTTCCACGTTTTCTGTCTTCAAACCATTTAACTGTGACACAATTTACACGCTGACATAAGGAGTTAGTTATAGTACTTATATCAGTTAGAACTTTCTGTGCTTCCACATTCTTCTCCTTATCTTTGAACATTCCTTTCACTTTGTTTTTTATATCGTCATTCCCTACTTCCGTGCAATCCTTACCCGTATCCCAAAGTGTTTTATCCACGCTTAGGATGCAAGTTAGATTTTTTTGCCTTGTACAAAGAACACATGGACCATTCTTATCCTTATCTGTACACCAGGAGTCTCTGTTCTCATTCACTTTACTAAATGCCTGTTTTATTATCTCCTCTGTGATGGGACAGACATGTCCCTTTGTTTTCTCTATGAAGAGATCTGCATATGCGTTTAGGAACATGCAGTACATGGTTTGATGGAATATTCTACTATTCCTATCCTTCGTACTGTCACTTTTACTTTGGACACTATATATTTTTTTTAACCCCCTTACAATATAATTACATGCCATTTTTTCTGTTTCAGTAAATAGGGTGTTCTTTTCACCAACAGTCTCTTGGCACAGATCATCATCACCTTCATTATTACTAGTCATAGCTTTAGACAGATCATCCAGTCTATTACTGACGTCCGGATTCCAAAATGTACACTATGCATGGAAAAGAAGAAGGAAAAGAATGGAATATATGTGTGTATTCAGCATGTGCATGTACATGGGGTCTATGTGCATTCCTCCCCTTCCTTCTTATTATGTATAAGGAGTACTACCCACTGAAGTGTCCTAAAGTACAGTCAACAATATGGTTCCCTTACCCACTTTTGTTTTGTATATCCACCTATTCGGTCCCTAAACCAATTCTCTGTTACACACTTCATACGTTCACATAGATTACTTTCCTTGCTGCAGTCTTCACCTATAAGTAAAGGAAGAATAGAAGGTATGAATTGTCATGGGTTCGTAGTACTGTAGTAGTTGGATGATAGTAGAATGATATGTTGGTAGTTTTGTTTGTAGTATGCTAGATTTTTTGTTAGTGGTATGGTAGGTTGGTAGGTTTGTCGTTGTTAGGTAGTAGGGTGGAAGGAAGGTTATTAGGGGTGGTAGGTGGGTTATTAGGGATAGTTGGTGGAAGTTTGTTAGGTGGTGGTAGGGTGCAAGGAAGGTACTTCCTAAGGAAGGAAGATTGTTGGGGTCTTAAGGGGGTGGTAGGTGGGTTGTTAGGATGGTGGTAGGTGGAAGGAAGGTTGTCGTTGTTAGGTGGTAGTAGTAGTAGTAGTAGTAGGTTCGAGAAAAGAAGATTTCTCTTACATATGCTGTTCAGAGTTCCGTTTATGCTGTTATCCTGGTTGAGCAACCCATCCACTTTGGTCTTTACATTGTATTTGTTTCTGCCTTTGCCTATATCACAATTTATGATACGTTTCCTAGTACATTTAACACAATCACCCTTACCATCCTGACCCTTATGCAAACACCAATCATCCCTCTGTTTATTTCCAGTATTAAATATTTCCTCTATTTCTCTTTCAATAATATTGCATCCCTGCTCTTTCGATTTTATTATTAACTTATCTGCATACGCGTTAAGCAGCAGGCATGACATAGTTTTCTTAAATAACTGCTTAAATTCCTTATCACTATCATCCTGTTCCTGAGGAATACTATAAATGCTCTTTAAACCTGCAGTAATTAACTGACAAACCTTTTTATGGAGTCCATTAGGTGCACTAATACCCTTAGAACTGTTACATAATCCGTTTTTGTCATCGGCATATCTAGATAAATTTTTAGCAAGATCTCTGATCATACTATTAATATCCCCTTCTATATTATCCTATTCAAAACAGAAAAAGCAAATATATATATACTCTCATTATGCAAGACATGGATGTGTTTATTCCATTAACTGCTTTTCATACATCAAGCATCCTTTGGAATATTGTATGTCCAAGATAATAATATTTTCCTCTACCCAGTTATCAGTTCCTCCCTCTATATTTTGACTCCATTTGCCTAGTACGCATGTTACACGTTGGCATAAATTTGTATACTTCCCCTTACAGTCATCACCTACAAAAAGGAAGGAGACACAGAGAGAGTAAAAAGTGGGGAGGAAGCCGTGAAGGTCCGTGTCTATATGAATGAGTAATAGTGAAGGAGTAAATTCATTCCTCCTTCTTCTTCTACCATTCCTTCCCTTCCTCCTCCTTTCTTCCTCTTTTTTTTTTTATACACCCTTTCCAGGGAGCACTTGCAGGTTTCCCCACTTCTCCGGTTAGACCCGCGTTGTCCAGTCTCCCCCTTGTCCGAAGAGACCGGGGCTGTCCGGTTGGACCCTTTGTCCGGTTGTACCCCTTGTCCAGTTGGACCCTGGTTGCCCGGTTCCTTCCCCCTTGTCCAGTCTCCCCATTTTCCCAATGACCCAGTTTCCGGTTGGCCTGTCTTCGAGGAGTTTTTTCCCACTTAAAGGGGCGCAACACGCCCCTCAAAAAATAATCGGCTGTAACCTCCTGTCTACGAGGAGTTTTTCCCCTTCATAAACCTATCCTTCCTTAAACTCCAGGCCATATTGTTGGACCCTAAACCCGAAATCTGATTCCTATACCCCTAAACCCTAAATCCTAAATCCCTAAATCCGAATTCCGAATTCCTATTCCCTAAACTCTGAACCCTTAAAAACCTTTCTACCACCCTGGTTTGATTAAATAGCAGACCATACTGCTTTTCCTAAACCCTAAACCTAAACGTAAACCCGAAATCCGACTCCTACAACTTGAAACCCTAAACCCGAAGTATTATTCTCCAATTTTCCACTTATTCTCCACGCATCACACTTATTTTCCACTTTATCCTTAACCGGGAACCCATCTTACCCTTAACCTCAAAGCTAGAAATATCCTTTTTTTTTTTTTTTTTTCCTTCTTTCTCCTCTTACTCTTCTTTCTTTTCCTTCCCTTTGGTTTCTTTTTTTTTCTTTTTTTTTTTTTATACACCCTTCGGGTATACGCCCCCCCAAGGGGGAATGTACCCCTTTCCTTCTAACCCGCTTCCTAAGGAAGGTTCCCTTTCCCCCCTTCTTCCCTTAATGAGGGTTTCCTTCCTGAAGAAGGAAGTACCTTCCTTCCCATTTAGGAAGTTAATGTTCCTTTCCCTTGTGGGAAGGTAATGTTCTACTTACCCTGTGGTGATGGTAGGGCGTCCTTCATGACTTTGTTCACAGCTTGCTTTACTTTTCCCTTCAATTCTTCCCCTATTTCATCCATCCCCTGGACTTCTTTTCTTGCTACTTCATCGCTATCCACTACATTCTTGACCTCCCTTGCAACATCATCGAAAGCGTCCTTCGCTAAGGTACCAGTTTCCTCCCCTAACTCCTGTTCCTCCTCGTCGGCCACTTCTATCCTTAAAGTTTTCAGTGTTTCCCGCGCACTTTTCCTTCTTTCCTGTTCGCTCTTATTTCGGCAACTTCTCTCCCCCTCACTCTGTATTGTGTGCAATAGACTCTCCCCTGGTTTCACTTCTGGTAATGCTTTCGACTCATCTTTCTTCCTGCTGTAATTATCTATCCATTCACTAACCTGCTGCCATATTAACCTTCCCCCCCACATGAAATCCTTGACATGCACATCCCTACATAATTCATTCCCACCTCCAGGATTCTCATTTTGCCTCATATCTTCCAAACCACTTTTAACTGCTTCCCTCACTTTATCCATATCACAATGTGCTCCTAACATTCTTGTCATAGTCGTTCTTCCTATAAGGCATCTTAAGTAATATTTCAGTTTAGCTTCGTTCCTTTCCCCTGTCTTCACTTTTCTTTGTTCCCATAGGTACTTTTTTTCTTTCTCGTTCCATTTCTGTTCCATTCCATCCATCCAGAAGGATATCCTTAATAGCATTTTGCACAAATTTTTTTCCGTACTGCCCCAGTCTTCCTCGGCACATATGTCCTCCTCATCCTTTGCATCACGTATTACATTATCCATCATGTCATGGAATATTGGCTTCATTTCTTTCCATATTCCTTCCTATAGAATATATGACCATGAACATATATATATATGTGTATACATTATTTTCCTCCTTAAATTGTACTGCGAACTATTTTTCATAATATTATTTTTACATTATCATTCAACTTCTCCTTTTTATATTTAATGTTTCCTTACATTTATTTCCTGCTCTCTTTTATGACCCTTTGCAAATATCCATTTTAGCCAGATTTCCCATATGAAGTCAGAACTCACGGTAAACGCCATTTCCGCATATTACCCCTTCCTACATTATCATACTATATTTTACTTCAAAATATATGCTTCTTACTATGATTCACAGTGTATTACACTATGCAGTGCATTCTACTATATTATTCACAGTGTACTTCTTTTTTTTCTACTATATAATAATTCAAATAGTGTACTCCATTTTTCTACTATAACAATTCATACACAATACTCCTTTTTTCTACTACTAATAATTCACAGCAATGTACACTGATTTCTACTATATAATTCACAGTGTAGTTTTATTGTTCAGTGTATTTCTCCCTAATTCAGTATACACCTATATGCACTATACACTTATTTCTTTCTTTTTTCCTTTCTTTTTTTTTGTTTTTCTCCTTATTCTTTTCCTTCATTTCTTTATATACATATTATTCTTCCTTTTTCCTTAAATGCACCCCACCCTTCGGTGAGTGCACATACTCCATTAAATGATTAAACAACAGGCCATATTGTTCTTCAAATAATCTAAAATAACCTTATTCTCACACCCTGAACCCTACATTCTAATACCCCGAAAGCTACTCTTACAACCTGAATCCTATTCTCACACCCCTGAACCCTTCATTCTAATACCCGGAACCCAACTCTCACACCCTGATCCCTACCTCTACAACCTGTACCCTATTCTCACACCCTGAACATTAACTCGCATACCCCATACAACTCTCTTTCCTTCTCCCTTATTCCTAACCTTCGCTTCCTTCCTTTTTGTTCCCTTACTTTTTTTTTCTTTTCCTACAAAAAAAAAAAAAAAAACCAGAAATTTGCTAAAAAGAAAACAAAAAAAGAAGTGAGCAAATTATTTCCTTCCCTACACTACTCCTCTACTTATACACTTGTACTCCACCCTAAAGGAAAAAAGGGGAGGGGAGGCAGTGAAAAGCAATTACGCACCTTTTTTTCTCTCCCTTTTTTTTTCCAACTTTTTTTTTTTTAATCCTTTTTTAATTTTCTCTTTTAATATTAATTCTTTTACTTAATCTTTCCTTTTTTTGATAAGAATTAATATTAAAAGAGAAAATTAAAAAAGGATTAAAAAAAAAAAAGTTGGAAAAAAAAAGGGAGAGAAAAAAAGGTGCGTAATTGCTTTTCACTGCCTCCCCTCCCCTTTTTTCCTTTAGGGTGGAGTACAAGTGTATAAGTAGAGGAGTAGTGTAGGGAAGGAAATAATTTGCTCACTTCTTTTTTTGTTTTCTTTTTAGCAAATTTCTGGTTTTTTTTTTTTTTTTTGTAGGAAAAGAAAAAAAAAGAAAAATATAAAAAAAGAAAAAAAGAAAAAAAGAAAGAAAAGAAATAAAGAACAAAAAAAAAAAGAGGAGGAAATAAGTGTATGACCCCTTGCAAAAGAGGGTACAAACAGAATAAAAGTGGAAAACCACAGAAATAGGGAATTACGAATGTATATATATGTTATATACGCCGCAGGTGTGTGTGCATGAGAAGGAATGATAATGTACGGAATGAGTAAGGGAGTGATCCATGCTAAAATGTGTCTCTGTATATATAACAGGAAGTCTTCCCCTGACATATTCACCCTCACATAGAAAATGTATATATATTAGGTTAGCTGCCTTCTTTCTCTCTATTTTTCAGTATTGATTACATTTTTTACATATATGAATGTATTCCACTTACATTTATTATTTTATTATTTCTTTTGCTTTTCTTCTCATTTAAATAAAGAGTTTGAACAAAAGGTTCCGAATTGACTATTTATTCCCCTGTCCTAACTTATATGTACACTCTGGTATATTGCACTTCAATCCCATCTTTTCTTTTTTTTCTTTAATATTATTTCCTACTTATTTTACCGTTCATATACATTACTCCCATTGGACCATTCCCTTTTCTGTTCGCGTTTTTAAATATTAACGGAAGTTTGTTTATCAGTATATTTTGAAGATAAGCAAAAATAATGTGATCATCTTCCCCTCTCTCCAATTATAAGGTTACACCCCTTTTTCTTTGGTCAAGTAAATATGCGAATTGTGTACATTTCACAGAAAAAAAAAAAAAAGAAAGTGGAGAGATGTTCTATGTGTATACAATACCCAGAATTATTCCCCTTCCCCATTCTGCTCTAACTATGGTAGTGAGGAAATCACAGTATGTAAGGAAAGGAGGTCTAATTAAGGAAAGGGATCTAAGGAGGAGGAAGGATGGGTTGTTAGGTGGTAGGTAGGTGAAAGGAAGGTTGCTAGGGGTGGTTGATGGAAGGATGGTTGTTAGAATGAAGATTGTTAGGGGTGGTTCGTGTAAGGGGTGTTAGAATGAAGGTTGTTAGGGGTGGTTCGTGTAAGGGGTGTTAGAATGAAGGTTGTTAGGGGTGGTTCGTGTAAGGGGTGTTAGAATGAAGGTTGTTAGGGGTGGTTCGTGTAAGGGGTGTTAGAATGATGGTTGTTAGGGGTGGTGGTTGGTGGAAGGATCTAAGGAGGAAGGGAGGAAAGAAAAGAAGGGGTTCTAAGGAGGTAAGGAAGGAAAGGGAATGAAGGTGGAATCAACCTCTTCTTTTTTTCACATATGTGCCACTTCTGCCAACTGCATTGGCACAATATTGGGAGACACCATCATTAAACTTTCTCAGTTTCCTTTAAGTTGAGTACATATATTCCGGATCGGTAGCTTGCGCTTGTGTAGCCTCAACATCCTTTTTTGCCGTGGGGGGGGAAGGTACTTCCGCCACAACGCATATAATGTCGGGTCCCCCCTTGTTATCCAAGTGCCTTTTTTGCGTTGTGGAGGTAAACTCCTCCCCGCTGCAACAAAGGAAATTCCCCAGATTGGTCCGCTGGAAACACCGTAGTGGTGAAAATAAAAAAGTCCCGCTTTGGTTACGTAATGACAAATTGTAAAAAACAAAACACAAAAAAAAAAAAAAATAAGGAAAGAAGGAAAAAAAAATGAAAAAAAAAAAAAAAAAAAAAGACATCAAATTCTATAAATATGGATAAGTACTACGTGTGGTTGTTCTTCGGCCAAAAGGGGAGGGAGGACAATCCAAGTGTAAGCATCCTGGGAGCAGATGATGTTCCTATCATCCGGACATCGGCCGAATGGTAGGAACACTGGCTACCTCCACGGAGGTTCCTACTCCAGCTGCTACCTACGCTGCTTCTCCCCCTAGGCCGTCCTCTTCCTCAAGTAGTGACTCCCGCCCATTAACAAATCCGACACATCCGACTCGTAGTTCTCATTGGTGATTTCATAGTTGAGCAGCGTCTCCAGTGAAATGTCACCCCCGGTTTCCTTTTCCAGTTGCCTCATTATGCTGTAGGTATTGTCCAAAGAATTTATTATTTCCGAAATGTCCGTCATTTCATCGACAATTTCGTTTTGTTTTTTGTGGTTCTCTTGACTGAGGCGCAGGTGCGTGTGCATCTCTGTGTGCGTCTTCACATACATGTCATAGTAGTCGTAATACTTTGCGTTCAAATAATCATGAAGGAACTTTTCCGCAAAATAAATATCATGGTACTTAAACAACTTGGCATAATTTTCAAAATGGAAATTTTGTACTCTATTGCTTATACCACAATTTAATTGGAAATTATTTTTTATAAAATTTTTTATCATTTTTTTACATTTTTTTTTTTTTTTTTTTTTTTTTTCACTTGGGTCATATACATAAATCATCTGCGAAACGTCATTCGTCTTGTACAGGTTATTTCGATCTACCGTTTTGTGTACCTCTATGTGGGTTGACAGTTCCAGAAGAATTCCCCAAAATTTTTTATTTATGTTTCTAAAATGTATAAAGAAGAGTCTTGAGTTTAACAAATTCGTTGGTTCGATTTCCAGCATAAGTTCTTTTTTTAAAAGATATTTTTTTATTTCTTTGGACACCTCGGGGGGGAACCTAATAATGCACACTTTCCCCACTTGGTTATTCAACACAAATAAATTTCTTCCACTTGCTCCGTTGTCTACACCATTTTCATTTGTGAGGTTCCTCTCGTTGCTGTACATGGGGTTATGTGGGTCCGCTCCCATGTTATGCAGCTCCCCTTGGCTGAACTCCTTCAAACGGGGTGCTGCACTCTCATCATGGGCGTCCCCCCCACTGTACATAGTTCCCTCCACGTATGAACTGTGCCCCGCGACATGGGTCTCCTTCTCGTTCTCCTTCCCTTCCTCTGCACTCTTCGTCTCACTAATCATTTTTTCCAAATCCACGTCGTTCATGAAGTAAATTTCCTGCAGGTCTTTGTAGTTGAACGTGCCACTCCGGATGTCCTCGATGAGGCCTCTTCGAAGGGGGGAAAAAAGAAAAAGCAAAATGTGAAAATGTAAAAAAGGAATGAAGCAGAGAAAGTCACATGAGCAGGTCCACATGGTATAGATCTACGTACGGGTTGTTTCCCCATTTTGTCCTCCAACGGTGGCAACGATGTGTATATGCTTGCCACGGACAAAATGTAGGGCCCATTTCGCCGGCACGTACAACCATGGGTGCTAAAACTGAGCCATATTTCGGCACCCACGCTGCAGTGGGGGACTACTACACGTCTACACCACACGTTGCAACATGTAAGGGCAGCACCTTCCCCACACGTGTGGCTGCGTTATATTTCTTCACTCCTTTTTGTTGCCTTTTTCCCCCCTCTGGGTGTACTTACAAAGCCTGTGAAACTTCCTTCGACTTGGCCTTCCTCGGGGAATCACCATCTACTCCATCCATCCCATCCCCCCCAATGTTGCATTCGCTTACACTTCTGTCATCCCTGTTTTTCGTGCCCAGGTTGAGTGAGATTTTTATGGAGCTCCTCTCCCTCTTAGGTTCCATTTTTGGAGCATTATCGTAAAATGGTATATTCAAGTGGAAAAAAAAAAAAAAAAAAAAACATACAAAATGGGGACAATTTCCCTTCTACTATAAGAAGCCACAGTATGTATGCTCTCCTGTTTGGCTTCTCCTCCCCCCTTGGCCAACCGCCGCGGTGGAGTCTCACATCACGGCAGTGTTTTTTCTTGGCCTTTCCAAAAATAATATGTTGTCCCTGTAAGTGTGCCTTTTCTAGGATACGGGCCAGGCCGCTTTTCAAAAGGTGAGAGTGTTCGCCGCGGGTGCGTTTTCACAAAGTTCTTGCCAAAAAGTGGGCTGACCAAAATGGTCTTGGTAAAAAGGGGGATTAAAAAACCGTCGCGGCAAAAATGCCTTTATAGCGTGTTGCAACTCCGCAGCAGTCGCACGGGGCTTCGCGGCAAACAGAAAACAAAAAAGCGCCGCCGCGTGCACCCGGAATGAGATATAATATACATACAAACTCATATACATGTAACGCTTTAAAATTTAAAAAAAAAAAAAAAAAAAGTGACATCAGAGAAAAATCATATGATTTATAAAAAGGGTGAAAAATTTCGGTATGACAGATATGGCCAAAAATAGGGGCGGGGGGGAAAGAAGTTCGGAAATTAACCACACCCCAAAAGAAACCTGTGACTTCATTCCCTGCGGTGTTCCTTCCTTAACGATAGTGCTTCACAGTGATTAACCCCAGATGCAAGCACGCCATGCACGTGGAGCTGTTCTCATCCACCCTGTGTAACACCACTCCTGGGTGCAATCCTCCGGGGGGTAATTTTACCTTCTTGCTTCTGCCAATTGGTAAAAATGACCTGTACAAGGGAGCCTTCCCTGAATGGGGCCCACATGGTGCCATGTCACACTGCTGAACCGGTCAGCTCCCCTTTAACTGCGGGTAGGAGCCCAGCAAGTACTCCCTCAGCTCCGCATATGTTCGCGCCAGATCATCATTCACGATGACGTAGTTAAAGCCGACCCTATCAGCTTCGTCCATTTCCCGTGTCAATTCCTGCATGCGTTTGTTAATCTCCTCCGGATTTTCTGTATTCCTATTCTTTAGTCTCTTCAAAAGAATATCAATGCTCGGCGGTTTTACAAAAATATAAATGCCGTCCTGTATGTACTCAGACTCCTTTAACTGCTTAACTCCGTTTATGTTCATTTCGAAGAGACAGATTTTGTTTTCCCCCACGGCCATGTCGTATTCGCTTTTTAAGGTTCCATAAAAATTATTCGCGTAGTTATCAAATTCAAGGAACTGTCCTTCCTTTAACTTTTGCTTGAAGTCATCCTTATCTACAAAGTAGTAGTCCACCCCGTTGGTTTCCTTTTCCCTTTTGTTCCTAGTCGTGCAGCTAATGGAAAAGCGAAAGCGGCTAGGGAATTCGTTCAACACTTTCTTGATCAGGGTCCCCTTCCCCACGCCGGAGGGCCCACACACTACCAGCGGCGGTATTCGCATCATGGGGGGGTTAGCAGATGGTTCGCCGTTGCTACGAATTGCTACACGGGGTGATATACAGGGGGAGGGTGTTCCCTTGGGAAGTTGCTCCTTTGCGAAGTTTCTGCCCTGTGGATGCTCTTCCACGTTGACGCTGCTTCCGTCGCGTTAGAGACCGATATGCACTTCTCACCGGGGAGACGAGTTACTCTTTTTCATCAGAAAGCTGATTCGACCTTTTTGCATCGTCCGCACGGGCACTCTGCACTGATATAGGTTGCACTACTGCTGTGCTAGCCAGCCATACAGCTAGTCCCTACTTATATGCTCGCTTAACGCATCTTCCAAGTTGCTAGCTGATTCGCTAGTTCGAGCTAGTGGCCACAAGAACACCTCCACGAAACGAATTTGTAAATAAAGCAAACGGATCAGTTAAATAAGTTAAAAAAAATATATATATATCACCATTCTTACCCTTATATACATGGGGAAGAAAATCCTATAAGGGAGAATATCCACATTTTCTTTTCCTTTTTATGCGTGTGGCTGATGATCCTTCCGTCGATGCGTCAGTAATGCGCGTAGCTACATTTTGCATAATTGTCGTTTTTTTTTTTTTTTTTTTTTCCCACGCGAAGTGCACGCCGTGATGGTGAAGATGCTATATGCACAAAATGTTCACAAAAAAAAAAAAAAAAAAGTCGCCATATGAATGGTTTTTCCTAAACCGGCGTTGCTTCGGGGGATGTGCAGGGCTACGGGAAAATCCCTCCTGGGCGTATTTCCCCGTTTGGCAGTGTTACACTCCTCATAGACGCTTCACCCCCGTCGTTTTCATGGCCGCTTCGTCTTGCCACTCCGCCATGCTGTTTCCCCGAAGAGGACGAATGGGTGGAGGAACAATTCCGGGAGGGTCGCCCTGCGAGCGAAGTCCACCTGTAGCATGTGCGTGAGCAAATCCTTCAGCGAACTCGACATGAAGGGATACCTACTGAATCGCCTGCACACATCAAACCCTTTGTCCTGCAACACATACCATATATGCATGTCGTTGTTAATTCGACTGAAGGGGTGTGCACCAGTGGATAAAATGAAAAGCGTGATCCCCAGAGTCCATACAATCTTCGGTGAAGCATGAATTCTTCCCATTTTAAAATCCTCCAGTGGTTTAAATAACGATGTTGTTCCACCTACATTGACTTTCCCTTGGAATATTTTCTGTGCGTACTCAAAGTCGATAAGTTTGATCATAATTTTTTTTTTTAAAATTGTGCCCCTTTTTTGCAAGTACCATTTTTTATCCCTTGTGCAGAAATATATTTTGTTCATATTTTTTTTTTTCACATTTTTTACAAGAATGTTGGATGGTTTTATGTCACTGTGGAAAATTTGTTGCTCGTCCAGATAGTGGCATACCGTCAGGAGCTGCCGCATAATCTCTCCGAGGAGGTACTCTGGGTAGACGTATGTGTGTTTTTTTTTTTTTTTTTCTCGCTTGGACCATTCCGTGTACTGCTTCATGGAGTTGCTTGCCGCGTGGACTTTCCAGGGCCATTCCACCTGCTGCTCCGTGGGAGGACAAACCACGACTCCTACTCGCCCCATCCATGCCCTGAAGCTGAAAGAGCTTCTCACGCTTATTCCACCTCATTAAGGACACCCCCCCGAAGGGATACACACTAACTATTTCATCATTAACGCAGAAGAAACTTTCCATCACTACGATGTTCTTGTGTGTCATGTAACGAGTGAGGTGCCTTTCTAACTTCACCACGTCCTCGTACCTAACGTATTTATCCATAAAGGGACTGAAGGTGCTTTCCTTTGGGGACAAGTATATTTTTTTCACTTTTTTCGTGAAAACAGTTTTCCCATTTTTCCTCTTGTGCCTTTCCACGAAGGCGATGTTTATTTTCCTGTGCTTCTTCCAGCACATGGTGACCTCCCACTTTGTGACTTTTTCGAAGGGGTTTTCCGTCGGCACTTTTTCCCCTTCGATTTGCCGCAGCAACAGGGACTTTTCCCATTCCCGGGGGATACTCGTGGGAAGTGTGTGCCCTGAGCTGACATGGGCAGATGCACTCACTGCTTCGAAGGTCACCTCGGAGTTGTGCTCATCGCCTACATCCCCCCGCCGCGCCTTCCGAATGACCTTCACAAAGTCATAACTAGGGATGGTAAATATTTTCCCCTCCAGACAGGCATCCGCGGAGGCCACCTTTTTTTGGCTTTTCCCCCTAAATTTTCTTTCCCCCTTTTTTGTGATCCCCTTTGCGGAGGCACATCCTCGTCCTCCCATTTTGTCCCTTCCCATTTGAATGACTTCCCCATTTGTTGATTTTGCAAAAAAGGGAAGAGTGTTTTTTTTTCCTTTGATATCGGTGGGTCTTTCCCCCTGCTCGTGCGTATCACTGAGGGAAGCATTTCTTCCCCCTTGGCCATTTTTATTTTCCCTTTTGAAAAAATCTAATGGGACGTCTGAGAGGTGAGGGCGGGAAGTGCCTCTCTTCAGGTAGATGCTCATCTGGGTGGACCTTGATCGACACGCGCAGGGAGACGACGTGGGATGGCTACTGTGTGGCGAGGAGGCCCCTTTGGATTGTCCCCAAGTTAGCCTGCCTGATCATCCGCACAGGTGTAGGAAAAGGGAGGTCCTCACCACATGTGTAACGGCTATTCAGGCTTAGAGTAGTCCCTAAAATGGGGCACGCAGAAAAAGGCCCATAAATATTAACACACGTTTGCTTCATGTCACATTTTATTTTTTTTTTTTTTTTTTTTTTACCCTTCGCCCAGCAAGCAAAGTAGGATGTATGTAGAGGATAACTGGAGTTACCCTTTCAAATGTGAGGGAATATATGGGGTGAGGAAATGGGGAAAATTTAAGTACATACATTGGCGGGTAAATATACGCGCGTGGCTACACGACAACGTAGAAGGGGGCATATGCCTACCCACCTGTTTTGATCACCTGGATCTGGTCCACCGGCCTTAGTGCACGCACAGGGGGAAGTACCAAGTGGGAAGCCCAAGTGGGGAAACGAAGTGAATAGGCGAAATGGGGCACAGTAAAGGAAGAAAAAAGGAGAAAAAAAACACATGCATAGATATGCGTGTATCTATGCATTTTTACGCATCACGAGGGCATCACTCATTAGTCACCTCTTTACGGGTCTCGCGTAGAAGGGTTCACATAATGAGAGCGCAACGCGAGTACACAAGATTGTGCGAAATTACATGCCGCCAACGTGGCGAATTTGCTGCGTAAAGTTCGAGGAAATGCGGGGTGTAAGCAGAGTTGGAGCTTTGGTGTGAGGGCCCTCTCTACAGAGGCCCCACCTGCATAGCCTGTACCTGCACATCCCCACGAAGGATCAGCAACGAGCTAGAATCCGCGGTGGATGCGGCGATAGATGCGGCGATAGATGCAATGGTAGATGCGATGGTAGATGCGACGCTAGATGCGAAGATATAAATGACAGGCATGGCACCTGAAGGGGTAGCGATGAAGGAGGTAATGCATGAAAAACGAAGCAGGGAAAATCAAGGCCCTTTCCGTGAACGCACTTGCATGTGTACGCATTTTTGTGACCTAAATTTTTTCTCCTGGGCGATCAAGCCCATGCCCCGACATTAGCACCACCATAACACCAAACCACCAGCACCCTGGCTGCTTTGCTTCTTCTGCCTCCCATTCCTCACGGTATCATTTCTACGTCTCCAGGGGGGAGCATACATGCATAAATACATACGTACATTCGTGCATGCATACGTACATACGTGCATGCATAAGTACATACATACGTACGTACACATATACACATATACAATACATACATACACATACATACGTACATACTTACATACGTACGTACATTCTGAGGATCGAACAAAAAGACACCAGATGTACACTACCTATCAGCAAGGGCCACACGAAAAATAAAAAAAAAAAGTACAAGGACACACATTTTTGTACTAATCAAGAGAAGGGGCATTTTCAACCTGCGCCCCGTGGGTGGTAGATCCTAAAAAAAGTGCGTACACACAAAATGAAGAAGAGGGAATCCTTTTAAAATAAATTAATTTCAGTCAATTTAAATTTAAATTTAAAATAAAGTTTAATTTATTTTAAAAAAAAAAAAATGTTTCTCCACACATGTAGAAGGATACATGATGCTTCTCGAACCCTAAAAAGTAACAAACACAAAAGCGAAAAATTTTTGCGATTTTTTTCGAAAGGAATTGAAGAAATTACTCAAAGCGATAAGAACGATTTACGAGCAAAATTGCTAAGTGCAGAAATCCAACTTTTAAAAAAATCGAAAAAGCACACCTTCGACGTTGACGTCAGGGAGCTCAATCGCCTCATTAGGAGGGAGAAATTTAACAAAGTTGGGAAAATCACACCAAAAGGGAACGCCGCCCGTGCAATTAACGCAAAGAACGCAACAAGCGCAAAAAACGCAATAAGCGTCGAAAAAGGCGAAATAGTTGAACGAGGCAAAGTCGGCCAAAGCTGTGAAACGAAAAACGCCGGAAGTATGGTAGAGATGGAGAGCGGGACGATCACCGCAGAATGGGAACAAGCCTGCATCGCAGATTGCCCCCATGAGGAGGAATACCCTCACGAGCAGCGAACAGCAAAGGCAACACTCCCAGAAGCAGCAGCAGCAAAGAACAGGGATAGAGGCATAAGCGTTTTCGAGCACCAGGTGGACAACACACATGCAGAAGTCCGCAATGTGAACCTAAGTGATGAGGAAATGCGAATCCTAGATGAGTACATAGAGAATTTAGATATCTGGAAAGTATATAATGTGAAAGAAAATGTGCAGGAAAGTGGGAAAGAAGCTGAAAAGGACCGTGCTGAAGTAGATGCTACCAGTGGAAGCAAGATGAATGGCCGTAGTTCTGCTTACACCAAAGGTTTTGCTGACGCCCGTGCTGAAAACACTTCCTTTGGGCACGCACCCGATGAGAACGTCCCCTGTAGAGGCTCTTCGGAGGACATGAATGACCTGTCCTTCTACCTCATCGCTGGAAATAGCTCTAGTCTCTTCACGGATCAAGCTCACCCTGAGGATGCTACTGAGGAGGATGTTAAGAACCATGAGTGGGAGGAAGAAGAAGAAGTAGTAGAGGAGGGAGTGAAGGAAGACAAGGAGGAAAATTCCCTCAAGATGCTAGGCAGTGACATGGTCCTCAGGACCCGCACGGACTGCGATGTCATGGGGAAATGGAGCGACCTCCTGCACGGAGATGACGTGAATAACAACAACAGCAGCAGCAGCACCCCCCTCCTCAGAGCGTCGACAAGGAAGCCACAGGGAAAGAAGTACAGCAAGAAGGAGAACAAGAAGTACACCAAGAAGAAGAGCAAGAAGTACATCAAGAAGAAGAGCAAGAAGTACACCAAGAAGAAGAAAAGCGAAGTCGATAAGAGCGAGGAGAAGTCCAGTGAGAAGGAGCAAAAGCCAATCGTTACCTCAAAAAGAGGGCGAAACTCGAAGAACAGAGCACCCGAGTATGTCGAGAAAAACAACCCCCAAGGTATCTACCCCGAAGGTGCCTACCCCGAAGGTGTCTGCCCCGAATGCACTTTGCTTGCTATGCACAAACATTGGGATGACGTACTCTACGAGGATATGAACAAGGCGTTACGTGTTGCGGAAAAGGAAATGCTCGACGAGGGAAATTTATGCAGACACCGCAGTTATGCACAGTACTGTGTGTTGCAGGGTGAAAAGTACAGTGGCAATGCATCCCCTGGGGTGGACAATAAGGGGGAGACGTTCGACGAAGTTTCCGTTCTGAACATGATGCTCCTTCTGGAGGAACACCTTCGAGAGGGGGGCTGCGCTGACTTGGAGGAAACGCACTCATGGGGAGGGGAAGAAGTGACAGAAGAAGTGATGAAAGGTGAAATGGTCGAAAGAAGGTACAACGCAGAGACGCCGAAAAAAGCAATAAACGTAGAGAATCGCGTTAACGTTGAATGCATCACGCAAATGAATACGACACAGTGTAGTGTACCTGAAGGAGTCTTCATCCTAGCTTTCCTCCTGGTAGAAAATTCTCTCTCTGTAGGAATGCTGAACAAGTTCTTCCCCCTGTTTATGAGCAACTTTAGTAGTCTGCATGAGAACCAGATTCTGTTGCTTTTGTATCTCTACGGAGCAGAAAAAAATATTTATGACCACTTTACCAACATGCTGAAAATCTTCTATTTGAATAAGAGAGTATTTGTGCAAAGCGAATTGAACTCCCTTCGCAAAGTAAACGTCTCATGGATGAAGAGCGAGGCATCATGGATGAGACTGAACAAGAAGGAAATGCTGGAAAAAGGTCATTGTAAATATTATAAGATGCTGAAAAGAGACCGAATAGATTTGCTCTTCCTAAAAGTGTGTCTCAAGCATGGTATTAAATTGGACCAGGAGTTAAAAACATTTTACCATGAAGGGGATGATATTACTTATAGAGGTACTTACTACTTGAAGCTGTTCGAATGCTTTTGTCACCTCACTAACAGAAATGACGAGAACTTGCTCATCATGGCGTTGAGGAAGCCACCTTTTTCTCTTAAGAAAATTATGATATACAAAAATGAGGCCTATTTTAGAAGAGCATTAAGCATGAGATACAAACCGAATTGTGTGAGTAGCTTCTTAGAATTGAAGACCGTGTTGACATGTCTAAACCGGATAGACAGTGTATTCTTTTTCAACTGTGTGAGAAAGTGCATGGAAAATGACTATTCTGTCAAGAACGTTACGGAGAAAGAAAAGAGGGTACACGTAGGAATTAATCCCTTTTTGCTTTTGTGCGAATCCGACCGAGTGGTAGAATCGAAGAAGCGCCCCCGTAAAGGCGCAGTACAGTTAGACGAACAGGCGAAAAAGAAACGCATCAATAATTTAGGACATACAACAGTTGTGGTCAACTCGGGAGAGACACCTCCCCTGGAAGAATCACCTCCCTTGGAAGAATCACTTCCCTATAGAACTGTAGATATTTACCCCATCGTAACATTCTACGTTATAGTGAACCACATGATGAGGTTTCTTGTGCTTCCCATTTTTCGCTCACCGGATTTGTTCGCACCGTTAAGGGATGCGGTGATCCAGAAGGGGGGACTTTTCTTCCGTGAGGACGACGTGCTGATGGACTGCGTGATGATTATGCACGAGTGTTGCCAGGACGGGGGGAAGCATCCAACGTGCCAACCAGTGTGCATGCCGACATGCATACCAACAGACGTACGAACAGACGACCTGGTAGAAGATTACCCGTCCACGCAGGAAGAGGCGAAACTGGACAATAGAATGTTCAGCAAGAACAAGCTCACCCGGAAAAATCAGTGTATAGCGTTATTCAAGGCAGACAAGGAAAATGCTCACACAATTTGGCCATCCGATAAAAGAATAACAGTAAAGAGAATCCCTGTGAGCCTTTTTATTCACTCCATTTCTTTCATTAACAATTACGTGAAGGATTTAGTTATTTACCTGGGTGAGTACCACCTAATGCATGAGGATATTTTGTACACCCTGGAATATTTTTACTTAAAGTACCTCATCCTGTTGAATTCGCTGGAGAAGGAATGGAATGAATCCACGCATGGGGAGGGTGGAGAAAATTACATGCGCATGAAACAACAGCTGTTCACACAGGTGGAGGAAATTATCCCCCCTTGCTTCAGCCACCTGGGAGAAGTGAAGGACAATGCAAGCAAACCTTACTACCGTTGGCAGAAGCCAATATGCAACACGAACGAGGATGTACCAGAGTATTGCAGGAACGTGGATTTTCAGAAAAGAGCGGACATGACTAACAGGGCTGACATGAATAACAGGACAGACAAAATGGAACAAACGGACAATGAAAGCCCACACAGCTTGGAACAAATGGACTGTGAAAATTTACACCCCTTGGACAAATCTAAATTCTACCGCATCGCCTGCAAAAATACCACCTCCTTCATTTTCAACACCATCTTCTGTATTATGGTGAAATATATAAGGTACGATTCGAGTAAGGTGATTATGGAAAAAGACGACTGGTGGTTTTTTTCAAAAACTAAGTTCCTAAAGGTCATGATTTACACCCTCACTTGTTACGTAAATAGTTTGTGCTTAAAAAAATGGGATTACTTTGATTTCATCTCGCAAAATTACCTCCCTCATCTTCACATTCTGCCCGACTGGAAAAACATTAACTTTGGTGTCCAAGAACGAAACGTGCAATCGTGCCTTACATGCATGTCAGAAATTGTAGAACATTTGTACAACTATATATTTTATTGCCTACCGCTGATGCGTGTGCTAAAGATCAATGAAAATGAGTTAACAAGCCTGACGAGATTCCTTTCCATGTTTTTAATTCCCTTGCATTATCACGTTTACTTTGGTCAGATTTTTAACTCTTATGGGAATTCATTTCAGCATGGGATGGAGCCATCCTCCATGCACATCGGTAACCACACAGATGAGAAGAATAACAATTCCTGGAGAAATAACAACGATGGGGATGCTCTCCAAAAAGAGGATCTGCAAACAATGAACAAGCTAATTTTGTACTATGAAATAATTTTCAAGTCCTACCTTAAAGAAACGCTTATCATAGATCCTATGACCCTGTCCATTGAAAACTTAGTGATTAGACTTGACACCATGGCTCGTGTACTAATTGTCTTTGCCCTGCATAAAATTCCTTCCGCCAAGGTCATTACTGACCTGAGTAAAGTGTTGGATCGACTCATCTCCCAGTTCGACCAAGTCAGTCCCAAGCACCACCATATGATCCTCAGCTCCTGCCAAAATTTAATTGATCACAAGAATCTCCTGAAGAAATTCAAAATGAGCAACATTAGAAAGTGCTCCCTCCTGAACAACTACATTGCGTACCATCGTTAGGTGCGCAGCCACATTGATCGGCGAACTGGAAGGAAAATATGCTTCCCTCGGGTGCAACACATGTTTTTTTTTTTTTTTTTTTTTTTTTTTCCACATCGTGTAGCACCTTCCCGCAAACCACACAACGTCACCAGGGTGACACTTCTACATGTCACTTGAATCTCCCTCAGCACGCCCTGCCCCTCTTCGAGGCTGAAGAGCTAAGCGGTGCGGCGTTGGAGAACTCCCAAAACTGAGAACGAACAACTTGCACACACTTTTAAACGAATATATAACGGAACCAACTCGCTTTACCCGGCGATGGCGTCACTTCAAAAAAAAGAAAAGAACAACACCCCCATTTCTGTATATCATTCAGCAGTGAAAACGATTTGCATGTTTGACGTCACGTCAATGCACTAGGTGGTACTTGTTTGCGCTGTTTTGTATTCATTCTGCTTCATACGCGTGAACGACCGTTACTAGTAATCCCGCATGTGAGTAAAAAGTCATACCGACAACATGCGCGAAATGGCGAATAATACATTCTCCTAATCTGGTTTCATCCCGTTGTGCCTGATATATTTATGTACATTTTTGCAAAAAGGCGGGGAAAATGTTAAAGTGAAAGTTTTTTCTTTTTTCCAAAATTAACCATTTTTTCCATTTGTTCCATTTTCGCCTGAACGGTTCATACAGCTAGCTATTTTTTTTTTTTTTTTTTTTTCCAATAACAATTTTAAAGCTAGCCAATGCATGTTTACTCCATCGAGACGGTTGAACAATTGTGGGAGTCTCCCGTGCGCTCCCTTTACGGCAGCAAATTGAAGTTGCTTCGAAAGAGGTTTTAATCATAGCGTGGCACCATACTCGGCCTTAATCATCGACATGAAGGGTAAAAAGTCCAAAGGGGACAATAATGCTGTGTCTTCGAAGAAGAGTTGGAGGGGTATCCCAGCGGGGGAAATAACGCAGGTTGGTTGATCATTAAATGGGGGTAAAAGTGTGTCCTATATCGTGGGGGCAGCTCTCCCCCCATGGTGAAGACAACACGTTTGAGAGCTCAGCTGCAAGAAGCACACTGCTCACCCCGAGCGATAACCCACCCGCTGTCATTACACCATTCCATGCTCTACAACGCTTATTCATTCACTTTTTTTTTCCGCCCCGTCACACTTGAAGGATGCCCAAAGTGACAGCGCAGACGATTTGATCATCGGGAACATGGCCGACTTAAATGAGAAGGACGGTGCGAAGAAGACCCTCCGAAAGGTCGTTCAGATGAAGAGGGATATCAGGTGAGTCGTCCCCCCACCCCGCGTTGGCGGTATTAGCGGCAAGTGTGGCTTCACTGTCTGCTTCACTCGTCATGCCGCACATCGATGCACACACCGCTTCGCATGTCGCATTTTACCCCGCAGGAAGCTCAAGAAGGAAAAGGCTATCATAAGCAAAATGGATGCTGAGGACCAGGAAAAGGCGGAGCATATGCTGCAAGTGCAGAAGGCCCTGCGAAAATCCAAAGGGGAAAAAATTTACGTAAGGAGGGGAGCATATCGAACGGGATGCGCGACAAATGAAGCATCTTGTGCTGTTTTTTGTTTTGATTTTTTTCCTTGGGGTTATGCCCCTCCCCGGTGTGTGCTTCCCTGAACATGATGAGTTCACCCCCTCTGCAACATTACCCCCCTGTAGGATGAAAATAGCCTCAAGAAGCGAAATCAAAGGATTTTGAGGAAAAAAAATAAATCGCGCAAACGGTGGGCGGAGAAGCTAGCCAAAGGGTGAAGGGAAAAGAGCCCCCTCTCTCCTGCCACAACTTCCACGCACACACCTGTAGAAAGTGGAAACAAATTTTATAGGCCAAAAGAGTGCAACATGTTATTGACATGGACAAAGTACCCCACGTCGTTGGTTATCGGTTTGTACAAATGAGGAGGAAGGAATATCCTCCTCCTAGAGACGATCCCCAAAAATACAATAGTCCACCACAAAATATGAACAAGGAACAAAACAAATCTCACGACGAAAGAATTGCACTCCGGCAAAATCATCACATCGATGGTCATTACGTATAATTGAAATAAATTGAAAATGTGGACGACGCGAACAATGGTGGGGACGGTTTTGCACAGGATCCCAAGTAGGTTCAAAAATAAAGGGGAGTTTTTTGCCGCCTGTATTTGGTTCCCTTCTCCATCCAGAGCCATGGCGTAACATATACAAGTGGCTACAGAAATTATCCCAATAAGTAACCACAAGGATGAAAAGACATACACGTTGGACGACGCTGCACAGACTATTTGGTCATGTATTCTTAAGGAGGAAGTTGTGTAGCCACATATAAATGTGATCGATCCAACTATGTAACAAAAGGACGTCCAAAAGTAGTAGGAAATGACACTCAACTTGAGCACTTCGCTTGAAAAAGTGTAGCAACATCCTGGGGAGGTTGAGTTATACTTTGCTTTCTCTTCACGGGGGTCCTCTTCACTGCTCGTGCTGCCATCCAGGGAGTCTTCATTTTCCATTTAGAACAACGTAAGGGGGGAGGCTACACGTAAAATCGTGTCCTTTGGTTTTGGTTCCCTTTTTATATTTTGGGGAGGTTAAAAATGGCGAGTGGTTAAATACCCATTGGGAATGCATATATTCCAGCTGTGTGTATGTGTGTATATATATGTGTGTGTGTTTGCGGGGGTCAGCGCAGAGAGCGCAATTTTTGCCAAGCCTAGAATTACTATGTTCGCGAAGGATGACACGAAAATGACAAAAAAATTGTCAAGCAAATTAGCATAAAATGTGACGTAAAATGGGACAAAAAAATGGTTCCCATTCTGGCGAAAGCGTTGCTTCCCCTTTGGGTTACGCAGGCCCGTCCATCCGCTCGCATACGCAGCGCCCCTCCCCCCCTTTTAATTAACCAAAGCGCTGATCGAGCAGTCCTAAAAATAGGCCATAGTGGAGCATTCACCAAAACAGAAATGGTACATTACTGTTTACCCGCCGCAGTGATAACACAACTCAAGGAAATTAAAGCCAAAATGGGGGGAAAAAAAAGAGCAACAAATAAAGGCGAACAGAACAAGAGGCCTTGAGGAACACCACATCCTAGTAACCGTGTTGTAATTGCGCTACCAAATTTCATGGGCCACATTAATCCAACAGTGGTCATCGCGATAGATATGGCGCTTGGGCTTTTCTGTCCCACCATTGCGTTTCATCAGCGCGATCACCAATCCTGCTCTTTTTTTTTTTTTTTTTTTGTAACCAACCTGCTCGAATCCACTTGTTTCTGTGCAATCGCCTTGAACTTATATGTTACTTTTTCGTATCGACTTCCGTAAGGCCTTTCTCTCCTTACGGGACAGATGTTTCGCGTAGGGCTTTCCCTTTACCTCTTCGACTTTAAACCTCGTGTTAATGTAGTCTGTGAAGGGGGGGGAAATTGGCTAAAGAGGTGGACCACCACAACACGGGAGCGTCTACACAGGTAGAACAACGTTATGTATGTGGTGCACTTTCGCACTGTCCCCCTATTATTCTTCTTTGTTATTACTTGGGTGGCCAAACAAGTAGGGGAGGGTTACCTCCAAACGGTAGGTGTGCACTACCGACACTAAGCTTTGCACTTTCTCGGAAAGCCCCGGAGGTAACTGATCCGAATCCTGCAGCGGTAGGATTCCGATGAGGCTAGTCTTCGGTAATTTGGTAAAATCCAGTGTGTTCACATAACTTGGGGGGGAGGAAAGAATGAGGGGGGTGAGCAGGGGAAGGGAATGATCAGAATGGCTGTGGCTTCCGCATGATCTGCCACCCAGGGAGATGTCTATCCACGCCGTCAATACTTTCCCCCCTAGAGGAGTTCATTCTTTTTGCCCACTTACTGCTGTTCAATCAGAACGAAGTCAATTTTGTGCAAAGCGGCTATGAGGGGAACATGCTTATAAAATTGTTCATACCTGCCGGAGAGAAAAAAAAAAAAGAAAAGAGAAATGATAAGAACGAAGTAGTGTCTTTCACGCTGCTCCATGGTTACATATTGGTGGAGCTTCACATATGCAGTTGCAATTACACCCATCGGCAGATTTATCCATTTTGCTGGATAGCTAATGTTTGCAGAAAAAGAAAAAAATGCTTGACATTACTGTGTAGTCCGGATAATTATTACAGCCTGTAGTGAGTCACGTTCCAGGTGGTCTACAATTTGGTCGTGGTTGAATGTGAACGACTTGAGAGACTCATCTGTGTTAATAACCCTGGGAGGAAGTTCCAGCGATGAAAACAGGGTGAAAAAAAAAAAAAAAAAGATAACTGGAGCTATCCGGTGTGAGACGCATCCGTCACAAGCGCCACTACGCGGCATACACATTTCGAAGGCATCGATGCTTGTCCAGAAAATTCTGCGACATCCTCTCGCCACCACAACAACCATGTGCATATGTGCATATGTTCATGTGCAAGGAATGGCCCACATTGGACGAGTTAATTCCTGAGAATTGTGCATTCTGATTGCCCTTCTGCAGTGCCACTTTTTTTTTTTTTTTTTTTTTTTACCCCAATAAGGATTTCAACAGCGAGGTACTCTTCTCTTCGTCTAGCGATTCCCTAACATGGAGAAAAAAAAAAAAAAAAAAAAAAAATAGCTAGATGGAATGTCTTCGTTTATTTGTTCTATATTATATACAGACGTCAAAAAAGAAGAAAAAGAAACTCTCTTCGCAAAGCATGCACCCAAGAAAAGGCATATGTACAGCAGACATATGCATTACAAAAATGTTTCACTTAGCTACAAAGGAGTAATACAATTCAATGTCGTAAGGAGACTCCATTACTCGCTTATTTTTTGATTGGCCCTTTTCTTCCATTTTGTTTTTCCGCTATATGTATTTATGCAATGAAAGGAACATGGGATTTATAAAAAAAATAAATAAAATAATTGAATGAAGGGAAAGAGAGGAATGGATTAACAAAAGGAGTAAGAACAAACGAGGCGCCGGGAAGATCCTTACACATACAATCGCACACGCAGCGTTACATATGCAGCGCCTTCGAATGGGGGCTACTATTACAGAAACAAAAAAAAATTAACGAAAAAGAAACCAAAAAAACGGGTTAAGCATGGCACAGAAGTGGCATTGAAAAGGAACAGAGACGAAACAAAACCTAAATACACACAGTAACACCACAAGGTAGAACTGATACACAGCGTGCTATGTCTATTCATCTGAGCGAATCATTGTAGTTGCCCGAGCTTTAGACTTTTCATTGATCTAGCAGTAATCTACTCAAATAAACCAAAACACGTATGTTCATACGCGCACGAAGTGATCATAGGCCTAGCGGCATATGATGAGTTACATATGCTTTGCTATGCATATGAATTACACTCTGCTTTTTTTTTTGTACTTTCCCTTTTAGTGACTTCAAGGTTTAGGCCACTAATGGATTTACGCCAAGCCTTCTCTGAATTTTTTTTTTTTTTTTTTTTTTTTTTTTGTGCCACTCATTACACTTTGTTGTTGCCCATTTTGGTTAACTCCGTATTGGTATTCGTATCTGTATCGTATACGTAACGTACCTTTTTTTTTTTTTTTTTTTTTTTTTCCTCAACTTTGCATGAGCTTTCGGTGGTGTTTCACTAATTAATGGGCCACTTGTGGCATTACTCTCTGGGGGAGGGGCGCTGGACTATCATCTGTTCTTCTGTGCAGCTAATCCCTTGACTCTTTCACTCTCCTTCAATTGCCTTTTTCCTGCATCTAAGTTCCCCTTAACCATATGAGAACAAGCTAGGATCGCATATTCGTTGGTTTATCCCCTCGTTCGTTCGTCCTACATATTTGTTCACTTTTTTTTTTTTTCCCCTACCATGAATCTGTGCCTTGGGAAAAAAAAAAAAAGAAGAACACACAAGGTATAGAAACTAACTCATGAATAGATGCAATAAGAGTTATCTTAAACATACAAGACGTTAGTGAGGGAGATTGCTTTCCGATTGGTTAGGGGGAAGGGCGGACAGGAAGGGCAGAAGTAATGGTAAGGGGGACAGTACCGAAACAGCGAAAAACTGGCACAGGGAGCACGTGACAGACGAGAGGGAAATTTAGACTATCCCACTCCCCAACCGTGCAGAAAGAAGAGGCAATTTCGCGAAGACGCAAAAAAAATGGTGAAGTACTGTAGACGGTTTTGCACCTCGGACGACTCGAAAATAACGTCCGCCCTGGAGTTAAACAAAATAAAGATTGAGGTAAGGATGCGGCACTGTCATGTCTGCACCACCTACGCACGTACTTCCCTAATGCAAAGTCACATCGATGTCCTACCCCCCCCCTGCAGGGATACATGCGAAACATAAAAATAGAAGACGTGAGAACAATCAGATGCATAGAAACGTTGGACTTAAATAACTACTATTTGCTCAACCTTTACCTTAAGGATTTGTATTTTATTTTTTTGCGATTCGTTACTCACCTGACAGATGAAGAGGAGCAGACGTTGCTGCATCGGGAGGGGGAGAGAAACGCCTTCCTCTTTAATACGGAGATAAGGAGCTACGATTCGTTTTTGGAACAGGTGAGGAGGCTCAGGAAGGGGTGCAAAGGTCTTGATCCAGTAAAAGAACCTAACAAGGGAGAAGCTACCCTGGTAGAAACGGGCGCCGCTCCTTCCGACCATCCCGATGCAGACTCTTACCTTGTTCCCAACCAACCGAAGAAGAACTCCCCCCGCTTCGATTACGCAAACGAACTCTTCTACCATCTCTACTCAGACGACGAAATTGCACTTCTAAATATAGACAAGGAAGTGAACGCCCGAGTGAAGAAGGAAAACCTTTTTGAAAAATGCACCCGAGTAAATAACAACATTATAATATACATGCTGTCCTACCTTTACTTCAACGACAAGCTGAAGCGCCTTCGGCTGGATTACAACTTCCATTTTATTCTGTTTAATAGGAGTGGAGGGGATGAGCGTGGTAGAAAGACTACCTCTTCGGGCGTGGTGGAGGTAGAAGGGGAGACAAGAAAGGATACCCCCACCGAACAGACTCGCCTCACCCAGGAACACCTCTTCCTGATTTACCTGTCCCACTTCAAGTTCTACATCGTGTCTTTTTTTTTGTACTCCTACGTGAAGTTCAAGGGGAGAAGAAATGCAACCGCACTTCGAAGTGCAACTGCGGTGATAGCTAGAGGGGCTGCTCGAAGTGCTCCCCCTCCGGATAAGGAACAGTTCCTGTATAACCACGAAGACAACTGGAAGAACGTCGCAAGTGTGTCTTCCTACATTTCCAACTTTGTGAATAAGGTGTTGCATGACATAGATATCGCGCTGAAGACGAATCGATCTGCCTCTAACATAGATGCAGGGAGCGGAAAAACCGACACTGGCTCATGTACTAGCGAAATGATTAACGAAATACTGAAGAACAAACTTTCGTTTAAGCAGGTGAGAGTGAGTCACCTTGACTTCTGCCTCTCTTGCATGGTCCTCCTAAACTTGTATGCCCCAGATGGGATTCAGTCTTGCCTTCACTACGGTGTCACCTACGCACACTTTTGTTGCACCTTCGAGAGGTATTCAGCGTCGCTTGCCCTATGGAGGGAACGTAAGGCCGCTCACAAAATGGGTATTATTAATTTGCATTTTTTTTACCCGCGTGCACATTACTTCAAGAATGAATAATCACTACAACCGTTTCTGTTATATACTATCCCCCCTTTGCTTTTCTTTTTTCTCCTTCCAGTTCAAAGAGCCAACTACTTCTGCTTCTTCGAGGGGATAAAGCAACTTTCCTTTATCGAGCGATGCTGTCTCTTCCCCAACGTAAAACGAATTCGCCTGGACTACCTCTACAGTATTCTATTTTCAGCAAACAACCGGAACAAGTTTGCCCTAAATATCAGCTTCATAGACGAGTGCATAGCAATACATAATGAGGACAGAACTGCCTACATGTTGGAGTGCTTGGGCATGCACATGAAGGAAGGACGAGTTTGTTTTAACATGTCTACCAGGAGAGTGGAAGGAGGGAAGGCTGAGGATGCCCCTAGGTGTGCTATGCTAGACAACAAGCAAGACACTGTGGATCTCTTTTTGAAAACGTATCAAGACAGGATAGAGGATTACGTGTACCTCCTTTATGATGAAAAAAGCTTTAACCGGGAGAGGTGTTACCGCAAGTTCGACGTACCGTCCATGGTGTGCTTCGGGGAACACGACAGTGAAGTGGTCTAGCGGCTAAGCGGTGCGGAATGTCACCTACTTTACCGACTTCTCTTAATAGTACAGTCGGTACACTGCTCCACCCCCCAATCCGTTAACTCTGCTCCTTCCGATCGTAAGAGACAACACTACCCATGCTGCTATGGGAAGTTGTGCCAGTTATGACGAAGAAAAAAAAATAAAAAAAAAAACGGCCACGAGGGGAAGCAGAAGGAGGGACACTTCCCTGACAGTACTTCAAAGAATGCACCACAAAGTGTAGTTTTTTTTTTTTTCTGTTAACAAACGGTATCTTCCCTTTTCTCCAGGTGGGACGAGGGGGAGGGAATTTTCGAAATTTTAGAAGTTGGTGAAAGTTGCGAAAATTCCCGCATGAAGTACCCCCCCTTGTTGCCCCTACTGTAGGTGTCTTCACTGCCACCTCTGACGTTGGTCCAATTAGGGGTGGATATCTCCGGGGGTGTCCTGGGCGCAGCCCGCATGTTGTCTCCGTAAAGCCACACGTAGTTCACCACGTACGGGTCGTTTATGCTGTTGTGAAAGAGGGCTTCCTTTTCTGCCATTGGTCGGTTGGTTGAGGGGAATTGCAGTTATGTTGCGTCACGCTGGGGACCGGTCAACTCGGTGCATGGAAAGAGTCCAACTTGTTGGTCTTTTCCCCCGAGGAATCCCTACACTATGCACGCCCCGTCTCAGTGGAGACATAAAATTTATGGACACTCTAAATTCTGTCACTTCTTCTAAAGGATCAAATTTTCTTCAACTTCCGCAGCGGCGTCCCAAAGTGCAGACACGCACGTAGTTCATTCGTTCATTCCTTCCAGGTGACAGTTGTGTGGTTTCTTCAAGGTCCTCTGCGGGGTGACTAAAGTGAAGATATGTGAAAAAAAAAAAAAATCCCCAATTGAGAGACAATTATATCCCATTTTAGTATTCTTCTTTGCGTAATCCTTCACGAAAACGCTGCAATATCCATAGACAGCCTCTTCTCCAAAAAAAAAAAAAAAAAAAAAAAATCGCGAAGGAGAGAGGAAAAAATGCAAAGGCCCCCAAAAATACACGTCCAGGAAAAGCACAAAATTAATTATACGTACTATGTGTGCACAGGAGATGCCACATCTGTGAAACCATTCACCCGCTAGACACCGCCGTCCATTTAGGAGAAGAGGAACAGCAACAATGGCTTTATAACACCTCGGAGCAGAGCCATGTGTATGCACATGTAGGAAGCACCTCCCCTCCGTTTGCATCCTCCACCTCTTTCCCCAACGGTGGGAAAAAAAAACTTCTTTCCCCTGAAATATTTTTCCCCTTTTCCACCATTCTTACCAACAAAACTTACAAAACAACACAACGTAAGGTTCATGTCTACACTTCCCATTTGAGGGAACTAAATGGATTGAAAAGGAACAAACGTATCCACACCGCTTCAGTTTTTCCCATTGAAAATTTTTTGTAGTCCCCATGATGAACCAAGTAAGTACGTGCATTGTTTCTGTCGGTCGATCGTATCATTACGCAACGTAACGTTCATGTGCTATTTGGTGAGAAGACCAACGGCACGGGGGTGGACAGACAGATGCCCCCCCCTGGGGGAAGGGGGTAAGTGTCTACCTCCAAATCAGTGCACCCATAATTGCACCCCCTCTAACCCTAAACGTGAACCATCCCCATACCTACACCATGTCTACGCCTCAGCAGAGCAAAAACGAAAATCTGAGCGAAAACGTTCGCAAGGTGCTAGCCAGAAAGCACAGGAAAAAACTGAAGGAGGAAAGAGAGTTGTATAAGGCTACCAAAGCAATTAGTACACAAAACAATGCACAGAGAAAAATTAACGCACAGAACCAACTGTCGTCCAGCAGCTTCGTTAACAGAATGAAAGACATAAACAAAGCATTCCCTCATATTAGAACCAAGGAAGACAAAAATTACATGAAGGAGAATTTTATGAAAATACAGGAGAAGGTGTCTCTACAGAAGAAGGTCCTGGAACAGAAGGAAGAAGAAAAGAATAAGAAGCCATTTAAAATGAAAAGGTTTGAAAATGTGGCTTCTAAGGTGGCTAGAAATTTGCAGAAAGGTGGGGAGGGCTCTCTGGGCGTGAGTAAGGCAACGCAACCGAAGAGGGTCGTCACGGAGGGATCTTCCCTAGGGCAGGTGGACGAGCAGCAGGTGGAGTATGAAGAAGGGGAGGATGAATATGCAGGGGATGAAGAAGAGGAAGTGGTGGAAGAGGAGGGGGATGAAGCAGAGTACGAAGAAGGAGAAGAGGATGTAGAGTATGTGGAGGAAGAAGTAGAATACGAAGATGAAGAAGTAGATTACGAGGACGAAGAAGTGGAATACGAGGAGGAAGTAGAATACGAAGAGGAGGAAGCGGAGTACGAAGGGGAAGAAGCAGAGTGTGAGGAGGCGTCCCGCAAATTCCAAAATGAGAAGCGTGAAGATGCAGCCGCAGAAACCAACCCTGTAAACGCACACGCTAAACGCGAAAGCAGCCTCATAGAGAAACTTTCAAAACGGGGGAGCGAACTACGGAGCAGCCAGGAAAAGAGGAACAACCTCCACAAGAACTTTGGCAAGCTACCCACCTACATGCTGAAGAAGAAGAAGGACATTGTGGACGACTCCACGGACGTGCCAGAGGGGTACAGGGTCCTGAAGAACGACGAGAGGAACTACGTCCTAAAGGAACTGCACTCACAACTAACGGAGACAACACAGGAATATAAGACAAACAAAGACAAGGCCAAAAAAATCGAACTGGGGAAAAAACTCAAAGAGATAAAGGAGTCCATAGAGCTATTAAGCAAGCCACACGTCCTCGTGAACGAGAATTTTTAGTTCAACAAGCGGTGCCAAGGGGGACAGCAACTACATGAGGGTGCATGTAATACTGCTGTGGGGTGCGGTGTTTTTAGTACTGTAGGGTGCCCTCCTTATCGTGTGCGGTTTCCTGACCCTCAGAGCAGTTCCGCTGAAACGAGAAAGGTTCGACACCCCACTTGTGCAAAATTTGTAATGTACATTTTTGGGGGGGCTGCTTATTCGAAGGTTGGATTAAGGACAGCCGTGAAGTGTTTTTTTTTTTTTTTTTTTTTTTTTTTTGTACTAAAAAATAGGGGAAGACACAGCAGCGGGGAGCACCACAAATGGCCACTTGAGATGGTCACTCGGGGAGCCATCCAAAGAAGCCTCTAGGGAGTAACATGGCCACGCGCAGCGTCACTCTGCATAGAGGAATAAACAGGAAAAAAAAAAAAAAAAAAAAAAAAAAAAAAAAAAATATCCTCCTTGTCAACAATTAAAATAGCTTCTTCATTCATTTTGAAAAAATTGCACCATCGAATGGGCAACATCGCGGCAACATCGTTGATCACACCGGTTGTCACATCGCCCATGCAAAGCGCATCACTGCCTCAGGTGAGCGGTAAGCCGGTCGGGAAGCACATCCATCACACACGTTCCTGCAAAAAGGGGTAAAAAAAAAATACACACATTAGGGGTTGTTAATATACGTGGGTTAATGAATGGTCACTTGTACACGCATGTGTCTGTGCACAATACGGGGTAAAGACACACATGGTTGGAGTGCCTTCGGTGTTATCCCCGCTTGGAAAAAGAAACAAAATGCATGCAACGCGCTTCTCATCCGATGTGGTATCGTTCTCCAAAATGGGCAACTCCTACCTTTCTCTCTGTGGTCATTCCAGTCCTCCAGCTGCTCCGCTGTGCAGGCAATTTGGGCTCGGTAATACTGAAATCTGTGCAGTGGGCAAAGGGGAAAGAAAGGGTAAAAACTCATACAACGGGGTAAAAACGCATAAGACGGGGGAGCATCTATCCTTTTCCACCGATACACCCCTCACGTCGAACGAAACTGATAAAGTAACGTTTAAGAATTTCCCCATGGACATGCGTAAATTGCAACTGCAACATTTTGGTGACATGTCCGGAGGGCGACTCACTTGCAGCGGGGGTTGTCTTCCCCCAGTTCACGTGCACATCGACAGAACATGGTGTATCTATACGCGCAGTGGTTAAACTGATTCATCTGCAGAAATCGTGGGTCCTGTTGAATAAGAAAGAGTTGGCAGAGAGAGAATCATACATGTAATATGTAGTTCATAAAAGGTGACCTGAATGCACACACAACATTTGTTAGCATCACTGATCCATCAGGCACACGCGTCAGGAGTCTCCCCACATTTGCTGCCATGTGTAAGGTGGGCGCACACGTGGACGCTACGATGCATGCACCCTCCAGTGAAGACTTACGCTGGAATGGGGGTTGTGAGCGGTCAGCTCATCGTAGTTTTTCATCAGTTTGGGGTCTAGGAAATGCGAGGACGTCATTGTGCCACGTGTATGCGTTATATGCTTCGCTATCTGTTCACCGTTAACTGTTACTTGTTATGTGTTAACTTTTTTTTCCTCAACTTTGTATGAAGTTTGAGTGGTGTTTCATTTTAAGGGGCAGGAAAAACATACGCACAATGGGATGCCCGTTACACCTGGGGATGAACAAAAATAGCAGTTCGGTTTTGTCAAGTGGTAACACCTTTGCTGATAGCCGATTAGGCAAAGCATAATTTTTTTTTTTTTTTTCGTGTACACCTTTTCCCTTCGGGAATTTTTTTTTTTTCCTGGGCGGTATGCCGACCTTTCGGATGCGCCTCTTGGAAATATTGCCTCAATTTTTTCCTCACGCGGGGGGAAGAGCATCCGATCGATGAGCGGGATGGTCCTTTTTTTTTTTTTTATTACCCTTGCCGAACATGGCGCTATTTTTTCGCCTGGCCGCACTGAAAATTTCCTCTGCGTGATTCGATCTCTTCATTCAGCAGAACTGCACGCCGTGCCAGTATGCACAGAGATGAAATGCGTGCACGTCAGGAGGGGCTGCTTTTTACAAGGGCAAGAGAGAAAACGTGTATGCCCCATTTGCCCTCCTAACTAAGTTGGGGCATTCCAAAGGGGCGGCAAACCAGTGATACGTGCACGGCGCTGGGATTCTCGCCTTTTCGCTGCGAGTGTTAGCTGCGTTATTGCACCCGCCCTGTGGTTCGCCTCATTGCGGGAAAAAGTGATATGCCGACCTTGATTGGTGCGGCTTTTCTATTCATGATCCCGGTGTGCATTTCTTCCTCCACTTCCATCGTGTCGACCATCCTTAGTGCAGAAAAGAAGTGCTTACCCCACAGTGCCCCGCAATTTAAATCCTATACAACGGAAGGCATACCTTGCAGACCATCCTTCTACGTGTATGCAGTCTGCAGGGATTCTTAAAGCAACTTTTTTCCTACATGTAGATGTCGCACGTCGATTCGTTTTTTTCATTTTTTTCTTTTTTCCCCAAAGGGAACACTTTCGAATGTACATTTATCTGCATATAATGGAAAAGCGTTTCCATCCTGATGAACCCCTTTTTATGATTCCCCAATTTGGGAACGCTATTTTTTTATTAAGTATATATATCTACATGTTCCTACCTTTTTTTTGTTTTGTTTTTTTAGTCGTCCCAGCGCTCCTTCACGCTTACTTCGCATGACAATTAGGCATGCGACGTTCTTTTCCTTTTTTTTTGTTTATCTTTTTTTCGTCCTTTTTAATTGCCATGTTATTCATTCTCACTTTGGAGGGGTGTCTCTGGAAGACTGTGTGATGACCGCCACGTGTACGCTCATTTGTATATGTGCGCGCCCCTGGTGTGTCTCCCTCCTGTAGGTATTGCGCCAAACTTTGCCTATTTTATTTTTACCCCTATTTTATGTGCAGTTTTATTTTCCCCTCCGAATTTCCAACTAGTGATGAATCCATGTCTCCTCATACAAACGTGTGCACTTAAGCTGGGTAGGAGTCTCTCCCCTGATTATGAGGGCACTTCGGGTGCACACCGCGTTACACATCCAACGTGACAGCACAGTATAGCCATTTACACAGTAGCGAGCTCAGTGTGGTCACGTTCCCTTGCAGAGAAAACCTTCCCTTCTCCAACCCTTAACCATGAATTATCATCCATTTGGAAAATATGTTTTTACCATCGTCTTTTTTTTAATCCTTTTTGAATAGTGCATCCTTTCTTGCGTTATTCCCCCGTTTCGAGTTTTCACCCCGCCCCTACGTCATTAGCAAAAAGTAGTGGCGGACGTTACAATCCCCCTGATGGGTATCTTTGCATGCATAGGTGGAGCACGCACAATTCTGCTAACTTCCTTCATCAGGGCGAAGTAATCTTTTTTTTTCCCGAAAGAAGAAAGAGCAAAGGTAATTAAAGAGTAGTGTAACCAACCGTATGCATGTGTAGTCTCTGTTTTTTGTCCACCCATCGATGTGGGAAGGGATTCAAAAAGAAATTCGATATATTTATGTTGGGGCAGATTAACAGGGTGTGCAGCGCCGAGTCAGGAACTCCAACCCGGTTGCGCTGCGTGGTGGCACCACCGCCATCCCCAATCGAATGAACAATTTTTGTTCAATCGCACGAGATGGAAAAATCGCCACGACGAGCACCAGTTGCATTGGTTATTTGACCTGTATACAAGTGCGTACCTGAGTGCATACATTCATCTGTATTTACATCCCCCGCGTGTGGGAAAAAAGGGAAAAAAAAAAAAAAAAAAAAAAAAAAAAAAGTGGCACGCTCAAACTTTTGAGTCGCACAGAAATTACGCAAATTTAAAAAGCGCAGAAACGTTTTACAAAAAAGTCAAGAGGAATATATACATATATATATATATATATATATATATACATATATATGTATATATATTTTTTAACCACACCCCTTGTCCCCCACAGGAAAAGGGAAAAAAATTCGCCATCGCGAAGAAGCGCTTGAGAAGTCAGCTTCCGTTGGTTGTTTACACTGCCGGACATTTCCCCGTTTAGTAGAACGTATACACGGAGGTGTGTACGAACGTGACACGAAAAAAGTTCCTGTTCATTTTGGTGCGATCACCCCTGTGCTTGCTCTCCCCGTAGAACGATGAAGAAGAATGGACGAAACAATAATTTCTTCTACTTGTATAAGCACAAGTACCTGATCACGGGGGTGACCATCCTGTCCTTCATCCTTATGTTTCAATACAAATACCATGAAGTGCTGAGCCTACACAATAATAATGAAAATGTGGTACAGAGCAGCAAGCTCTTCTGGGCACGCCTCCTCTTTGGACGAACAAGGAGTCGCATCACAGGGCAAATATTAAAAATGGAAATCCCAAATACCTACAGATTATTCATCTTCAATTTTTTAATAAAATATATGCACATAAACAAGGAAGAAATAAAATACCCCATAGAGTCCTACAAATCGATTGGTGACTTCTTCTCCCGCTACATAAAGGAGGAAATGAGACCCATTGGGGATGTTAGTGATTACGCCATAGTTAGTCCATGCGACAGTGAACTGGTAGATTACGGAGAGCTGACTTCAGAATATCTGGAAAATGTAAAAGGAGTGAAATTTAACGTAAATACATTTTTAGGATCCAAATTTCAGAAAAAGTATAATGATGGAAGTACCAAATTTTTTTATGCCATTTTTTATTTAAGTCCAAAAAAATACCATCATTTTCATGCCCCTTTTAATTTCAAATATAATATTAGAAGACATATATCTGGAGAATTATTTCCAATTTTTCAAGGCATGTTTAAATTTATTAACAATCTGTTTAATATTAACGAGAGGGTAATTCTGTCTGGGGAGTGGAAAGGTGGAAATATATACTATGGAGCCGTTAGTGCATACAATGTAGGGAATATTAAAATAATAAACGATGAAGAATTGGTGACCAATAATTTGAGACATCAGTTAAGCTACATGGGGGGAGATATCAACACGAAAATTTTCGACTCGTATAAAAGTGTCGAAGTTGGAGAAGAAATTGGGGAATTCAGAATGGGCTCATCCATTGTTGTGATCTTTGAAAATAAAAACGACTTCACTTGGAATGTCAACCATAATCAGATCGTCTCCGTGGGTCAGCGACTTGGCGGGGTCGGCGAGCCCATCAAGGAGGAAAACAGGTTCATCAAAATTAGGAGCTGAGTCTCTCCACCCGGGGAACGAAACACGTTACCCACAAAATCGCGGAAAGTTTGCCGAATTGTGAACAACTATCAACAATTTGCTCGCCCTCTATATGGAACGCCTCACACACACACCTGAACCGCTTGGCACCTTCCCGGTGTCCACTTGGTTCCCCCATTTTTCAAATACAAGACGAAGTGGGTTTCTCCCCATCGTCTCGCTCCCCCTCCCCCCTCACATTAATTTAAACCCACCCATCAACATATATGCATGTGTGTTCTCCCGAACAGACACAACGATATGTAGCATGTATGCGTCAGGTGAATCAATTTTTTTTTTATATGTGAGGTGATGCACATGTGGGGTGATACATATGTGCGTATTTTCCCTGAGAGGGGGACCCCTGGTGTAGCTCCACCGAGGCGATTTTTCATTTGTAATTAAATTGAATTAAGTTGAATTAAGTGATTTTATTTGCAGTTTATCTGTTTTTTTTTCTTCATTTTTTCCGTCTGTATGATTCATTCCTTCCTGATGACACACCTACCTCTTGAGGTTGAAATGAGTTTGCAGTAGTGACCGGTTATCGCGTGAATAAGGGTGAAGTTACTACACGGGTGAATGGATGCATAGGAGTGCGTCACCATTGGATGTGTGGCCATTCCGCCTCGCGCACCTGTGAACATGGCGGGGGCGCCAACCAGATGACCGCTTCGTGCAGATGTCCCCAATTTTCAGAAATTCCGCATTTATGGCAACGGAAGAACAGTTCATCCGTTCAGCCACGCAGCGAAGCATTTCCCCGTTGCGCTATTTTTAATTTCATCTTCCCTCTGAATTAGGCCCTCATTTTTTTTTTATGCCCACCATGTTTGCCTGCGTACCCATGCTCACAATGTTAATTTTGCGCTCAATCCGCAGTTAAACTTCACCCCAATAAACTCCACATTTCTAAAACGCAAAATGGCGAAATTAAGGTGCCAATTTGCATTCATCGTAGGACCATTAGGACAAAATGTTGCCAAATTTACAATGGTAAATAGGCAGCTACTTCCAGCTAGCCAAAATGTTGTAGCATTTTTTTTTTTTTTTTTTTTTTTTTTGCAGCAAAAAGGTGCTCATAATGTATGCCTGTTCAGGCGAAATGGAACAAAAAACTGGAAAAAAAAAAAATAAAATTGCACACACATGGACACACCCACCTAAGCCCACGATGCGGCGTAACCATTAGCTCCATAAAAAAATGATAACTGAGCTCCGCGCCTCACTTCTCAGAACTTATATACGAAACGTTGTTCGGTTTCTCATTTCCCCACTTGCCCTGGAGAAACATCTGCCGGTAGGTTACATTCCCCGTGGGCCACCGTACGTACTGGTCGTCGTTGTACAGACTCATGTTCTCTTCAATTAAATTTAAGTCAAATACGTCATCCACATCGGGGTCATTGGGAAAGGGATCGTTTCCATCCTCCAGGGAGTACAACACACGCACGTGCATAAAAATTTGATCACACTCTCCGCAGCGATATAAGAATCCTTCCCTGCATCGAAAGAAAAGGGGCACGTGCTCGTTCTCCCCCGTTCCCCCTGTGCAGCACACGACTCGTTCTGTGTGCACACTGGGCACAATGACGGGGTTTTCAATGGTGCCGAAGGGTCCCACGAATGGCGACGATTTCAAATATTCGTAAAATTCCAACAGGGCCAGCATGTGCTCATTATCGGGGTTGGCAATCTACAAAGTGGGGAAAGGGGCAAGGTGTTTGACAGTGTGCGTTTGTTTCCGGCATGAGCAGTACTGCACGAGGGTGAGGTGAGGAAGGCACTACGCAAAGGCGTGTCTCTGCACACTATGTGCGGATTCGCCTTTGTTTTCCTTAACAACCCAGCACACTGACCTGCATTCCCATATCCACGGCCAACTGCTTATACGACTTCTTCACCAGCTTCTCATAGTTTAGCAAATTGCTCTCACTTCGAATCTTCCAGTACCAGTAGCTCTGAATAAAGTCAAGTGTCTTCTTATCCTTCTTTAACACTTCGTTAATATTCTCTGGAAAGGTATCTAACGGCAGCTCATAATCTTCCGGTAATGTACGAGCAAAGTGGAGGTAGTTTCTTTTCTGCACTTTATTGGCAAAACATGAAAATGGGTTCTGGATTTGCCTACGCTTAGACATGGTGCTCGCGTTAAGGAGGAACTTCCGCTGGAAATGACCCACGTCTCTCCTTATGAACACTCTTGCTGGCTTAACCAAATGCATTTTCGCTCAACAGGTGTTTTGTGTGTATTGTGGGGGGTAGGATGATCCACTACGCGCGCTGCTACTTTATTGTTGCACTATCACGGTGAGTGACTATACGGGTAGTAATGGACGGGGAGTGGTGAACAATTTTTACGCGATCATGCCTAATCGGATGGACTGCCCCCGTGGGATGAGTCTTGCACACGGATGGGCAGCATACAGTTGCAGTGCAATCGAGGCACATTCGGTGTAAATTTGCTCATGCTGCCTTAACGCGCGCACGATTTCAGCGGTAGTAAAGTTCAAGCCGTTGCCAAATCGTCATGGAGCTTCCCTCGGGGTATCAGTTCCGAAGGAGAGTCACTCTAGGCTGTTCCGCATTTCATTCTTTGTATTTCCAAACGATTTGCACAAAAAAATAAATAAATAACAAAAAAAAAACGAGTGTGGTAATAACGACTGAAATTGTCAACCAGGTAAGATACATTCACGCATCTTTTTTTATTTTTTTGTCACAAAAAGCGAGGTATGCAAAATGGCGAAGGGAGGCGACACAGCAATTGCACAAAAATAGTCCACCCCCCCCTGATGTAACGAACGATTGGTGAGGTGTATGTACCGTCAAATTCGGAACCTTAGAAAGAGCACTCAATATGGGAAGCACCAAAAGTACACATGAGTATGCGAGTGCATATATTCCGATATGTCCTCATACGAATTGAACGTGCGTGCCGCTTCCATCGCACAGGCGAGAACACCAAAAATGGATGAAGAAAAAGCGTTCGCGCAAAACTACCCGTTGTGAGTCAAGGTGTTCGATTTTTTCTTCACAATTTTGAAGCTTCTCCAAAATGTGGAAGCAAAGCTAATCAGCGCAGGAGAGAGAGTTAAAAAAAAAAAAAAAAAAAAAAAAAAAGCAGGTGGGGACATAAACCACGAACCACACATCCCCCACATAGTCAACTATAGCAATACCATTATGCTAATCGAGGGGCATTTCTCTTGTGTTGTATTTGTTCACCTTTTTTTTTCGGCTCACAAGGTCGAAAAGGGGAACCCTAAACATTTAAGTTTATTATAGGTGTATTCGTGGGGAAAGCAACCCTTCAACTGTTGCGTTGTATATGTGGTGAAGCGAATGTGGGGAGAGGTTCACTGCAAATCAGTTCGGATTAGTCTTTTTTTTTTTTTTTTTTTTTTTTTGTTATTGCTCCGCTTATAGGTATACGTTTGTGTCGCACATTATGTAACTACGTCTGCAGTGTGCATTAAACTCCCTTCGGTCCTCACCTACCACAACTTGATCAGATTAATCTCCTTCCATCTGCGTGTGCATTTGAGAGGGGATACATCTTCTTCCGTGTCATCAGTGCAACATCGCCAGGGATGTAGAGCATGTGCCACGGCTGCGTCTTATTTGTTTTTCTTTTTTTTTCTTTTTTGCATAGTGTCGATGTGCGATATGGTGAGCACGCCTCAAAGTGCCGCATACCGCTAGGTACACTAGACAACCACATATCGTAAGGTAACCACAAACGATACATGTACACCCCGCCTGGCGACCGGGGAATGATGAGAACAAGGTGCCTGGAGAAGCAAATCGAGACGTTGAAAAAGTGCCAGCTATTATCAGAAGCGGAAGTGAAGCATCTGTGTGAGCAAGCTAAACTAATCCTCGTCAACCAAGAAAATATAAAGCACGTCAATCTTCCAGTAGTCGTTTGTGGAGACATACATGGACAATTCCATGACCTGACGGAGCTCTTTCACATAGGCAATGAACCACCAGAAGTGAATTACATTTTCCTGGGTGATTATGTAGACCGGGGTAAATACAGCGTAGAAACCTTCCTTTTGCTACTAGCCCTGAAGATAAAGTACCCAAATGAAATTACCCTACTAAGGGGAAATCATGAAAGCAGACAAATTACCGAAGTGTATGGATTTTATGATGAGTGCATTAAAAAATATGGGTCGATAAATGTATGGAAATACTGCACCGACTTGATGGATTATCTTTCCATCGGTGCAATCATTGAAAATAACTACTTCTGTATCCATGGGGGGTTATCTCCTTCCTTCAATCAAATTGAAGACCTGAACAAAATTAATCGTTTTCAGGAAATCCCCAGGAATGGCTCCCTATGTGATATTATGTGGTCAGACCCGAACGATAAAGACGGATGGGATAAAAGTCCAAGAGGTGCAGGACATTTATTTGGCCCAGACGTTGTTCATAAGTTTTGTCACCTAAACGACATTGAAGTCATTGCCAGGGCTCACCAGCTGGTCATGGAGGGGTACAAATGGTGGTTCGATAAAAAATTGGTCACCGTGTGGTCCGCGCCTAACTACTGCTACCGCTGCGGCAACATCGCCAGTATAATGGAAATAGACGAGAACGAGACCTTCGAGTTTAAGTGCTTCGGACCATCTGCCGCTGAGAACAGCGCTAGCCACTTGGTGAAGAAGTACCCCCCGATATACTTCTCCTGAGGGGGATAACTACAAATCGGATTTACGTAACCAGCAGGAGGGTACAACCTCTCTGCAGTGAAATTCATCCTACATATAAGCGTTTTCACGTGACGAGTCGAAAGGGACCCAAAAGTGTTACATATCGGAACGCTTATTTTCTATGTGTGTAAATTTTTTTTTTTTTTTTTTTTGTATGAACAAGCAATATAATATGTGCCTATTTTTCGCTCCCTTTTGGCTAGCTAAACCGTTTTTTTATGAACACGAAATGTAATATATGTAGCTTTTTTTTTTTTTTTTTTTTTTTCCCGTCACCGCACTGCGTCCTGCAGACGAGTTGACGTCCTTCCTTCTGACTTGTCCGTAATTTAAAAGTTGAAAACGATTGGACAGATGTGTTACATAACGGGTTTACCATTTCGATGCACGTGCGGGGGAGAAACGCCGCTTAGATGCTCTATACGCAAAAAAAGAAAAAAAAAAAAAAAAAAAAAAAAAAAAGGAGGAAAGGAAGGGGAGCTACCCATCAAGAGAGCTAACCAGACACATCGTACGATAACCTAACTTGGTTCCCACGGATCGCCTCACATGGGTCAGATTAACCAAATTCGCGCATTATCCTTCAAGGAGGTAAAATCCCCCATTGAGCTGCCTCACCGGGGGCGAACCTACCCGATGGAGTCAAACTTGTGCAGCTTCTTCCTCCAGAGGTTGTACTTGGCCTGGAACTTTGCATTCGTAACGTTCTCATAAGCGTTGGGCGTGCTGGGGTCGTCATCCATCCTCTCCTCATACTTCACCAGCTTCACATAATTCTTGTACTCCTTTGTGGATTTCCCCACGGCAATTTCCTTAAGTCGGCTGTTCACCCGATTGCTATTGGAGTTCACGAACGGGTCACTGAAGTGGCTCTGTATGTCTCCCAAGTAGTTAATAAAGTTCGCGTCGAAGTTTTTAAACTTTTCCATGTCGATATTATCGCTGCTCAGGTGGTTGTAGTGACTTACGGTGGGTAGATGACTTTTGGGGGGCGTAGGCATATTTTCCATTATTCCTAAATGGCTGTTGTCTTGCTTGGCCATTTGGGGGAAATCTGCAATGGTGCCTTTCGTTACCATTTTTTTTTCCCCGGGCGGAACGGGTACTACATTTGTGCCATCCTTTGCCTTCACATTTACTGCTCCGTTGGTTGAATCCTTTGTAGGGGCTGCCTTCTCCTTCACCCTGCTCTTCACCTTCTTGGCCGGGTTGAGCGGTACGTTGTTGTCATCTACGGTCACATCGTGCGATAGTGTGCAGTTGAACTTAGAAGCCGTGCTGTTCTCGCAGAGCAAGGCTCTGTCTTTCCTCTTCTTCCCCTTATGGGGCGTCCCTTTAGACACTTCCCCCAGGACACTTCCCCCTTCCACACTCTTCACATTGTCACCCCCTTTTTTCACAATGTATCGAGCGAAATAGGAATTCTTTATCGACTCTTTATCCACAGAAACATTTTTTATTTTGTTGTTCCTATTTCCTTTGTTCAGTGCAGATATGTTAGATGAGTTTTTCTTCTTCTTCCCTGCACTTGGTCTTTTCTCACTTACCTTCTTTGCACCTTCCATTGGGGATGGAGTACTTTCACTCTGCACGCTGACTCTTTTGAGAAGTTCCTTTTTGCTGCTTCCCTCCGTTGGTTTGTTCTCTTCATTGGGGTAATGCTCCCCTTTTTTATTCCCCTTTTCAGGGATGGTATTGCTGTTAGATGCTTCGTTGGGGGAATCCACCTTTGGGATTGACTTCTCTTCCTGGTTTAGCTCCCCATGGGACGGACTCACCAATTTCTCACTCACACAGTTTTTCTCCTTTGTGACATCCTCCACCAACACACTTCCTAGTACACCTGTTTGTTCGTCTCCATTACTATGCACACTTTGTGAATCCTTGGGGGGCAATCCTTCCGTGTTCTTCCCTGACTGTCCCTCTTCTGTGTGGATTATCTCCCCGTTTGGAGCTGCACTGGGGAGGTTCCTTTCCCTTCCGTTGTCATTTCGCCAGTTGGTCATTTGCTCACTCGTTTTATCATCACCCAGAGGTGCCTTCTCCTTTTTCTCCCCAATGGACATATTTTTTATTTTCAAATTTATCCCCACATTGCTGTTGTCCAGGTCTGCGTTGTATGAATTTAAGAAACTACTGTTTAGGTCCTTCTCCTGATTGTAGGGGAATTTTTTCTTCTTGGCCTTCTCGGCAACATCTTCGTTGGCCGTGACTGAGTGGGAGAGGTCTGCGAGTTGGGGGGAGGGGGGAAAACCAAATGGGGAAAAGTTCAAATTGGGGGGGAGATAATTCACAGAGAGAGTGCAGAACTTCCTCTCCCCCCCTATATGCACAATGAGGGGAATTATTAACACTTGACGGAGTAACACACACTAGGCGTGCCGTTTTTTTTTTTTTTTTTTGCGGTTCCCTTACTTGACTCGCTGGATAGCAGATCTACCCATCTAATTGTAGACATGTTGCTCCTCCTTCGTGGTAAGTCATGCAGTAAGCGGAAAGGAAGCCACCACACCAAGTGGAACACCACGTGGATTACAGAGCAGCATGCAATGCCTCTTGCAAAACAACCAAAGAAGGGGACGTACTGAACGCAAGATATGCCTTCTTTTCCCCCCTTCACTGGGAATACCTATCTGCTCATTCGTTAAAACACCGTGGGCTAAACCCGCTGATCGGTCTTCCCTGTCTCCTCTCACCCCCTGTTGTATCGCAGTGCGGCTACCAGATTGGCAGGTTGCCAGACTGGCAGATTGTTACGTTGCCAACCTGCTCGGCTAATTGGAACAGATGCCGGGTTTTGCGGAGGAGGGGGAAACACAGCAGGGGGGGATGATAAAACAAAAAAATTGCAAAAAAAAGTCGTAACGTAGTGCCAAAACGGATGAGAAAATGAATAGAAAGGGGATCCCAATTCGCGCACGCGTGTGATAAAATGGGAACACGTAAGTTGTCCTTGTCGCATTGGTCGGGTCTGAAAGAGTTACCATTCGTGAGATTCACGAGTGAACTTTTTGATAACCGTTCAAAGCACACTAAATGGAAAATTACAACAAAAAAAAAAAAAAAAAAAAAAAAGAGATAAGGAGATAAAGAGAGAAAGAAAGGGAAAATTACAGATATTAAACCGCCCTCAATGCACAATCACACATGCATGTAAATTTCCGTGCGTGTGAGCATATTCCTTAAACCATCTTCGCACTGATGTACATACAAGAGTTCAGTTCATCACCCTAACGCTGACGTGTGCGGGGCCGAAGGGGGCTAACTGAGCTGTGAAAAATAGGCTTCGCGTTTTGTATGCACACAAGTGGTTATTCTTGTTCATTCGGTAAGGCTGAAACAACACGGGGGGACAGTCGCTTACGGGTGGGAGAGGATTTTTCTCTGCCCCATTTTGGCGGCACAAATGTGTTACGGCGAAATTGGGCAAAGTTGTAACGAAAGTTGTAACGAAGTTTATTGCAAACCTTGGCCCTGTTGCCTGCGCGTTTAGGCCGTACTTAACCGGAGACAGAGCTTCCGCCCCTTACGCAGATCGTTCTGCTTCCAAATGTGTGCCTTTAGCCAAAGGGACAATTACCCTCATGGGGATTTCTCATATTAAGGGGGGGATCCAGTACAGCGCTTTTTAAATATATACCAGTAGCGCATTGCGCGGAACGCCCGGTCTTAGGGGAGGCACGCGTAGAGACTGTTCCGGTTACTCGTCCAGCTGATCGGTTGCCCTCCATTGGAGCTTTTCCCCCCCAAGGCAAGTAGCGAATGGACAAACACGCGGGGGATGAAAGGATGATAATGCGCAAAGGGGCGGAGCCCCCCCTTAGAAGCGAACGAAACAAAAAAAAAAAAAAAAAAAAAAAAAGGATAAACCTCCTACCTTATTAACCGTTTACCTGATTAATCGCGTAGTCCACCGAACTAGGCAGGAAAGAAAAAAAGAGGCCATGTCCACCTTGCCCACTTTTTTCTCACAGTCGGAAAATGTAGGAGGGGAAATTAACCCCAATAAAGGCACTTCTTCCTTTTTCTCTCCTCAACAAAGTGCATTTATATTTTGCCCCTCGAAAAGCTTTTCAAAAAAAAATAAAAATGGACATATAGCGTAACACACGAACAGCAGTCTACTTTCACTTTTTACGCGTCCACCAGAGCGGCAGAAGGTGTGTCCGTTGGACCGAAATGGATAAAGGCCAAGTGCACAGTTGGACGCACGGAAAAAAGAAAAAAAAAAAAAAAAAAAATGCTTTAAATGGAAATAACCTACATGCTTGTCCGTCTCCCAAATCACGCGCATTAATTTTGCGAATAAGAGAAAATTCTGTTCGTCTCAGTTTAGCCTGTGAGGAGGAGCATCTAAAAGGGGAAGTGCAAGGCGATCACACGATCACTCTGGTACGTTGTGACATTTGCTCATTTCATTTTTCCGAACCAACCTTATCGAACTTGCCCTCAAACATGAATGACACGGAGAAGTTTGAGGTAATTGAAAGTAACGCCGAAGCATGCACCCTGCGTTGGCGATACGAAGGAGTACTACTTCGCCTGTCCTTTTTTTTCTCTTTCTTTGCTGCACCCCTACCCCTCTGCATGAAGCACAAATAAATCAACTATACTCCCCGTGTAGGATGAATTCGACATTGAGCTGATGGAGGAGATAGGCAAACAAGTAACTGCTCAACGAAAGAAGGAGACGTAACAGTGGAATTCCGCGACGGCGCATGTGGGACAAGCAAATATATCCACGTGATGTGCACTAAAAGGTGATGTTGAAAATATTACGGGTGTGTGTCTTTTTTTTTTTTTTTTTGCGCCAACTTTTACAAAGACCATTTCGCAGTTCCTGGAAAAAATGCACTACAATGACGAGAAAACCAATTTCTGGGTATCTCAAATTCTGGACACAACCTTGAAGGAGTTGTCCAAACTGAACAAGCCGTTCAAATACGTTGGTACGTTTGGCACTTCCCCTGAGAGGATGCAGGCATTGGGGAGCAAACAATCAACTAGGCAGCACAAAAAGAGAGGATAAAATTGCATAGTGTTGATTCCCCGTTGGAGTTGTTCACACAGCTGACTAGCCAAACAGATGGCTAATCCTGTGTGCATTTTTTTTTTTTTTTTTTTTTTTTTTTTTCCAAAATAGCTACCTGCACTTTGATGGAGAAAAACGGATCACCCCTAACAACATCGAACGTTTGTCTGTGGAACGAAAACTCCGACGGTGCGTAGTTAACAATGAGAGAAAAAGACACGTTTAGGAGAGAATCAACGCCGCGCTGAAAAGAACAACTGCGCGAAATGTTAACCCAGGGTGGGTGCATGTTGGGGTGGGTGGGCACAAATGTTTCACACGTGAGTGAATGGACGCGAACGTGTGCACCCTATGGAAAGACCGAGCTGGAAAAGCCCCCCACACACAACTACAAGGAATGGGGATAAGAGAAAATTTGAAAACACCTGAGGGTTTATCCCCCCCCTTCTGGTTTAAACATCCTATTTCACCTTTATTTTTTCACATTTTTTCCGTTTCCTTTGCGCCGCCCCGGTGACTCCCCGTCCGCAGGTCTTTGCAGCGTCCAAATGGGAAACGAAACACTGGATTGTATCCTCTGCATATATGCCATAAAAACGTGAAGCAAATTGCGCGGGAGGATTGGGTCCCTTCACTGGGTTTACTCCCCCCCTTTTGTCCATCGCGATTATTTATTTTTGCAATCCCTCAAGAATTCATCCCTATGTGTGCCCCGCCGTGTGATGCTTACCGCAATTTTACGCACTCTTTTTTTTTTTTATCCCCCCACCTGGCCCGTTATATGAAATGCCTGTCTATGTGTGCACCTGGGTAAACTTCTAAACTAAATGTCCTTGTAAATAGGGGAACGCCCCTCTTCTTCTTCCTCCTTCGCCTGATAAGTTCATTAGAGGCTGCGTTCCACATAACTCCGCTGGCGACCGGTGAAAGGGGAAAAAAAAAAAAAAAAATCCATTTTAATACGTTCATGAAAAAAAGGGAAGTCCTATCTGTAGACGCACCCTTTTTGTGGCTTTTTTTTCCCTTCCATGTGGATGACTACCCCCCTGTGAAAGTTTCCCCAAGAGGATCACCTCAAAAAATGTGAAAAGAAAAACTTTTCCATGTTTATAGCTTCACATGCAAAGGCATTCAACACACCAAAATGGACGAGCTGTATCAGCACCTCAAAATGATGGACTACATCATTATATGCTTAACAAACAAGTACCGAATTGTTCATAACTATGTCCAAGGGGTGGCAGACGTTTTTGCAGTCACGATAGATGAATATCATAAGCTCATTCAGAAAATTATTTCTCTGTATAAAGAGAGTCTTTACAACTCTGTCCATGCTAACCTCGTCCAGCTGAAGAAAGATGTGGAGAGGCAACGGGCGCACGTAACAGAAGGAGCGGCAGGCACGGCACGTGCATAACATGACATGCTTAATATGACATGCATAATATGACCTGCCTAATGCACAGATGAACCTGTTCCGCTGGACAAGGATACCCTCCCCTTTTTTCTTCCCCCACTTAAGGATAAAAACCTCACGGAGATAAAGGAAAATTTAAAGAGGGCAATCAAACTGACCAAAACGGGTGAATTTTCCGCGGCAGTGGAAGCTCCAGAGAAGGTGAGCAGTCCCACCGTCTTACAATCGGTGTGGTATCATCGCATCGGTGGCGCCCCCTCAACATGGACGCTGTGCCTCTCTTCTCATGATAACTCCCTCCTCTCCCCAATTCGAAGAAGCAAATTCAAATGGACACTACCCTCAAAATCGACCCCCCCTATGACACGGCAGCCTTGTACAAAATTAGGCACTACAGGAATGCCTTCCTCAAGAGGTACTCGACGATAACGAAGAACGACAACTACTTGGTAGGCAAAATGGGCAAGACACCTGATTGGGTGGCACGCCTCCTCTATATTCTCACCTGACAGGATAAAACTACGCCACGAATTAGCTAAGCACATGGAAGGTATTTACCTTTCTATATCCATTGATACCACATGCAGAATGCAAATGAGCAGAGGAAGCGCTTCCTCCAGAAGCTGAAGAGTTCCGCGAAGGTAACCAAAGACAGGAACGACCAAGCCGATGGCATTTTCAAAGACGAACACAAAAACATGTTCAGAATTGTCAGCGAAAATTACATTTTTCAACAATCACAACAAATGAAGGAGATATTAATTGTAAATAAATTTCTGAACAAAGCCAAGGGTATAATAAGCGACGTGCCTCAGTTTCTGTGTAAGATTATTGACGAGTTCGAGAGGACGGAGTCGGTTGCCCAGGACAACATGTACCTCTTCGTCTTGCTGGCTTTGAACAAGTGGATCAAGAAGGTGGGTCTTCATTATGGCCAGTATTTTTGTGTCCATTTTTGTCATCATACTTCTGATCATTTATGCGATCATTTTTGTGATCCTTTTGGGTGTGCTTCCCTGACGGGGCAACTATGTTATATTATACACCACCCCGTTTGTCTACCCCAGATAGTGACCCAGTGTGAGCGCTTCGTCTCATTGAAGAAAACCAAGGGGTACAAGAAAAAAACAGACAGCGTAGAAATACACAGAAAGATGAGTGATTACATGAATGACATCCTTCAGAGGGGAGCGGAGCAGACCATGGTGTTCAGCGAAGAGAAGACTCTCTTCCCCTACCCACCAAATATCCATTTCAACGTAAATACATCCTTCCTAACGTACTTCTTTTTTTATATGAATAAAAACTTATTCGACTTTGTGGAGGGTGTCTACTCCACCTCTACGAGGAAGAAGCCGGGACAAAACAATAAAAAAAAAAAGGTAAAATTGATTAAGTGTTATTCGGCAACAAAGGAGAGTAGCCTCTACATGAGTAGCGATATGTACAGTTACCAGTTTTGCAACGAGCACGAGGAGGAGCACCACCATCTGTCCAACCTGACGTTCCGCATAAATCGAGAAGACATCTACCCCAACATATTCTTAATTTGTAATTATCTCCTACTAGAAGAAACGAAAAAAATCATCACCTCAATTTATCAGATTCAGAGGGGATCCTTTGACCTCCTTCTATGCTACGATGCTTCCCTGATCATTCAGCTGATCATCTGTCTGTTTTCCAACTTGAAGGGGCTCTTCGATTGGGGCACAAACAACATCCCTCCAACAACAACCGAAACGACGCCCCCACACAGGGCCGAAGAGGAAGAACCCTACTACGATGACCTACGCAAGTGCATTTCCGAAACGAAGATAAATTACGTCACGTCAAATTCATACGTAAAATGTTTAGGCCACATAAGGTTGATGCTTTTGAATGTCCTGAAAATACTACATACCATGATAAAGGGGGGAGATAGAAGCTATGTGTGCACCTTCTGGGAGAAGACACACGTCCCCATGGGGGAGGACAGCTACACACACGAAAGAGATCACCTCATACCTGTAAAAAACGTGTGCACCAAAAAAAATTGCTATTTCTTCCGTGAGGAAAAACGGGCTGACGAGTCGAAGGATGGACTAACTCAACAAACGGAGGAACAAACCAATAAAGCCATACAAAGGAGGGTACTATGTTACGACTTCTACAAATTCGTGATAGACCACGTGAAGGCGGTTAAGCTGCTAATGGAAAACAGGAGCAACAGGGAGGAGTACACAGGAATTCTCCTCAAGAGGAACAACCGGTACAACATCGACGGAGCAGCGAAGGGGAAGAAGAGTACCCCCGTGCGGGGACGCAAACCAGCAGTGAGGAAGCCTTCCAAAACGATTGGCCCTTCCGGTGGGGTAAGCAGTACACCGGTCCATCTCAACCCAACAGATGGTAAAGCCTCCCCGCAAATTGCAAATAAGCCGGTCCCGAAGGGTAAACCAGGCCAGAGAGGTCCCCCCAAGGGTGCTCCCCCAAAAAAGGGACCCCAGTCAAGTGTTAACCCCCCAGCACCAATCACAACAACCCACACACAGATTGTCAAAACGCAGGTCACAAAAATCGGAAGAGGGCTATCATCTACCAAACTCATTTCACAGGATATAAGGAATAAAACCAAGCCTCCCCCTAAATGGGTGTCAAATTCGGGGAAAACGAGCGCTTCTTTCACCAAACAGTAGCAACAAGTATATTTGCACAGAAAAAAATGTCACACGGGTCGTCCACACCCAATGATGGACACGAAAATTAGCTTGCAAAAAAAAAAAAAAAAAACTTTCTGAAAAATGTTCGGCGGATCTATTTTACGGCCCAACTGGATGAACGATTTGTGCAAACGTAGAGACCAAGCAGAAAAACCGTGGGAGGACAAAATCCGAATAACTTCCCCCTGGTGCACTGCGATAATTGAAAGATGATCCACACAGATCATAGATTGGCTGCACTGAACTACGCTGCCTTTTACTGGGGGATCCACTTGTTGTAGAAATCGTTTCCCTTGTCGTCTATGACGATGAAGGCCGGGAAGTCGACCACGTCGATGAGGTGCACGGCCTCCATCCCGAGCTCCGCAAAGTCAATCACCTCCACTTTCTTTATATTTTTCTTGGCCAAAATGGCACCAGGGCCACCAATACTACCTAAATAAAACCCATGATATTTCTTACATGCGTTCCTTACAACGGATGACCTATTCCCTTTGGCTAGCGAAATTAGGGAAGCCCCATTCTTCATAAGTACTTCAGCATAGGCGTCCATACGGCCAGCTGTGGTGGGTCCAAAAGATCCACTGGCGTAATTATCCGGCGTTTTCGCAGGGCCTGCATAGTAAATTGGAAACTTTTTAAAGTACTCTGGGATGGGTATTCCCTTCATGACAAAGTCGTCCACTATTCTTTTATGGGCTGTGTCCCTGGCGACTATTAATTTGCCCGATAGGAGTAGCAGCGTCGACACTGGATGCTCGGACAGACATTTGAGGATGCTTTCCATGGGCTGATTAAGGTTGATGGGTACGCCTCCCTCTCCTGACAGGTCTTCCCCGGGTAGTTCTTCCCCTGGTAGTCCTCCTCCTGTTTCCTTTCCTCCTGGGTGATCATCCCCCCCAGTTCGCGTGACAACCCCCCCGACCTGCTTCAAATCCTTGTAAGTAATTTCAGGGAGGTACTTTATCGGTTCATGTTCCAGTGCCTCCATGAATACCCCCTCTTTATTAATGACGCACTTTATTTGCCTGTCAGCTGAACAAGAAACGCCAATACCAATAGGACAGGAAGCAGAATGCCTTGGCAGACGGATCACTCTCACGTCATGCACAAAGTACTTGCCCCCAAACTGAGCACCTATACCTAGTGCCTGTGCCTTCTGCAAGATAATCTCCTCACTCTTTGTATCTCGGAATGCTTTTCCATATCCCCCCCCTTTCTTCTTCAAATTATCCAAGTACCTGCACGATGCTAATTTAACTACTTTTAAATTCATTTCAGCAGACAGTCCTCCAATGACTACTGCCAAGTGGTATGGGGGGCATGCGGACGTTCCTATTTCTTTAATTTTTTCTAGGAGAAAGTCGTAGAGTTTGTCTTCGTTCAGGATGCTCTTGGTTTGCTGGAAGAGGAAGGTCTTGTTTGCGCTTCCTCCCCCCTTGGCGATGAAGATCAGTTCATACTTGGGGGAGCACACAGTGGGAGTGGTGGAAACGGTGGACGCGGTAGACGGGGCAGACGTTGCAAACGTTGCAGACGCCTGCACCCCCGGTGGTGTGGTTACAGTGGGCGCCTTCCCCCCACGCACGGAGCTGTAAATCTCAATCTGGCACGGCAAGTTGTTTTTTGTATTTTCCTCGCTGAACATACTCAGGGGAGACAGCTGGCTGTATCGAAAATTATTATTCCGATACGCATTGTAAACGCCCAAGTTCAAATACTTGTGCTCGTAAGTGGTTAATATTTCCTCGTCCTTTTTGCCCAGGATGATGGCCGTCCCTGTGTCCTGGCATCCAGGCAAATTCTGCTCAGCACTGATCACGGCATTTTTAATTAAAGTCATGGCAACATACTTGTCGTTCTTGCTGGACTCCCCATCCTTCAATATATTACTCAATTGCTTCAAATGTTTTTTATTTAAAAAAAATAAAATTTCTTTAAATGCATATTCGCATAATTTCGTTAAAACGAATGGGGGAACATGTATGTACTCTTTTATTTGTTCTTCATTTTGCCTAACCTGTTCAGGTAACTTTTTCAATTCTCCATTGGGGTGAAAAAAATTATCTTCATTTTCGAAGTTGTATCCATAGTACTTACTTTCGTTAATTGGGCTGTCCTTAATTTTGACAACTTCAATGTATTTGCTTAGCTCATCGATTCGTCTGTACTCCGTATCGTCTTCTTTCCCCTCTTCGAATTCTAGGACGTCTAGGAAGTTGTGCAGCGTTTTTATGTGGGCCTTGTTAAAGCGGAACGGGTACTTCCCGGCCAGGTGTGCACTCTTCCTCAGGCATTTCCCAGAGGGGGAGCGGCAAAGCGGGATCCTCGTAAAGTTACGCATTTTGTGCTGTCACAATGGGGGGGACTGATAAAATGCTCATCTACTGTAAAGGTATGTTCACCCCGACGTGTCCCTTGTTGCGCAGTTTTGCAAAGCAGTCGAGGGGGACCTGTGCAGCGAAATGGACAAACGGGGAAAATCAGAAGGGGAAAAAAAAGAAACAAAAAAAGAGGAAGAAAAATATGGAAGCACATAAAAGTAAGGCAACAGGAGCATATGCGCAACCCCCCTGTGCCGACATTAATTTGTCATTCCTTTTGGTCCTTACAAAGCGGCCCCTCCTCTGGCCTTCCCTCTGTGCTACATTACAAACTGTGATAACGCAACGGGAAAATAAAAAAAAAAAAAAATTCATGCACTGAGCGAAATAGCCATTCTAACGTTGCAAGTGCAACTGCCATCAGGGAAGAGGCAAATTTGGGAAACCGGATGATTAGCACTTTTTTTTTTCCCGTGTGGTCTGTTGCGGATTATGCGGCACTTAATTTGTTTTTCCTTCGCTTTATTTTTTATTTTTTTTTTGTGCAGACAACGCCCCTTATACAATGCATTGTCGCTTGTTCTTAGGCGTTGCGCGGAGGCAAAAAAAAAAAAAAAAAAAAAACACACGCAAAGGACCACGCCGTCGTGACTACATAAGCTACACGTGCCCATGGGAACGATAAAAACGACACACCAAGATTCAGATCTGCATTGACGTTGGTATTTCCTCACGACGGGAAGGTACGATAAATGAGTAAATGCAGTGTGTAACAATGTTAAGTCCCCCAGTTGCGTGTTAAAAAAGAAAAAAGAAAACTGATGGTACAGGCGAAAACAAACAAGTGAACAAAATGTCTAGCGCTATTAAAAAAGGCATGACTTTATGCAACCTTCAAAAGGGAGGGTAACATATAGGAAGAATGAAAAAAGGACGGAAAAAAAAAAAGATAAACTTTTAAAAATAGAAAAAAAATTAATTTTACGTAAAAAAAAATTGGAAAATTGATCATTGTACAAGTGAATGGGACATGCGTGCAATCGAAGGACAACAAAATCAGGGACGCATTCTTCATGTTGTGAAGTATACAACACATGCCCTGTGATGGGTGTGACTAAACAGGTAAGACGCATTCCGCTCCACCGAATTGGTATGCACTGTAAAAAGAAAGAAAAAACAATACTTTCAGATGAAGGGTACGCCTTTCCTTGCGTGCTGCACTTAATGGGGGGAGCATACACATATTGCTGGATGAAATGAAAGCGTCTTAGCGGGGAAACACTGCTGTTCTTTTTTTAAAAAAAGCTACTTCGCAGAATCCGTTTGTGTCGGCCTCATCATCCTTCGGGAACTCCATTTTGCTGAAGGTTCCACTTTTTATGTTCACCCACATTTCGCTGCGAATCGGGGGCGGCAACAGTTGCACTGCCTTTTGTGTCATCTGTTGTTTCTGCGCTGAAGACGTGCTGTGTTTTTCCTCCTGTTGCACTTCTACTCCGCCCGCTCCTCTTTTTCTTCTTCTTCCTCCTCATCACTGTCGTCTTCGTTTTCCTCCTCATCATCATTTTCATCTTCGTCCACTTCTTCCTCCACCACGTCACTTTCCTTTTCACCCTCCCCTTTGGCTAAACACTCGCACAGCCCGCTAAAGCTATACGTCAGGGGGTTATAACTGCGGTTTTTTTTTTTATTGTCCTGGTTGCTTCCGTCTGAAAGGCCCTCCTCATTCTGTACCCGCCTTCCATTCTCGGTCACTGAATTGGTTTTCCCCATTTTTTCCACTTCCCTACTAGCGTTGTGCATATAGTTGGTGAAGCCCTCATCGCTCTTGTAGGCCATTTCGTAGGAATCTATGTGTGGGTTCAGGGGTGAGTTGTTCTTATGTGCTCCCATCAGGTGGTTGGGGTGGCTATACGTGGCTATGTGTGGCTGTTCCGTATGTCTACGGCAGTCATTCCGGTAGCCCTGGTTTTGGTGCTTGCCTTGGTTCCCTCGTGCGTAGCCTCCGTGGAGACTTCCCCCATTTAGCAGTCCACCTTCCACAGCAACGCTTTTTTGCAGTGTTCGCCTAGTGAACCCCACCGCACAGGCATTCGAGGCACCGTAGTTCACCTCAGCCATGCCAACCACATTCATGTTGTCTCCAAAACTGTTCGTTGTACCCTGTAGAGAATTTTCCCCATGGGGGTAAGTCAAGCCATTTACGTGGTTTCCATTTTTCATGAAAAAAAAATCACCCATGTTGTGGTTAGAAATACCATTCGAGGAGCCGTTCATGAGCATTTTGTGCAGCTCCTCCGTTCGGCCCAATTCGTCTGCTGGGTTAACCTTCGTCATGTTCCTTCCCCTTGAATTGTAACTGCTTCCATTTTCATTTACGCCACTACTATTGGGGGTGCAGTACAGGTTTGTCTTTCCCTTCAAAATGTTCTTCATCACTGTGTCGTTGCCACTCTCCTCATAACTGCCATGGCTGCCATGGCTGGCGTGACTGTGATGACTACCACGGGGGAGTTCACTTCCATTTGTTAGGAACATACCATCTACAGTCACTCGGGCACCAATGTCGTTTTCGTTGACTCCGTCTCTGTTAATATTTGTTTGTCTACTTGCAGTGGTACCTCCCTCTATGTAGTTATTTACGTAGTTAAAAAAATGTTTCTTCGTCTGAGTGTCGTAATTTTCCGTTTTTTTTCCAACACTTCCTTGGGGGGAAACACATTAGCACTAGGGTACTGTTGGCCAATCAACACATCGGAAGGGTTGTAGTTGCTAGTTTCCTTTTTCACTCCGGTCATGCTTCTTTGCCCGTTTATTTTTCTGTAAATGCTGTTCATGTCATAGTGGGCGTCCACCATTCTGTCGTGGACGCTACTGGCACTTCCGAGGCTGCTGTTCGGGGTTCCATTATTCTGATGGTTGCACAAATGGTTCATTCTCGTTTGGACGTTCCTCAGGTTACACAGGTTGGTCACTCCGTTCGTAGACAAGTTGGCATAACTGCCTCCCCCAACAAATCCATTCACCGTAGTTTGGCCAACTCCGTTGTGACACTGCCCAGAGTAACCATTTTGCTGCTTCGCATGGTTGGAAATTTTGTTACTTAAAAAAAGCTTCTTAAATTCATTATTTGGGATGTTGTTCGAGAAGGAGGCACCTTTGTAGATTTGTTCTGCCTCGGGGGGAAGGTCCTTCGGTTTAATGACGGCCGGTTCGCTGTCCCCGCAGTAGTCCTTTTCTGAGTGCGTGTCTTCCCCCGTGTGGATATCTCCTTCGGACCCCATTTCGCCCTCCTTGGTGTCTTTTAGTTCCGCCGACTCACCGTCCAAGGCGCTCTCCCCATTTATTGTTTTCACCAGGGGGTGCGTGGCCATCTGCTTCTTCGTGATGTTCAGATTGTTCATATTCTGGATGAGGTTCTCCAGCCTGAAGTGGTTAAATCTGTCTTCATTGTTCATAACCTTGCAGTTAAAGTTGTCTTCCTCGTGAAAGACGCCTCGTTGACCAACGTCCTTCTGAACGCCAAGACCACCATTGTAGTTAAAACGCAATCCCAGGTCATCACAGTTGTCTAGATTCTCCTTAGTCCTATTCAAATACATCATACCGTCGCTGTAAAAATTCGATCCACTCTTCACGTGTTCGTATGTAGTCTTATTGGAGTCAAAAAGGGAGTTCTCTGGATATTCCTTTTTTTTTATATTGTTGAAAAAATAGTTTTCTGCCTGTACGTTCAGGTGCTTATATCTCTCCACTTCGTTCAGCATCTCAAATTTCAAATTCGAGTTCAAATTCGGGTTCAAATTCGAGTTCACGTTTGAACTAATATTTGACCCCACGTTCGAGTGCACATTCCCCTTATCTACCTTGTTGATGCTCCCAAAGTTGCGAACAAAACGATCGTTACTAGGGAGGAACATATTTTCTGTGGGGGAAAATCCATTTTGGTGGTGTTCGTTGGGTAGCTTCCCTTTCCCCAGGTGGTCTCCGTTTACCGTGTCGACGCCGCTCATCCTATAGGTAAAGAACTTCATGGGAACACCTTCCCCTTCACGTCCGAAACTAGTATTGTCATAGGTGAACTCCCTGCATGACACCCTGTCTCCCATTTTTGCAACTTCCCCATTCTGATCGAACTCTCCATTTTGGGTAAAATCGATATTGGAAAAGTTGTCTCCTTTCGCGCCTCTGCTTTTTTGGACGTCTCTCTCTGCGGGGAGAAAGGTAAGAGGTGGTGCATTAGTGTCACATTAGCGTCAACGCTAACAATGAACGGAGGAGCGCACAGGAAAGGTGTGCCAGGGGATGGTGTTCGGGGTGACCCACTCGGGACGTACCGATGTCCCCCTCGAGCAGATACTCACTGTATGTCTTCTTCCCGTTACTTCTTAAAAAATTAAAACTGTTTCTGTGGGAACCCTGTGCGTCCTTTTCCCCTTCGTCCAAATGGCTTATTACTGCATAACGGTTTCTACCATCATCGGGGTGGGTCTCCTCCACGTCCTTCCCGTTGTGCATGTTGCTCCTCACTTTGAGGGGGTCTCCTCCGTTAATGTTTCCACTGCAATTGTCCGCATCGTTGCTTTCACTTCCGTCTCTCTTCTTATTCAATTTCCGTTTGTACAAATTGGGCTCGTCTCCTTCCTCCTCCAACTCACCATTGTACATTCTGCTCATTAATTCACTGCTGGAAAACTTCACGGAGGGATCCAGCTGGTTTATGTTGTGGGCCATTGGACATTTGTCCGCTTTGGCGCAGTACCCTTCGAGGTGGAACAACGGGGAGGGGTGAGCAAAGACCTCATGCGAAACGTGAAGAAACACACGAGGAGTACAAACAGACGTATCAAGAGGGGGGATAATCCAAAATGGACCCACAAAAAATATTTCACGTCAAATTATACCCACTGACATAAAAAGGAGAAAAAAAAAAAAACTTACCATCTAAAAAATATTTGGTGCATAATCTAAGGGCCTTTCCAGATCCTCGAAGTTCCTCCTCCGTGTGGGCAAATGTACACTTGGACGCTTCGCAATAACTGCCTGACAGAAACGTATAGCACATTCTTGTCTGCCAGAAGGGGGGACAAAATAAAAGGAATGAGAGGAAAGTATGGATGACGTCGCCACGGAAGTAAACGATGGGATAACCAATGAACTGCCTTGAAGAAACTATTACCTTGTAAAATTTGGGCATGGGTCTGACGTCCAACTCACCATGAGCCCAACTACACTTGTTGCCTCTAGCGCAGATTCCCTTCGCGTAAAAGGAGCACAGTTGTGTTTTGTAAAGCCTACACGGGGGGGTAGGGCAGAACCGTCAGATAGGTGGACATGTGTTTGTCTACACATGGGGAAGAAGGCTACGCAGCACGTGGAATTCCAGTTCATATTTCTCTATACACCTACATTTTTACTACAACAACAGGTGTGTAACAAAAGGGGTGGTTGTGTTTCTTCCTCTCTCGACACTTGTGTCTGGCCTCTTCCACGCGTTCTTCCCGTTAAAGCGTAGCAGCGGAAAAAAAATGGACGCGGGGTTACCGTGAAACGGCTGTTATATATTTTGGTAGGTATGCTCTTAAACGTATCCGTGCGTATGTGTAGTGGTGCAACTAAGCATGTGAACCCTCTTGTTGGTTCACCCTGAAATTGTGCACACGTGAAAAAAGGCCCTGTTCCCCCGGGGCAGAGCTGCAAATGCACAGCAAGCGGCGACCGAACAGATCGACACAAACGAACGGCGTCACGAGAATCACAAAACGGATCGAAATGCTGTCGACAAAAATTAAGTGTATACACACATGCACTATTAAAGCAATCTGCACTTAAAAGACATTCAAAATGCTCATTTAAACTGTCATTTCAGTTACCCCAAAAAAAAAAAAAAAAAAAAAAAAACACCGCTGAACAACAGACACAATTTGTTCTCCTCAACTTTTATTGTATAAGTACACATATGCCTCACACACAATCTCCTACTTTCACGTACACGTTAAAAAATAAGAAAATTTCCGCAGTGGGTACAAGTAAAACGCAGAAATGCTTAAAAAGGGAATGGCAAGAACAGAAGTGTGATCCCTCTGAATGATGTGGGCACAGGTGCGGGCATGTACTTAGAGGAAATACAAGCCAAGGCGTACTATTTGCTGCTGGGTAGGCCGTGCAGTAAAAATTGGCGCGGCTTGGCTGCACGGCGCAGCGTACTTCTCCTAGCGTCACTTAACCAAGCACGAACTGAAACGGTTCTTCACACAAAATTGGGATGTAACTCTCTATACATAAACAGAGCGAAAAAAAAAAAAAAGAAAAAAAAAAAAAAATTTGACGTGGCGAAACTTATTCGATCCGTGCTACTTTCCATATATGGACCACAATCCTCCTGTGCGTACAAAAAAGTAGTACTACATGCATGCACACTAACGCGGGGCTTGTGGAATACACGACGGGCACTGCAGAAGGGCAATTGAAAACTGAGAGGAATTAAAAAAAAAAAAAAAAAAAAAAAAACATCTCCTTGGGAGTACACAAACCACAGCGAATATTCTTTATAAGGACGAAAAAGGAATGCACAGGAATGGATAAAAATTTTCGTGCAGATCACCGGAGGTTGGTAGATTCATAAACGAACGAGGGAGCTGTTTAAAATTGATGAATGCTCCTCGCCGGGGGAAAACAACTCCGTTGGGAAGGTGCCCCTTGCAAAAAAAAAAAAAAAAACATGCACATTCAAGTATGCAAACAGGAGGGACTCCTTACTTTGTGTAACTTCTCTCAACGCAGTGCCGAAAAAGTAGGGACTATGATCTGAGCAAGCAGATGGCGTGGCGCGTTGGAAACAATACCTACATGTGCGTGACCTGGCGGGTGGACACAAATTTGTTCACCAACGCAGAATATGTTTTATTTATTTATTTACTTATTTATTTTTCTCCCTTGGGTTATCTATATCTGGTAGACAAAGTGACTCACTGATGAGTAACTTGCACAGGGAATTTCCCCAAAGGGACTATGCACACGGATAGAAACGCAAACTGGGGGGGAGTAGGTCTATATGCAGGGACATGCGCTGCGGTGCGTTTATGTCTAACTTGGGGCAACTTTCAAAACGGATTCTATACACAATTTGAAAAAATACGGAGTGGGTACCACTGGAGGAGTGTACGGGGTGCGCCGTTCTGGTGTACCGCTCAGATGATATGTATAAGCTCACATATAAGGGAGCATTTGCATGTGTATTCACGTGTTCGCGTAGCGTCCTTTCCGGTTACCCCCACTCGGTACGTACACCACTGCAAAGGAAACGTTACATTAAAAAAAAAAATTTAACAAGGTATGTTAATAATCGTTGCAACTACAGCGTGGTTAAAAAAAGGGAGGCACTTTGGATAAGCCCGTCTCTACATGTATTAGGCTTCTACAAGGTAGGGAAAAAAATTAATAAAATCTTAGCAGGAAAAAAAAAAACATTTCAGGGGGGAAAAGACACACCAAGTAGTCATATATTGAAAAGGGGCATAAATGCAAAGCATCTCATGGGGGGATAGTCCTCGTGGTGGTAACCTCCGTAACAGTAATGGAACGCAACACGTTGGGTATTTACCAATGGTAGATTCATTCCTGAGGTATTCCCTCTCCACCTTCTGTGCACATCTGAATAGCAGGTGAATCGCCCCAATCAGTCCAACTTAGCAGCACACAAATATGAAAAAAAAACACATGCAAATTTTGTAAAAGGTATCTCAATTTAATCGTACATAGCATAGCAACTGTAAAATGTCCTGCACATGTTTAGACGTATTCTTTCCCAAATGGCAAACAGGTGAATCTACGCGTGGTGCATATATGTGGTGCGTTCTACGTGTAGGAAGTGGGGCAGGGAGCATAAACTGCACGTCGAGCGAAATTTCTATTCGTGTGCACACGTAACTACAGACAAACTGCGCACAAAATGATGCAAACGTATTTTAACAAAAGTATTGCAAAGAAGGGGATGCACTACCGTTTAGCGTTCCGTGGAAGGGATGGAAAGAGATACTCATGCAGGACTTCACAATGGACTACTAAATTGAAACTAATTTTGTACGCATAACTATGGTAAGTTGTGTGGGAGGAGGAAATGGCACCTAGTCTTCCACTATGTAGCGCACTAATCAGCTAAATCAACACCAAATGTACACGTCTAGGGGGTTCATGTATTATAGATGTATGTCTAAGCACGTATGTTATGTAGCCATCTCCCCACCCACTCTTACAAGGACTTCCTTCCCTCGCACAGATGACGCAACTGAGGGGGATCAACTTGACCCACGAACGAACCTTGTCCTTATCACACAAAATGGAGGATTTAAAAAAAAAGGAGGGGTGAATGTGTTTTACCAAAAATGATACACTCCTTTCAAAAAAAGGACACGACGGAGTGGTAGCACAGAATATCCATCTAGAGAAAAAATAAAAATGTTAAATCTGCGCCGTTACAAAAGGTGTTAATTGAAAAAGAGTGTAACTTTTATGGGTATTCAAAAAGGGGGATTACTAACCCGGGAGGAAAAGAGGAAACAATGCGACAGGATATCCTACTTCACTCTGGGCGCTGCACACAGGTATAGCGCAGATGTGCGCTTATGGTTGGGGGGTACGTGCATGCAGGTATAGGCATGCAAGTGTAGGTATGTAAGTGTAGGTATGCACATGTAGGTATGCACATGTAGGTAAGCACACATTGACTGGAGCGCACAAACCTGCGCTCGCCTCTAACTTCTACGGAAGCGCAAAATTAAAAACAAGGCTAACGAAGGCTCTGGGTGAACTTCCTAGGGAAGGAGCTTAATAATGGTGGAAAGCAGACGATGGATGGGAAGAAAAACACGATGAGGATCGCTTTTGTCACTCGTTTTTGTACATATAAATTGGAGGTTGGTTTAAAAAAGGGACTTACAAAACTGTGTTGGGAAGAAGGAATTTATTTAAAAAAGTTGACCTTGAAAAAAGTCACGTCGAAAAATGGGACATGCAAAAAAAACGATGAAATGAAAAAAAAAAGATGACACGAAAAAATAACGATAACATGAAAAAAAAACGATGACATGAAAAAATAACGGTGACGTGGAGTACTGGACGCAATATCGCCATAGGGACCGCCCCGCCGTGTACACTTCCTGCACATGTTGGGTTCCTCCGTGTGTTGGACTTTCCCTCGGGAAATAAGTTGGGCTAGCGGGGTGGCCCTGGAACGGCGTTGGAATGGCGCTGCATGCAAATACACGCAGAGGCCAGCTACCCGTCATTCCAGCGTGTACTTGTATGCGTTCCACAAGAGGAACACACACACACACACATGTGTAAACATGCATGCAGATATACCTACGTACACACATACGTACCTACGTACGTACATAGGTGAATATATTTTTTTACGTACCTTCCCCCACGAACGAAGAACCGGTGTACGTACACCGTGCAACGTCGCACAGCGGGCGCTCAATCGTGATATTTTTCCCACCCTCCCCCGGGCTTAATTTGCATGGTCCCTCCTTCCTCATCATTATGCTCAGATTCACACGCTGGTTCACCCTAAGGGGGTCCATGAAAAAACACGTACAAGATCATGCTTATCCTAATGTGTATGTTTATTTTTTTCCCCCTCTTTCGGCACTTCAGGGGGCGGCCTCACTGCCCTCACGCTGACGAGCGGAAATTAGGGCACCCCAAAAAAGCAGCCAAGACAAAGCACCAACCAGCGAACAGCCAGCTGTGGCAGCCATGCAAAGCTACATACGACGAGGCGAATTAAACAGCTAGTTCCTTTTTCGTTCCTCCCAGTTTATACATTCACAGTTTTTTTAGCTAGTCCTAGTGATCCCTCTGACCATAAAAGGGGCACCCCAAAAAAAAAAAAAAAAAAAGTACCCTCATGGGGGAATTATCTAAGTAAGAAAATGAACTCCGTTGCCTTTTGTGTGAACAGCTTTGCCAACAGGGATCGGAATCAGTAACCCTATGTGCCCCTTCCTGCAACTATTTCGCACAAGTCCCAGATGTACACATAAGAGTGACTGCCTCCAGGTGAGTTCCCTCTCCTCTGCCTTTCATCGCACGCAAAGGGGTCGCTGACACGGGGGAAACAGAAGCTCGTTTCACTTTTCTTCAACCAAGCTGCTCCTCACCCGTCCGATTAAAAAAAAACCCTTCCTCCACGATTGCCCTACGTGGAGCAGCATTCCCAAGGAAGACCCAGTGTGGCAGTCAACACGGGCGTGCCTACTGCACACAGAACATAAAGGGCCCTAATCAGGTCCATCACTGACGGGCGGGGATTTTCCGCTTTAAATGCAGCTGCCTGGGGCAGCGTGTTCCCCAAGCGTTTCTCCCTTTATAGAGAGGTAAAACGGGGGAATTTTTTTTTAAGGCAACTCCGTGGAGGCAAAACGAAATTGTGTAGCAACTCTGTTGACTGTTTTTTTTTTTTTTTTTTTAATGATCTTGTGAATCCCGCATGGCGCGTTCACGTACCGTAGTGTACCATCACCACGACACGTAATCACCCCTTTTTAAGGGGCGAAACCTGTTCAAAAAAAAAAAAAAAAAAAAGCAAAGTAGCACAAATACAATCGTTTGTTCAAAACTTCACGAGCGAAGGTTACTCATGTTCGATCGCCCCTGCGGATGTGACCTCCCCAGTTACATATCGAAACGACTACTTTAAAGGGACACCGCCTTGCCTTATCTTTTAAGCGTAGTTACACGTACGAGCGAGCAAATCAAATGGGTAATTCCCCCCACTCGCAAACCCCGTTAAGGAGCAAAACTTTAGCTTCACAGTGAAAACCTTCCCCTAGAGGAGATCACACGTTAGGATCACCTACACATGTGCTTGCTTGGCCCTATATACAAACGAATGCCTGTTCACCCCATTCGTAAGTATGCCTGTGTATCTGTAGACTACGCAGTCTGAGAAGGCTTCCCCCGATTACGCCAGCGAATAACGCGCACAGCATCAATAGGCTACCTCCGCAGAAGAAGAAACCCCATTATATAGATACGTCAAAATGAGCATCAACATCGAGAGACACCAAAGCGAAGATGAAGTCGCGTTTAAGGTGAAAGGAGAAATCGCAGCAATCGAAAAGGAAATAAAAAGTTGGTTCATTAAGAGGAGACTAAACATGGAACTGAACTACTCCCTACATAACCTATTCACTAACTACAACATTGTTGGACTGTCCATTAATAAAAATATCGACGTGAAGGAAAAGATGTTGTGGCACGACATAGTCAATGGGAAACCGGTCCTGGAAGATACACTCAGCTTGGATGCAAAGGAGTACAAGGCAGATATGTACAGCAAAATGTGGGACAATAGTACAACTACAGAAAATCCGTGTAGACTAGTGGGATCGATTTTTTTTCGATGCTTAAAAAATAATTACCACTTAACGGAACATGAACGAGAGGGCACCTGCATGCACAGCTTTGTGAACTTCACTAATTGTAGGAAGGCGTTAAAATTGCAGCAGGCCAACAATATAAAAAGTGCCCTCACCAAGCAGAATGCCGAGGACACCCATGCGAAGGCTCTCTTTGAGCGAAGGAGTGCTCTGTTGGAGAAGCTGGCGGATCGCACTGCGTAGAGTTAGGTAGGACCACTTCTCCGTGGTCTACTCAATCGATGCGTTATACAAATACGCACAGTAACACGAAAAAAAAAAAAATAAATAAAAAAAGCGGTTGGCGCGATCTTTGCGGGTGAACGATTTTTTTTTTCCCCCATTTGGTGCCCTGCTGACTTTAGTACTTCACGCCGCCCATGAAGGTGCGTGCGTCGGGTACCTGGCCGTTAAACGCGGCTGAGGAAAAATCAAAGGTGGGGTACTCATTCTGGAAGCGCTCCAAAAGAATTTTTTTCTTGGTGTTATCTTCATCGATAGCATTAATGCACTTGTGCCCCTTAAAAACGCTACTCCATGTTTCTGCCTTTCGTACCTTTGTTAAAAGTATGTGTAAATTATTATCCTCAATGAACCAGTACGAGCACCCCTCGTCGATAAGGCCGGATAGTTCCCCCTCCAAAAAACTTTCCATTCCTTTCAACCCAATTCGAATTCTCTTACTCTTAATGTCTATGTCTAGGTCCTTTTTACTGACCACCCTGGAGTTCATGTTGATGAAAATGTTGATCTCATCGATGCTCTGCTCCCATTCGTAGATAACGACACCTGCAATCAGGGGAGAAAGAAACAAAATCGGCAACAATGAAGAGACAACCTTCCTTGCGCACTTCCCTTGGGGGGAGTGTCTACATGGGTTGCTCCAACAGGGATTGAAACACAAAAGGTTAACACGCTTCGTGAAATCTACACAAGTCACAGAAGCACTATCCATTGTCTACCCTCAAACACCTCACCATTATTTACGTATTTATGTCTCTTCGTATAAATGTCACCCATTTTTTAATGCTGCAAAATGGGTCCCAGGAAGGAAAAGGGGGAAGAGGGTCCCCAAACACTTTTCCAATCTTTTAGGGGAAGTGGAAAAAAAAAAAAAAAAAAAGGGCCGCTTTGCTTGTGTGACTCCCCGATTGGCCACCGGCAAGAGGGGAATACCAGCGTATACAGGAATAAACGTATTCACCTGCGTGTACCCGTGCGCGTTTGTTAATTCGTCACACTTGGTACTTTGCTCCTTTGCGAGTCAATGCTCACCACGCGAAACGTTCGCCTCTTCCCTTCCTCTTGATTTTTTGTTAAAGTAACGTGCGTGTACAATTCGATCCAATTGAGTTTCGCCTTTGAAAAAAAAAAAAAAAAAAAATTGCTGAATGGTGAGCGGTTTAATGGACGCAAAAAATTGCCCACCGGTAACGCTGAACGGCGCAGAGTGAAGGCCTATTTTGCGAACATAAAAGGAGTCACCCCAGTTTTCCCAACACGTGCACGTGGACCAAGTGAACGGCGAAAGCGTTTAGCAATACAACTGATTTATGTAACTGTATTTTATTCGCTCACTTGGTACGTCTGCACGGGAATCTCCAATTGGGTGAGCGACGTACAAAGCAGCACATTGGGAAGGGACACATACATGCGGTATTGCGCGGACAGGGAGAAGAGGACATACCCCCTTTAATACTCTTTTTTGTAACACCCTTTTGTAATCCTTTTTTATTACTCCTTTTTTTTTTGTTCCTTTTTTTTTTTTTTTTTTTTTTCCATGAACGTTCCCCCGGCACATATGAATGTGACGTACCCCCGCAACGTGCGGACCTCGGTCCAGTTAAGGAGCCCCAGAAGGATAAAAATTTTTTAACCCCTTTCAACCCCCTGCTGGAAAAACTGAGAATCCAAAATGGGGGGAGACGGAGGCAGTTTGCCCCAGCGGGTGGATTTGGTTCGAATGAAACACAAGAAACTGAATGAAAGCACGGGCAGCCTGGGCTACGGCAAAAACACGCTCGTGACGGTGAACCAGGGCAGGAGTAACAAGAAGGAGCTGAAGGAGCATTACATGAGTCACTGCGCGATCTCGCAGGTGGGGCCAGCGGGAAAATGATAAAGCAGATCGACGCAGGTTGCCCATTTTGCGGATGGTTCCCTGTTTGACTGCGCCTTCCCACCCGTGAACTGGGACTGAAGGAAGTAGACCCACCACCTAGTGCTTCTCATAGCCATTCTCACCACCATCCTCTTCGCCCCCCCTGTAGGAATCGCTCAAGGAACCCTTCTTCTGCTGCCGCCTCGGCTACCTGTACAACACGGAGCACATCTTGAGCCTCATTTTGGCCAGGCAAGGAAAAAAGAAGAAGAAGAAACGCAAAATGGAGGACCCACACTACGAAGCGTTTGCTCACATCGGGTCCCTTAAAGACTTGGTGCTCTGCAAAAACAAATTGAATGAAGAGAACAAGTTGGTTTGCTCCATCTCGAACGAGATTATTAACCCCTCTTCCGGGGCCATGTGCCTCTTCTCCTGCGGCTGTGTGTTCTCCAAAAAGGTCTTCAGTAACGCGAACATTGCCAAGGTAGGTGCGTGAAAGGGGGGGTGCATAGGCCAACTCACATGGACGTGATTTCCCCGCACACTTTACTCATTCATCACATCCTTTATCCCATCTGTGACTAACCTTTCCTTCGCACCACAGGAAAACGCGTGCACAGCGTGCAACACAAAATTCGACCCCAGCGACGTGATCGAAATTGCGAATGTGGAACAGCCCCTCATCGGAAAGAGCAAGAAAAAAATGAAAACAAAAAGTGAGCAAGTCGATAAGGCAGAAAGGAACGACAAAAGCGAAACGGATAAGAACCGCCACACGGAGCACAAGGAACAGGATTCCAACAAGTGACGCGCTGCTGAATATATCCAAACGGGTGGGTTACTAAAAGGTTGGAGAAAATAACCCCCAAGTAGTTACCCCAAGTAGTTTTATGAAGGTGATAATTTTTGTATATGTTGTCATATATTATACATTTTGATGTATCTAGGAATGTGGAAAAAAGGGAAGGATTTCTAAAATTGCGTTACTGAAAGAAATATTTTAGCAGTTCAAATAATAAGGGCAAAACCTGCAAGAACAATTCAGCCCTTATTTTCCTCACTCAGTGAAAATTTTCAAAGATCGAAGGAATTAATAGAATTACGCATATTTGAATGTAATGTATTTAATACTCAAAATATATTAATAGAGGTGATACGAACAACTGTTCGCACCTAAAGTGTGTGTATGAGTTTATTAATATATATAACGAAATGAATAACAGATATTGTGCAGGAAGATAAGAACAAGAATGGCATTTACGAGCATACTTATGATATACTGAAAAATTCTAGTACAATTTAGTCCAATTATATTGGGAATGTAAATAAAGGATTTGTGAATTATCATTGTTATCTGATGCTATTACTACTGCCCTCACTCCCATAGCTACCCATATACGTGGATGTTTATCGAATAAGCAAAAATTGGAACTATATTCCAAAACAATTGATGACCCAAGGTAGTCCTGTATAAATTAGTATATACACTACTCTTGGTACAATAAGTGTGTGTGATATTTTTCCGTATTAACATTATTGTATAAAGTGTTCATACAAATTGTGATCTATATGAATGATAATATATATCTATCACATTTTGAACGGTTAAATAAACGGAAAAAGTATAATTTTCAATTATACTATTGGTTTAAGTTATTTAACCCTAATTAGAAAATGCATAAGCCCAAAAATGCAAAGTGGAAAATAATAAGATGAGCATATTAATTTGGCATGACCCCTGTGAATTATTATTTAATAGACTCGAACATGGTAATTCAATTTTGTGAAGCCATAAATATGTCTTTATGGCAGCGCGTAAATTCGTTATTTCGAACTAAATATATGGATTATCTCCATATAATTACGAATATGTTTTAATATATAATTCAAGCATTTATTGCGAAAAATGTAAATGCGTAACATAAAAATAAAAACGTTATTTAAATTCTGAAGCATATATAAGGAAAAGAAGGAAGTCATCGGGTTTCCGAAGAAATGAAGTGGAAGTCAGTTTCTTTTCTCTAATTTGCGGAAAGGTGTAATTATAGGTCCCATAGCGCACCATTAATAATGGCGCTATTTTTTATGTGCTTTTATTACTCAAAAATCGATTATATCACCATAATCCATATAATTGTGTTTACAGTAATTATAAAATAAATTTAAGTTATTCAGAGAAGTATGAATTTATAATGTACACATCATATCACAGTTTAGCTAGGATAAAATGTGTAACCATATTTTAAGCTTCACCGTGTTGGGTGTAATTCGTAATAAATAAGCTAAGGTCATGTATTAGGAAACACTAATTCAATTTTGATTCGTAGTAATAAAATTTATAGTTATTTTTAAAAAAAAAGGGAAATGATAAAAGAACAAATTATGAATTAATTTATATTAAATTAAAATAGTTCCATATGATTTATTAGATAATAGCTAATACATAACAAACAAAGGTACGAGCAAATCGTAATTAGGTTACTCTAATGGAGGCTGGGTATATAATTAAGCTTAGTGTGTGGGCAACGCTAAATGCAGTTGTCTTATGTTACGTTAATGCAAGGACAATATATTTCCAAAGAGATGTGTGCGAAAAAAAAAGACAGATATGTGCATTTTATCAGAAAAAATGTTAATTATACTGAAAACAAAGGATTTAGCATGAAATATAAAACAGGAAAAACATGTAAATACACATATGGAACAAATATGCATGTTCCTCCGTTTTGTGTGCCTTAGATATTGCGCTTATCCAGGTGGATTCACTATGATTGAATAATTAATAATATAAAATTTAGAGTATCCCTTTTCTCAAAAATGTTTCAGATTCCATTTATATAAAGATATGTTTCACAAAAGAACTGTATTCAGTATAACATAGTTTAGGGTTTTTATCTGCTATCATGTCAAATTTTATTTTCTTTATTAAGAAATAAATGAGGCATAAAATGGAAGTTGCACCTAAGATTTGGGCTACTAATACATGGAATATACTATATACAACTATTAAGGAAGGATATGTTGTGAAAATATTTGTTGCATGTGCTAGTGCTGGCAGTATTGTTACTATCAATTTAATTAAAATGGGCGAGAATATAAAAAGCCCATATCTTCTGAGCACTTTTTTTATAAACAGCTTTTTAGTCATATTCGGATCCTTTTTAAGGTTATATAAATATGATAAATACTTGAATGTTTTCTTCTCACCATATTTGTCTATTTTTTTCAAAAATTCCCAAATACGAGTTTTAATTTTTTTTTTTTTTGTGGCTTGTATATTGCTACTTGAAGCAGAATGTTCTTTCAAGGTTTTACTTGCTAACTTCGTTCCATTATTATTACATTTTTCTTCAATACTTGAATCTGAACCAGGCGACACTTCTTCATATTTTACAGTTTTGGGTGTTTCTTCTGGGTCATTTGTTAGTAGACGTTTATTTATTGAGTTCGCAGCATGGACCAATGTGCACTGCATCCCCCGGGGATTCTCATGATTACACTGAAAAAGAAAAAATGGATATTTATATTATGAGTAATAGTGCTATTTATTTAAATGTAGAGGGGTAATTTTATTGTTAAAAGTGAAGCACAACATAGAAGAAATAAATATTTAATATTTTTTTATATTATACCACGTCATTGTAACACCAGCGTGTTATAATGAAAATGATGTATATACAAATTTTGATAATAATGAGAAATATATTTTTTTTCATTTATACGGGGTTGTTTTGTTCCTTTGTAATAATTCCATCTCCTTTGACAAAAGAGAAAGTCATCCATATTTTTTTTGTTATACAATCATTAGAAAAATGAATTCTTTGAATTCATTATTATTTTTTTTGATATCTTCATTCTTTCCTAATTTATGTACATTTTAAATACATGAGACACATTGTATATAAATAGAAGGAATCATTTCAAATGATAAGTATTAAATATAGAAAAAAATAGTAGGTTATTTAGTGTTCTGCATAATATGTCATTGTTATGTATAAAATATGTTTGTCAAAAAAAAAAAAAAAGTCTTTATTATATGGGTTCTTGAAAAATATTCATACTTCCTTTTTAATTCATCACAATTATTTTAGAACTATGGGTACAGAATAATTACAACTTTTTTTTATACTAATGCACTTTAAATATGGGCAATCCATAAGGTGCGTAATATTAAATTATGTTGATATAAGAAATGTTTAATATTTCAAGAATAATTCTTACGGGGAGAAGGAAGCGACTTCCCTTTTTTTTTTTCTTTCGGATTTTTTTCATATATACTATATATTCGTTGTAAAAAAAAGGAACGTCTCTCTTTTGCTTTAATGGCAATGTTTTCGCTTTTTTTCTTTTTTTATTTGATCTTTCCTTATGTGCTGTTGTCCATTGTATAAAAAGAACAACGTTTCTTTTCTCATGACAGAGTCTTCGTTTTTTTTGGGGGGAAGGGGGGGATTTTTTCCTTACATACTTATATTCGTTGTAAAAAAAAAGAAACGTTTCTCTTTTTTTTTTTTAATAATGGAAATTTCACTCTTTTATTTTTCCTTCCTTTTTTTCTTTCCTTCATTTGTATGTTTTTGAATAACTCTTTGCATTGTAAGGAAGAGTACTCCCCACAGGGCGCAAAAAAGAAGAAGGAGAAAGTTTGCTTACCACTTTTCATAAAAGAGTACTTAGGTAATTTAAAAAAAAAAAAAGAAAAAAAGAAAAAAAGAAAAGGAAGAAAAAAGAAGGAAAAGTGTCATTTTGCTACATTCCGTTTCCGTACTGTATGAACAGTGCGTGGTCATTTATGTTCGTCCTTTCCTTCCTCCGAATGGCGGGAAGGAAGTAAGAACATTTCTCCTCCCCCTACTTCCATCCTTCCCCCTTATAGGTGTTACATTACGATAGTGTTACATATACGATGGTGTTACATACGGTGGTATGCTATATTCTTGTGCTGCTCTATATTATTTGTTCGCTAATTTTCATCTAGAGGATGATGATGATGTAGTGTATGGTATGGAATATTCTGACAAATTGGTCGATGTTGCTGTTAAGTTTGATCTTGAATATTCTGTAGAAGTGACATCGTCGTCGTAGTCATCATCGAACCCATAATATTCTCTCCTAAGGGACCTTTTTTTTCTGTTGTTCCCAGAGTTCTTATGCTTCTGAAACAAGAAATGTGATTTATACAAAGAAAAAAAAATGAAAAGGTGGTTGTAGGGTGTTCTTGTGGTGGTAGGTGGGTGGAAGGAAGGTGGTGTTAGGGTGATGGTAGGTGGGTGGAAGGAAGGTGGTGTTAGGGTGATGGTAGGTGGGTGGAAGGAAGGGTCTGATGTGCCGGAAAGAAGTTTGTCAGGGGTGTTAGAAGGAAGGGTTATGGGTGGTAAGTGGTGACCGCTGCAGTGTTAGTGATGGTGCTCTTACATTGTAAAGGAAGGAAGCGAGCAAAACTGCTGGTAGGGCCATTGCTCCTGCAACAGCAGGGATGGATGTCGTAGGATCAGACAGAGCAGAAGCTAGGGTGGCAAGAATTCCTTCACCGTTGGAAGAGGGTCCATTTAGTTGTTGTTGTTGTGCTGCTGCTACTGGTTGTGGTAGTGATTGTGCTAGTAGTGTTGATGGATTATGTTCCTGTATTTTTTGTGTAACTTTGTTCCCTAACTTCTGTATTACGTTGTTTATGATGTCTTCCCCCAATGTACCTCCACTCTCCTTATTCACTACATCCGAAAATGCTTCGTCCAATTCATTCTTCTGTAAGGTGTACTTAGAATCATTACTTGTTAGTACGTCGAGTAGGTCCGGTTGGTTGTGTGGGGTGGTTTCCTTTAACCCTAATAACTTCCTAGCATTCTGTTTACAGTTATCATCTAGGTCCTTCAGATTCAGCGTACGTTGATTCTTACAGTGATGTGTACTTATGTGTATTACACTCCCCACCCTGTTGATTGCACCTCCTCCATCTACGTGCCCCCTTGCTTTAGCTGTATCCCCCTGTTCGAACTCTTTAATTTTCCCTCCAACAGCTGCTTTGCCGATAATTAAATCTTCGACGGTAATATCTTTACAGTTCTCAAAATTCCTTTTATCTACATTTTTTATGGGCAAGTCGTCTAGTTTCTGCACTATATATTCAGTAACATCCTTAAATTGACAGTGCTGTGGATAGAATTCCAGCATAGCTATCGTTCCTACTATACATCTTTTATAAGCTTCTTCATCAGGAACAGATTCAGTAGTTATAGTATCGGGCACATAATGTAGTTCGGGTGCTCTCTTTGCGTGTATTCCACTTATGAAATATATTATTTCTACTATGCCTTCACATAATACTTTCAAATTCTGATGATATCCATAGTTCCACTTTGGGACTTTCGTACAGAAATCCCTTATTCCCCTTGGTTCTAGCAAACGCAGTCTACCGGTCAAATGCTCAAACGTTTTATTGAAGTCTTCCCACATCATTTCCTACAAAAGGTATATAAAGAGGTTAGACATACACACACATAAAAGTACATAAGGAACTGATGCAGTGTGTACCATATCTTTATACCAATTGTTCCATTACACACACATATATATTTATATTTTCCCTCCTTATCAATGCTCCTCCTCCTTTATCCTTATATTCCTTTACTTGAATTCGCCCCTTCTGAAGTGTCCCGTCTTTACTTCGCAACCACTTCTTTAGCCACTTTTCCCACATCTTTTCTCCGCCAGGTTCTGCCATGATGCTACATTCACATTACAAAATACTTCTCTTTCTTTAATCCTCTTTTCTTCTTCTCTTCTTTTTGTATATCCTTCCTCTTTCCCCTTATACCCCCTTTTTCTCTTTAATCTTCCTCCTTTTTCCCACTAAACCTTCCTTTTTCTTTTTTTTCCTTAAGCCTTCCTTCCTTTAACCCTTAAACACTCCTTTTTTCTTTTCCCTCTATTTTTTTTTCTTTCTTTGTACTACTATTTATTCAATGAATGGAAATCAACCATGGAATATTCATTCAATGGAAAAAACAAAATTGTTTACTTATCTAGGTAAAAATGATACATCATTAAGTACTATGCACATATTGCATACACAGAACGTACACATTTTCTTTCTTTTTTTTCTTTTTCCTCAATTTTCTTTCTCTTTTTTTTTTCCTTTTTTTTTATTGTTTTTTTTTTTTTTTATTGTTTTTTTTTTTTTTTTATTGCTTTTTTTCTTTTTTTTTTTTAATACATCTTACTCGTGTGCAACCCTCTAAACAACTATGTAGCAGACCACATTGTTGCCTTAAACCCTGAACCTGCTCTCACACCCCAAACCCTACTGTCACATCCTAACTCCTTCATTCTAATACACTCAATGCCCCCACAATTACACCACACTTAACCCCTCACTCACTATCATTTCTTGCATTTCTTTTCCTTCACCCTCATTCCTTCCACACATTTCCCTTCACTTCATACACTTCCTCCCGCCTTCTTCTTTCCTTTCTTTCCTTTCCTTCCTTCTCTCGTTTTTTTTACAACTTTTCTTCTTTTTCCTTCTTCCTTAAACCTTCCCTTTTTTTCCTTCCTATTCCTTTTTTATTTATTCTTTCCCTTCTTCCTTTTCTTTTCTTTCTTTTATACCTTCCCTTATATCTTCATACCCTTTCTCCCATAGGTGCACACTTCTGCACACTTCCCTTTCTTCTCCTTCTTTCTACTGTTCCTTTCTTTTTTCCTCCTTTCCTTTTAAATTTCTTTTTTTCTTTCTCTTTTTTTCTTTTTTTTTTTTTTTTCTTTTTTTTTTTCTTTTTTATCATTAAAAAATTGTATATTGCATTTTTCCGTTTTGTTCTTATTTTTATTTAGAAAAACATAAAAAAATAGAAGACAAAAAAAAAAATATCCACAACATAAAAAAGTGTTTTCTCAATATTTTCCCGGGTAAATTTTATTCTTAGAAGAGACATTTCTCTTTTAATTCTGCATTATCGCTCTTTGTATATACACTAGGCAAATGAAGAAAACGCAAATAGGAAAAATGAGGACATAAGAATATACCCCCATTTTCTTGCGTATATATGTGAGATACTTTTCTTTTTCTTAAGGTCGCGAACATTAGTTCACTGTCGAAGTATACCAAATATTGTAAGGGCGCGCGTAGTACACGTACATTATTATCATGTATATTTTATGGTACAAAAAAGGAAGACCAAATATATTAATGTGTTTACTTCAAAGGGAGCCTTTTGTCCTTTCCTTTTTACCTAGTGCGCTTTTAACTTTTTTTTCTTTCTTTCTTGCGCGTCCTATTTAGAATATCTTCTTTTATGCAGTTATTCCAGAATACAAATGTAGGAAAAGGTAAAAGTAAAAGAAAGGAAGAAAGAGCGGAAGAGGGGAATGTCATTCTGTTCTTTACAGTGTACGGTTATTTAAGTTTTTCCATGTCTTCTTCAGGAAGGGAAACATTAGATTCACGTTCCTCTTCCATATGTTATCTATTCTGATAACCTATATTCTTATGTTGTCTGTTATTATTTCTTGTTCTGGAATGTGCAGTACTGAATGGGGCAGAGTATTCTGTGTTAGAATCTGTTCCATCATATATGGTGGAAGTATCTGTGGTAGAGTCGTCCATTGAAGTTAGAGTGTCGAATTCATTCCTACTAGTGGATCTTCTGTTCCGTCTACTGCTGCTGCTATTTTTTCCAAAGGAAAGGGTGTTTTTTATCCCAGAAGGTAAAAGATCATACTAAATGAAAGAGAAGAAGGGGGTATGTAAGAACGTGGGTTGTTATGTGTATTATATGTCCACATATATATATAAATATATATATAATGTGCAGTATATAGTTAATTCTCTATTCATTTTAGATAAAGGTATATATATTAATAATTATTATTATTATTTATAATTTTACTATGACTGTAATTGTAATTATGTACTATTACTTACTTTATATAAGAGGAAAACGATCGATGGTAATCCTATTGCTGCAACTGCGGTGGGTATAATAGTAAGGGCGATGTTGGTGCTCCCAGATGGGGAGGTTATGCCTCCGTCTGTTGCGGACAGAGCTTCAACTTCAGACGCAACACTCATAGTACAACCCTTCCCTAACAGTTCCTTATACTGAGGATCTTTGAACCAGGTTCTGAAGTCTTGACAACACTGTTGGCTACTTTTCTGACCATTTTTACATGCTTCTTCCATATATTTGTATGCTCCACAAATATCCCCCAGGTGATCGTCAATGTCATCTTTACAGGAATTACCGGATTGTAATTGCTGATTTATAGTATCATAATCCTTGTAGTAGTCATATACACTTTTCATTCGATTGAATTGTTCACTGTCAATATTCTCGTATACATTTGTACAGGGAAAATCAGTTGAATATGCCTTTACTTTTTCGTAAATATGCTTCATAACTCCCGGAAATAAATTATCATTTACCCAGGTAGATACTATATCCCCTATCCAATAATATAAGTAAGGGCAATACTCATCGCTTTCCTTTTCTTCTCCTACCTGCTTGAACACGCAGCATACTGCTTTCGCAGCTTGTTCCGCATAATCCTCAATATCTCGTTCCCCAACTGGTAAATGCTCCATTCGATCAGGCCACTGACTACTTCCATTACAACTGGTCATGCCACCTTTGTATTTCTCATAGTACTTTGTACTTGGAAGTAAATTTTCCAAATTACAGTCCTGTGAATATAATAAATAAAATACATATATTTTCCCCCATGTACTTTTACAACTTCCCTATTGCATTACACATACATAATTGTGCACATGTACAATAGGGACACATATGTGGGTATTTTGAATGGGGATGTTGTTCTTTCATTTTGAATAAGTATTCTGAGTAGGATTGTTCAGTTTGAATAAACACTCTCAAATAGGATTGTTCACTCTGAATAAACACTCCGAAGAGGATTATACATTTCTGCCCATTACCCGTCTACTTATAGTTAAAAAAAATTTTTTTCCTTTGCCATTTTTTTCGTACCTGCTTGGTGACTCCTAATCCAGAAGAGGGATCCTCAAGCTCCTCTTCATCTACTTCTTCCTGTAGTGGAGTAGTACATTCTAATTTTGGGAGTTCCGTATTCTTACACTTTTCCTTATGTATATATTCTTCCTTAAATTTGTCACAATATTTATCACTTTGAGTTTCACAATGACTGCATAACCATGTATATGCTGTTTTAGCTTCCTCAAATTTCTTGTTTAAACTTTCACAGAGGGGTTTTTTAGTATCTCCTGCATGTCTACTTATGTAATTATAGTCATAACTATAGTCGAATAGTTTTTTACCATTCTCGAAAACAGTTTGGCCAACATCGTACTGTGCACTACTGCAATTCTTCCTCCAATTGCCTGGCGGTAGTTTACTGTAAACTTCCTTCATGGCAGTCGCAAAATCCTTATGACCTAAATTCCCCTTTATTTTATCACCTAACCAATAATAGAAGAACTTCCAAAGTTCACAGTCACGTGTTCCCTCGTCCTGCCACATTTTATTTGCACTACACCATCCTCTTGCAATTTCCTCTGCCAATGTGTTACCAGGTTTTATTCCTAGTACATATACTACCCCATATATCGTGTTCTTCAGATTTTGCCCGTACCCCCGTATTCCTGATCTTCGGCACCATGCTACCTTCTGCCCTATTCTATGGTATATTTTCTGTGAAGGTAATGGAGGTGAAACTCCTTTCCCCTGAAGGCAAAAATGAAAGAGAATGAAGTATGTATTGGTGGACGCTTCTGTTTATTCCCCTATATTACTATTTCAGTGTGTGTGTACATATAAGTTGATATAGGTATATTTATTCATTCATTCCTTTCGAAAAGAGGAAATAACTTCCTTATGTTCCACTTACTGGACCTGCCATTTTCGCCTAATGATATATTCTTGCAGTACATAATATACGTATGCTAAAACTGCCCATATATTTATACATGAAAAATATACGAATATTTTCCTTTCCATGATTATGAATATGCAATTTTTGCTCTTCCCTCAAAAATTGCACACTGTTCAAATTCTAATCAGTTATATACCCTTATATTTATGCATCAAAATCATCACATGTATATAATTAAAGGAAAGAAATATATATGTAAATAACATATATATGGCAAGAACAAATTTTAGTCCCTTATACAGCAGCGTACACATATAACAAAGAAGGAAGGAGCAGAAGGAAAGGTAACGAATTCTTTATACACATTCCTTTATTTATGTATTATTTTATTATTGGATGATATATACCTCTTAGTAATATTATCTTATTATTTCTATACTCGCCCTTTCGCTACTTTTAAATATATATGATATATATACACATATTCATGTACATATACATATATGTATATATATATGTAATAATATGATTTCTGCCTTTTAAATAAGAATGTTAATATGTGTATTATATGAATTTATGCTCAATTGTTATTTTTAAAAGGACGTTATTAAAAAACTGCTAAAAAACAAAGTGTAGTGTAGTTTATATACGGAGCGCTCATTCCTGTTAAATGTGCACATTTATAAATGTGTGCTATATGGAGCATGTGCTAACATAATACATGCACAATATAGATTACTAAGAGATAAATTAATTATACTTAAAGTAAATGAGAACTACAAAAGTCCCCATAATAGTATATTGTAGTGTACACACTCCTTCACCCATCGTCGCTAATAATAACATTTTCCTTTTTTTCTATTTCTTCATTCTTTCTTCTGATAGGTATACTACGAATAACTCCTTCATACTGAAAACATACATTATGTATTATATGAGCTACTTCACTCCTCATTGTTTCAAATGCACATTATACACTACATATTAGTGTGCTACCTCTCATTTGCCCTATGATAAGCACATTATAAATAATTCTCCTATACTAAGAATATGCATTATGTTGCTAGAGCTGCTTTCTCTCCCCCCTTTTTTTAGTGTGTATTGTACTTTCCATGTATTAATGTGCCCTAACCTCTCTCTTCTTTTTTCCCCTTTCACCAAAGGAGTGTACAGTAACTTACTTATATGTATGAAATGTGTATGGTATTACTGGGGCTACCATTCATTTCTTCCCTATCCCTTCTTCTAATACAGATTACATTTAACATATGCTACTGTTACGCCATTATTTTTACTTTTTTGTTTTAAGTTTAAATTTAGGATACGGTTAACAAGTTTGAAAGGTGGTTGAAAGGGGGTTGAAAGAGGTTGGGAGGGGGTCATAGAAGTTCCATAATGGTCAAATATTCAGAGGAGGTAGTGGCAAGTGTTTAGAAGTTTCACTGTAACATTCTAAGAACCATTTTTAGCATGAATACACTAATTATGAATTTGTCCTTGTCATCTTCCTTCTACATGCAGCTACTGGCACTGCTGCTTATCGTAATGTGTAGTCATGGCATTGTAGTGCTCTATCATAAATATTAAATAGCTCAGTATAATTTATAATAGTGTATAGGTTCATGTGCTCCTCCTTTTTTCCTTTATATGAAATGTGAATATCATGACCGAAATATAGATTATATATATAGAAGAGGAAATGGGGAAGGAAGGGGGAGCCAATAAAGTAATTCCTCATTGCGATGAACTTTTACCAAAAGTAATGTGGAATCCTTATAATTATTTTTGACTTATATACTTGTAATACCTGTGATATTGTATAATATTGTACGTGATCATATAGGGAAGAATTCGTTACAAAATATTTTACCTAGGAGGAAAAATACTGGAACATATAACATATTCTACATACATGTAGATGTCCCTTCCCCGTCGCCGAAAGACCACTCATTACATATGGTCCTAAAGGGGGATTATGCTATGCGCATAAAGGCTACAGTACATTGTAGTACCCCCGTCCCATAATACGTACATACACTACTTTGCATTGGGATCAATGTGTCCACCATGTAGAATGCCTTTTCAGAGGTTGTGTACATTACTTAGGAGTATGTGGGGCACACTACGTGCGGTGCAAATTGTCCCGTTAGAGCATGGGGATCACTGTTTCCTTGGGGTGAACACTGTCGAATGTCCCCCACTGTATAAAAAGAAGGTGCCACGTGTAGAATGGGTGACAATATTCTTGCACAGGAATGTAATGTTCATGGAATAAGTTTTCGCTGAATAAGTGGTCACTGCAGAATACAACCCTATGGGTGGATTGTGCACATTTATGGGTAATAAATAAGAGTGTGCAGAAGAGAAAAACTGCATAGCACACTCCTATTACTCGTTTATGGGCACATAATGTAAGTCCCTCCCCGTTGTCCATCAATTATTATTGCTAATTCGTGGTGATATAAAATTTGTACGATATGTAGAATACCAGTAATTGTAAAAATGGTAAAAAAAAAAAAAAAAATGGGCACGCACACATATATGTACACATACACACCAGGAAATAAGTTTACAGGGCATTATTAATAAGGTTCCCAATGTGATTACTTCTCATATGTATGTAACACATGGACATGAACACGAACGATGTAATGCACCATGAACGATGTTATAAACCAAGTACGTGTGTCCTATGTGAACTAATGGTAGACACATATATACCTCCTACTACTGTGCCATGTTGCTCAGGGGGAACAACTTTTCTACACACATACCACAACACACCACATAACATACCAACAAAGATCCATATGGACCATGTAGATTTCCCCCTTGTTCAAGGGGAAACAAATTACTTTTAAGAAAAAAAAAGGAAAGAAAGAAGAAGGGGAAGAAAGAGGGGAGTGGGTCCCCTGTCACACATAAATGAGCTGTACCTTCCCTACATTCCACGTGTGTATATAATACATGCTCCTCCTATAATTATTAGAGTACCCTCAAAGCTTTTACATTTTCCCATGGGTGCATAGTTCATGTAAGAAAAAAATATTAGGAAAGGAAAAGGGGGAAATAGTAATATAATGTACAATAGTATATATAAGGTAAGAAGAGTGCATATTTAGTTAGGAACCCTCTACTTAAAATTAAAAGAAGAAAGGAAGAAAAAGAAACAAAGAAATCAATAGCATGTATAACGCTTATATACTAATGTAAAAGAGAAAAAGAAGGGGAAAGTTAAGGCAAAACCTCAATTAAAATACAAAGAAAGAAAAAGAAAAAGAAAAGAAAATGAAAGGGAAGCACACTTTAATATATATGTGCAAAAAATATAATCTACATTAAAAGGAAAGCAGGGTAAAAGTGCTCAAATGGTATATAATGTGTAAACAGTTCTACAGCATATATGAATAAATTATTTATAGTAAGTTTCTTTTTAAGAAAAGAAGAAAGGAAAAAGAGTTCCCATAAAGGAACTATCATAAAAGGGGAAGGAAAAAAAAGAAAGGAAAAAAAAAGAAAAGAAAAGAAAGAATTGTTATTATTATTCAACAGAAATGAGAAGGTAGGATAGGTGTAAGTCACAAGGAAGGGGGTATTATTTAGAACAATGTGCGCATATATATATACATTCTTTTTTTTTTTTTTTTTTTACTATTCTATTATATTATATTTGTTCCTACATATGTTCTTCTCTTAAATTATATATATGTGCACATATAATCATTTTGGTGCAGATGCATATAATATGCCATCGTTACACCTTAAAAAAAAAAAAAAAGAAGAAGAATGTAGGATGGTAGGTGGGATGGAATGATATATATATATACTTATATAAAAGGGGGGGAAGAAATAAGAAGTGTATGTAATAATATTTATTGGTATGTTGTTAACATCCTGGACAGTTTTGTACAAAATTTATGCATTTGCACTTTAAATATATAAATGTAGGCATAACAGTTTTAATATAAATTTACTATATACCACAGAAGAATGTACTTAAACAATGACAAAAGTAATAACCCCCGCACACTTTTCATTTATTTATTCCCACAAAATAGGTGTATACACATATAATATTCTCTCTATACATAATGTAATAAAATGCCCCCCCCAAAAAAAAAAAATAAAAATAAAAATGCATATATATCTACTTCGCAAATTACACCTATGTAGGATCAGGATCAAGACCAGCAATGTAGTGTGAATACATTACCTTCAAGGCAAATATATAAAAAGTTCCAGGATGGCAAAAATCAATGTCATGATAGCAGTTCCGTGACAGGAGAAATAGAAAACATTTTGAAAGGTAAATTGAACGAATCCTGGGGAGCTAAGACATATGCAACACAAATTTCCCAAGCTTGGTGCCTTGTGTCTAAGGTGAAAACAGAAAATCCAGCTTGCACCGTAATTTGTGACTTCTTTTATTATTGGTTGGGTGATATATTATCCGGCAAATTGAACACATGGAATGCCACACTTCAGACTATTATACCACAAATCTTCAGTAAATTTGAAGAGTTCAATGAAGTATGTGCTTACAATACTTTTAACGACACTCTTTTTCCCCAAAAGAAACAGTTATTCAATTATTATTATGATTATAAAACTATATGGAAGCACCTCAGGGACTCTCAGTCTCGCGGCTCTTGCTGCAATGAATATGACAACTACCTGAAGGAAGCTCAACGGGCTTATGGACAAATACAGGCAATGGGGTCACGTAGTGAAGATCAATACTTTGAAAAATTCTGGACTCAGTTCAAACATACTGGTAGTGGTAGTGGTGGTGAGGGAAAAGTTCCAAAACCAGAAGACTTGAAGTGTGACACTGTGCTCGGAGAAGAACTCTCACCAAGCGGGCAGGATGGAACTGATCTGGATAGTTGCTTAACACAGGTGATTTCAGAAAGTCCTGTATTACAAGCCACCTCTGAAACAAGACTCGGTCCTGCATCCGCAGAAGTTCATTCATCCTCCGTAGGTACAACCTCCAAAAATACGGAAAGTAACAGCGCTACCGCTCCTATTGTTTCTTCTGCATTAGCTGCAATAGGACTACCAACAATTGCTGCATTCCTCCTTTATAAGGTAAATAAAGAAAAGAACAAAAGAAGAAAAAAAAAATTTTTTTTTTTGCATATATATATATATATATATATGTAAGTAATATAATTCATATGCATTGCCGTTTTTTATGTATAAACAATATATATAGAATAGAATGTTTGCATTATATGTATGTATGTCCATAAATATATACGTACATATATACACATATATACATATATATACATATAGGGAAGTAAGCCGTGTTACACATGTTTCTTCTCTTCCCTTTCCTTCCTTCCCATTTCAGTATAATCTTCTACCACCTTTGTTCGGTAACCATTTTGGAGGAGGAGGAAGTAGTAAAATAAGGAAGAGAAGATCCATTAAACAAAACTTTGACGTATTAACAGAAACGAGTTCCACACTAGATGGTGGAACAACGGAATATTCTGCCACCAATTCAACCACAATAGACGATGCTACTACAGTATATTCTGTTCCACCCTCCAACAGCAGAACAGGAAGAACAGGAGCAGGAACAAATAATAATATACGACGAACCAATGTAGGTTACCATCCTAAGTGAAAAAACAAAATGTCCTTCTCCATTAATTATAAATGACGTGTGTAATGTCCCCCTTTTTTTCATCCTGGTTTCTAAAATACAACAACAGCATAATCAAAACTCACGGCAGAACGGAATATTGGGAATAGGAAATATATGCGCCCCACATATGTTCCATAATTATATGCACTTCTTATTAAAATTATTAATTGTTCCTTCAGGAATGTACATATTGCAATACTTCCTGATTCACACCCTTCATATAAAATTAGAAAAAAAAGAAAAAGGGAACATCCGAGGCCTGGAGAAAAATGGTAGTCTATATTTTTCTGAAAAATATGCGTCTAAAATATATCCGCATAATAGTTTCTCTGGAAGGAGGATTACCATATTTCTGTTTTTAAAATTTTCTGTTGCATTAAATTACGCATAGAACTCATAAGCAGGCCTTAAAGGCTCCCAATGAGCGGATTGCCCGAAAACTAAGATTACACTACCGAAACCTAGTATTAAATTACCGGAACCTCGGAGCAAATGTGACCAGAACGTAGGAGGAAATGTGCCCCAAATCTGTAAGCGGATTACCAAAATTGGGTCAGTACATTTTTATTATTTCTATTATGGGAAATTCCGCAAGTATAACTTCGTATGGGTCTGCTTGTACGCACATATTTAATTGGACCACAGTTCTTTTTAGGATTACTATGATCACTATATGTGCACAATAATACGCATTGTAGTAAAGGCAAATTCAGCATGATTCCATTCTTTGTGTGCGCCAAGAATTTAATTCCATGAATTCGAAATTTCCTGTTCCTTACCGTCCAGTATGTGCATTATTTTTCCTGCGCACCATTTCCACGAGTACGGATAATTGCATACTATTATTTTCTACTTCTCCAGTGTAGAAATATTGTACAGTGCATATGATATTAGACGTCGTGTAAGGTAATTTGAAATGATGCATCATATATACATATTTCCCTTTCCTGATAAAGTTTAAACGGTTTAAGTAGAATGCAGCTGAGTTTTAGAAGTGGATGATAAATAAGTTAAATTTACTGTGCTATTTGTTATCTATATAGTACGTTCCTATGAAACTACCAAAATTTTTTTTACCTGCATTCATACTAATTAGCATGCTATATAGTGTTGTTCGTGGATATATGGACCTTCCCCCAAGGAGTACTTTATTAAAGAGGATGTTGCACTCACGTATACTGTAGGAATATGGAGTAATGCAGTTTCTAAGTATTATATGGAACTACATATACAAATACTGAACCATTTCTTACTCCTCGCAGCATGTAACTTGTGCGGCTGTCCTGAAATTCATTGTTCCTAATCTGCATGGACTTCATGCTGTGGGGCACTGAGTCTATAAGTTATTATAAATGTAATATCCTATATATTAGGTATATGTGTATGATAATGATATTCCCGCATGTGGAATAAGAATTAAGGTAACTTTAGGCCTGAGGGGGAAGGTCCAGATTATGATCAATATATGTCCACTCATTTAGCAGCAGTCTGAATGTGGATTAAGCAATAAAGTGTGTTCCCCCATAATTCGTTGTACTTTTCGCCTCGGTTCTCCTGCTTCTCTAATATTCTGTCCCAGCTTTGTTTATACCGTTCTCAGGAGGAACTACATACTTATACATAGAGGAATAACTTATGCGTCGCGTGAACAAATTATATATGGGACCGTTCTGCGTAGGTCTCAGGTAGGATCATATGAAGTATACAGCGTACTGAACTCTCTCTTCCATATAATACATAATAAAACACGCCTTTAAAAGATTTGAATGTGAGCATCTGCACGTGGGGCACTCTACTCATGAAGTATTCATATAACACACTTCACTAGTAGTAAAGGGAAACTCTTTAAACATTCTGTTACTCTGTTCTCAGGAGCAGGAGCATCTTTTGCCTATATTACTTGGAAGCACATAAGTGCAGGCACTCCTTATTCTGTACCGCAGCACCTACATTTCGCACTATTATAATGCGCCTGTGCCACCATGACCCATATTATATACATAATAACACTGTTCACGGAGTGTCCCTGCACTCCCTCCACATATACAACGCTTACACTACTTCAAAATATGTGTACCTGGCAGTACATGCAACACATATATGTCGACTCAGCAGTTAAGTATTTCTATTCCATTTCCTTCTAACTATTGTAGAAGAATTATTCTTCCTGCAGGAACTTCCCTATATTCGATATCCTCCCCTTGCAGAGTCCTACGTTCGTGTTTATGGTTCATATAATGGATGACTGTCCTGGTACCATGGGGACGTCATGTTTCATTGTGTGTGCGTATTATACTTTCAACATGTTCTATAGGAAGTATATAGGGGTGCATACAAGAATCATTTATATTATTCCCGCAATAATATTCGAACCATGTTTCCATTAGGGAAGTCTAATATTACTTCCCGCGGGGGCACATTATTCATATTTCCATATAAACACTTGTATTGGTTACGGCGCACGTTGGAGTTATCAAAGTGTATACATTTTGAACTCTCCCAGGGTGCTCACGAATTTATGGTATTCCCATAACAGGGGAAAGTAGAACTGTGTGGAGTGAAAATTTAGGAATGTCTCAAATAGAAATATGGGGTACAGAAATTCAGAGTTCTATCAAAGCAGGAACCTAACGAATGGAGAGTATGATGATGGAAATCTAAGGTATGCAAAGAAACATAGTGACATTATTCAGAAGAATATAATGCTACCCTATTACTTAGAATGTACGGAATTATAAATAATGGAAGATAACGCGCAATTCCAAGGGGGCATGATGATATAGGTCGGGGTTTCTTATTTTATTCAGGGAACATATTAATAGGTTCGTCGCGGCAAAATTTGCCGTGGTATTCTAGGATTAAATATATTTCGACGATGTTAAATTTGGATATTAGTAATTCCGTATACTACATTAATTCTGCTGTTACTATATTCCGAGGGACCCATAATGGGCTACTATCGTTCGTGGGAACAGGGTTGTAGATATTAAGAATATAATACAATTATTAAATACTCTAAACTCTGGAAAACTGGTTTTCCGCCTATCCTAGGGAGTATCGAAGTAGCGTTGTGTAAATATTGATAAATTGCAACCCGTATGTTAATGTATCTTGGTAAGGGAAATAAATGAAAAGGAGGATCCTTCCCACTACTATGCACTATATATTGTTCTTACAATTAATCTAAAGAGGAGGAGAAGGAGAAGAAAGAAAAATAGAATGATGATAGAGATGCCTCTTTTTTTTTTTTTTATGTTCCGTTCCCCATTAGCAGAGTACCTTATCTCAAGTTGTTATTTAAACATAAAAATGTAAAGGAAGGAAAGAAAGTAATGAAATATGAAGAAAAGAAGGAAAAAAATAGAAGGAAAGGGAAAAAAGAAAAAAAAGGAAGAAAGAAAAAAAAGAAGAAAAAGAAAGTGAGTAGAATGGTGGTGATAGGGGTAAGTTCTTCCACTTTCTTCTTATCCTCCTTCTTCTCCTATTTAGATTAATTGTAAGAACAATATATAGTGCATAGTAGTGGGAAGGAAGGAGAAGGATTGAAGGTTGCGCACAAATTCCTCTCTTCTTTTTTTTTAAAGAAATAAAAGCGAAAGAAGTTAAGAAAAAAAAAAAAGAGGAAAAAATTAAAGGAAAAAAGAAGGGAGTGGGTTTTAGCTCTTCTCGTTTTTTTTTTTTTTCTTAAAGAAATGTAAAGGAAGAACAGACGAAAAAGAAAAATAGAATGCTGGGAAATTATTTTTCTTTCCTTAATTGGGAAGGATGTATAAAGGTAGGGGGAACTAACGGAAGAAGAGTCATAAAATATAAGAACACAGTGAAATTAAAGGGAAAAAGAAAAATCAGTAGGAGGTTAAAATTGAAGGAAAGGAGGAAGTAAAAATAAATTGGGGAATATGTAAAAGTATATATAAAGTTATTAGGAAAAAAGACAAAGATTCAGGAAATACGGAAGTTGTTAAGTATATAATACTTATATCAACATGGCTGGAGGTGCAGAGAAATTAGTGCGGAAATGGCACGAGGAGATGAAGAAGTATACGAATCAGAAGTTTGATGTAATACATTATATTCCTTTTGATAGTTAAGTTCATATATGAGTAGATGTATATGTCAACATGAGTTTTATAGGAGTGCAGTATGGAGCACCTATACTGTGTACGTAGTCGTTCCTTCTTACATTCTAGGAAAGAATATGGGGAAACATGAAAAAAATATGGGAAGGGCTTATGGATAAATTAAGGAGGCCGTTAGACGAGAAAATTAAACATTTGTGTGCTGATGACCTTGCTGCTGATTTCGGAGTTAAAGTTAATACAGGGGAAAAAGCATTATGTAAAGCTATCTTTAAACTTTATTATTATATGAATGGTATACCGATAGAAGGGAAAGAACATGAGAAAATTGGGGACGCTGTCATGGAAGAAAATTACCTAAGATGTGTGGTAGGAATGGTTTCATTACATCAAATATTTGGGAAACACAAATGTTTTAACAAGTACACAGATTATGTATCAAGCGTTATGTCAGGGATGAGGACAATAAACAATGTTAATGACTATGGTACACTATGTAGAAGGATGAATTTTGGTAAAATGAAAATAGGAACAAAGCTGGTTGGGGAAACCTTGGCAGAATGGAATAAGGGAAAACTGAAGGAGGTTTCAGAGCACGACTGGATAGGGTATTCCGATAAGGATATCTGCAAAGATGAAGAGAAAAATCGAATAGCCAATCCCAATTATGAAGTGAATGAGGAGGATAAACCAGAGTGGCTGAAGGAAAAGAGTGTGAACGAAATGCGGGACATAGTAACAAAGGAACAGTATGTACCAGTGGGTAAAGTGGGGGAAGTACTAGAAAAAATAGAGAAGAAAATGAAAAAAAAGAAAACTCCTTATGAATGCCCTGGAAGTCCCTCCAAGGATGGATCTGAAGAGGAAGAAGACCGTAAGGATTTGTTCTTGAATTTTTGTAATATAGTTTCCATGAATATAGGGTATCTGTAATTTTGTTCTTTCCTTCCTTTAATGGAACCCTGTAGACATAATATATGCACGGTACGTACATGATGTGTACATGCCCCCCCTTTTTCTCTGTTCTTCCTTCTATACAGTTGGTATAGAAGATTGGTTCACATACTTCTCCAATGAACCAACAACTGAGGATGCTATGAAGTTGGATGAGTTCAAGACTCTATCATTGTTATGCGATGAAGAGGAGATTGAGGATGAAAATGGGGACATTATAAATTTAAAGAAACACAGAGATTTTTGTAAAATTATGTTTAAAAATTTATTGCTCGTGACAAATATTAAAAATCAACATAAACCAGGGAGTTCGCAGTGCAAGGGAGACGTGAAGGATATTCCTCTGTGTGATTTATTGAATTTTTGGGCATACTATATGCAGTTATTCTGTATTCCTAAGGAGGTCATACATTACGCCTTTAAGGGAGTAGAACCGGTGGGGAAATCATTGTATCCACATAAAAACTATGTGAAATGTGCTTATGATGCTGCACCCAAGATTCATGACAGAGACGAAAGGTATATGGTAGGTGAAGCGCACGAACTATTTTCCAGAAGTGCGTTGTATACTAAGATGAAAGCATTAACTAATAAAACATGGTGCGAAAAAGGTAAATGGGAATATCGGAAAAATGCGCCAGAAGTCACAAACGTCGCACTTGCAGAGACAGGACTGCCTGATCAGAAAATTAGCACTAATGATCAGGGGAAGAACTTGGGAAAACTTTTGAAGGAAGTTGAGTCGAAGGTGAAAGAGCAGAAAGAAGAAGAAAAAAGGAAACTGGAAGAATTGGAACAAGTCATAAAACAATGTAAGCAAACCTAATCATCACCACACTAACACCACCATAACAACCTTCCCTTCCACTACTAACAACCTTCCACCCACCTACCACCACCCTAACAACCTTCCTTGCTTAGACCTCCTTTTCTTCCTTCCCTCCTTAGACCCCTTCCTTCCTCATCCTTAGAACATCTCCTTCCTCCTTAGACCCCCTTCCTTCCTCATCCTTAGAACACCTCCTTCCTCCTTAGACCCCCTCCTTTCTCATCCTTAGAGCACCTTCTTCCTCCTTAGACCTTCCTTTACTTCCTTGCTGAGCGTTAAAGGGGGGTTCAGGGGAAGGAAAGAAAGAAAGGAAGGGAAGAAGGTTGTTAAGGGTGGAAGGCTAGAAGGAAGTTTGATAGGGGTGTTAGAATGAAGGTTTAGGGGTGTTAGGAAGGAGCATTTGTTAGGGGTTGTACGTTGTTAGGGTGGTGGCTGATGGAAGGAAGGTTCTTAGGAGTGGTAGGTGGGTTGTTATGGGTGGAAGGAAGGTTGTTCGGTGGTAGGTGGGTTGTTAGGGGTGGAAGGAAGGTTGTTCGGTGGTAGGTGGGTTGTTAGGGGTGGAAGGAAGGTTGTTCGGTGGTAGGTGGGTTGTTAGGGGTGGTAGGTGGGTTGTTAGGGGTGGTAGGTGGGTGGTAGGTCGGTTGTTAGGTGGGTTGTTAGGGGTGGTAGGTGGGTTGTTAGGGGTGGTTGGTGGGTTGTTAGGGGTGGTAGGTGGAAGGAAGATATGAATGTGGTGTTCGATGGAAGATTGTAGGTGGGTTGTTAGGGGTGGTTGGAAGGTAGGTTTTAAGGTGGAATGGATGTACACAACATGACCAACCTACCACCATGATCGCCATTTCTACCATCATTACTGTCTTACCTTCTTCTTTTTATAGAATAATATATTTTTATTTTTTCTTCCATTTCTTCCATCATTCTTCCTATCTGCTACAGACACACCCTGTAATGAACGTGCCCTTTGTGATCGTGCACAATGTGTAACGAAGAAATGGTTTCCAAGCAGAAGGCGCAATGAATACAACAAAAGTCACTGGGTACGTGCCTGTGTTACTTACTATAATGAAATATAATTCAATATACAGTATTCCCCACATACACTGAGAGGAGGGATGATGCCGCGAGTTGTATGTACTCACTGAATATACATATATGTTCCTTCTCCTTTCAGGGTGAGAATGGTGGATATTGGGGGGATGTTAAAAAGTTATTGGACCCACTGTCTAAAGCCATGATTAATGGGAATGGGGCGCACGAAAAACTATGTGAAAACATTAATATGGGAGATGATGCATCTTCAGCAGCAAGCAAAAAAGCATGCGAATTCATTGTTAGTGGATTAAAACATATATATATAATTGAGAAGGGGAGTCCCAAGCCTCCGCAGGATGCTGTGGAAGACCAAATATTCCATCGAACTATGTCTTGTGTCTTATTAAATGCATTTGCGGATAAACTGGAGAAAATGAAAGATGAAAAGTCGTGTGACGTGAAGAAAGGTATAGATCTTGCTTTTAAAGACGAAGGAAGTCTTTACAAAAGTGTATGCCCAGATGGTCCATGTAAACAATGCAAGAGGGAACAGAACATTGGAGATTGTAATATAGGCCAGGGTAAGATAGGGGACAAATTAAAATCAATGCTCAATAAAGAAGGCAAAATAGAGCAAATGAAGCAAACTCTAGAGAAGATATGTCCAAAAAGCACTGCACCTCCCCAACGCTCTTACACCAAGGACCAACCTTCCGGACCACAAGACGCTACGAAACCAGTTACACCGGGCGCACCTCCAAGTGCAGAAGGAGCCGGTAGGAGTGCACAACCTCCTGTAGCACCAGTACCAAATCATCACGAAACTCCCCCAAGTGAAACAGGTAAGTCTGCAACTCCGAACTGTGATGGTAATAAAGGTGTAGATGGTGGACCAAGTGCAGCTGAGGAATGTTTGAAATTGATTGATAATGATCATCCAGCACCTGATAACATTCCACAGGATCCTGATGAGGCTGATGCTAATAGTGGTCCTAAGGGTGTCGCAGGTAGTTCACCAGGTAATGTTAATGTAGCTAAAGGTGAAGCAGAACTTCCTTCTACCTCTGTCAACCCTGCTCCAGCCGCTGCTGCTCCTAAAGCGGAAGTTGATACAAGTCCCCCGGCCGGTGCTGCAGATGGTAGTCCTGATGCTGAGAAGAGTGATCCAGGCGTTAGCAGTGGTGGTCCAGATGCTGTGGAACCAACTGACCCTGATACTGGTGCCTCTGATAATAATGAATCTACTTCTGTGAACCCCAAGGTAGAGGACCCTGATGTGGATGCAAAGGATCCTACAGTGGATATATCAGTTCCGGACGTGGAGATATCATCCTCCTTACCAGGAGGACAAAGTCCTCCTTCATCATTAGGGATATCACTATCAGGAGCAGGTGGACAGGGTAGTCAAACTGTTCCAAAAACACCGAAGGCTGTCCCACTCAGTAACAAGATTCACAACCCTTCCAACCTCCTTACCCTATACCTTCCATTAATTCCTGTGACTATCGCCGCCTCTGTTACGAGTTATCTCCTGTGGAAGGTAAAAAGAATAAAAGGAAAAAAAAAGAATAAAAAGAATAATAAAAATAATAAGAATAAAAGAGCAGTAGGAAAGAAAAGGAATAAAAAGAAAAAAAGAAAAAGAAAAAAAAAATAAAAGAAGGAAAGAAAAAGTAATTTTTTTAAAAAAATAAATAAAAAAAAAATAAAGGTTGAATGAATTAGTAGGGGGGTATACGATTTCGCATTCTAGGGGTGTGTGTGTAGGATTTCGCATTTTAGGGTGTAAGGATAGAATTTCGCATTTTAGGGTGTAAGGATAGAATTTCGCATTTTAGGGTGTAAGGATAGAATTTCGCATTTTAGGGTGTAAGGATAGAATTTCGCATTTTAGGGTGTAAGGATAGAATTTCGCATTTTAGGGTGTAAGGATAGAATTTCGTATTTAAGGGTACGTGTAGGGTTTCGTATTTAAGGGGTGTGTATGTAGGATTTCACATTTTAGACATGTGTATGTAGGATTTCGCATTTTAGGGGGTATATGTAGGATTTAGGACTTAGGGCTGTGTTAAGTTTCGCATTTAGGGGTGTCGGATTAGGAGTGTAGGATTTCGCACCTATGTTATAAGGTTTTATTGTTAAGGTTCAGGGTTTCCGGATGTAAGGACAATAATGAAGCCTGGTATTTAGCTGTTTTGGCAGGAGTATACATTTAAAGGGTGAATAAAAAAAAAAGGAAAGAAAAAAAAAATAAAAAAATAAAAAAGAAAGGTGAATGAATCAGTTGGGTGTGTGTGTGTAGGATTTCGCACTTAAGGTTAAGCTTCCAGGTTATAAGAACAACAGCATGGCCTCGTGTTTAGCTGTTTTAGGGAGGGGTATTTATCCAAAGTGTGCATACAAAAAAAAAAAAAAAAAAAAGAAAAAAAGAAAAAAAGAAAAAAAGAAAAAAAGAAAAAAAGAAAAAAAGAAAAAAGGCGAAGGAAGAGAAAAGAAGGGGAAAGAAGAAAAAAGCGAAAAAAATGAAAAAAAAAAAAAAAAAAAAAAAAAAAAAGAGGAACATCTTTTGGCCCCTTTTTTTTCACCTTAGATGTACAATTCGCACTTGTTTTATACTGATTGTTCTAGTTTCAGGAGTAACATTTCACACCCTAAGAAAAAAATTCCTTTTTCCTTTTTTTTATTTTTAGTATTTTGCCTTGCCTGTTAAAAGAAGACGTCATAGAAGAGCTCATGAAGTTTCTGGTCCTCCATCGTTGGGAGAACAACTCCTTGACCATGTGGACGACCAGGCAGATGGTCCACATGAATATACCTTAGTAAAGGAACGAAAACCCAAATCTGCTCCAACGAGAACGAAGAAGCCAAAAAAATTGGGTGTTGGTCGCCTCATGATTATCGATATTCATTTAGAAGTCTTAAATGAATGTCAAAAGGAGCACCTGCATTCGACGAAGGAAGACTTTCTTAAAATCATTGTTGAGCAGTTTATGGGTTCTAAGTTTATAAAAGAAGGAAAGGTTCCATGTTCAGATTCCGGGTTTAGGAAAAAAGACTTTGTTCCTAAGGAAGATGTTCCTATGGAACAGGTTCCAAGTTCAGATTCCGGGTTTAGGGTGTAATAAATATTTTTTTTTTCGTTTTGTAATTAAATTCTTTACACGTTCATGTGTAATGAATGTAAGGCGGGAAAAAAAAAAATTTTTTCACTTCATTTTGACTTGTTTGGTAAATTTTTTTTATTGAAGATTGAAAATATGTTAAATTTTTTTGTGTTATAATTTTTTACCTTCATAAATTTTTTTCTTTTCTTTAAATATTTTTTTGAAAATGTGAGTACTTTTTTTTTTTTTTTTTTTTTTTCCTTCGCGTTCCGATCGGAATATTTTTCTCTATACAGTCATTCATACATACGAATGGAAGACAAAAGAGAAAAAAAATGAGATGGCGCTCACGGGGCCTAGGATGATGCTCTCACGCGTGCAGTGTTGTCCATTATTTCAAGTTGCTATCAAGTTTGCATTTAGGGAAACGGGATCGGTTGAACAATTTTTTTTCTTTGCTCCAATTACACATCTATTATCACCCTGCACATTTATAGATGTGCACCTTCCAGCTTTTGCTTACATTAAAAATAAAGTACACGAAAAAATGAAAGGATATCGTTTAAGTGAAAAAGCAAAAAAATAGAAAAAACCTATTCTCCGTTCATCATAGCTCCTTTGCATATTAATATTTTAACAGCTTCATTAGACACAACACAGTATATTTGCAAAAAAGGGGGGAAATAAAAAAAAAAGGCGCAAATATAGAAATGCTCCACTTTGATAAATTCAGTAGATGACAAAATCATAAGGTTGAACAAGAACCTTGCAGATCAACTATTTATAGGAGCAATAGAAGAACTTTTATAAATAATGCCTTCTGTGATGTAGATATGAAGAAGAAAAAAAGGAACCATCTTCCACCTTCTGCGTAGAAATGATACCCCGTACTAGTGGATCGGAAAAACTATAGTGCCCCCACATCAGTTGAAAATGGACACGTGAAGAAAGAAAAGTCATAATTAGGGGAGTTAGCACAGTTCCTTCCATAATGCGACCCTCCCCACTATATTGGGATGGTGTACTCTGAATGATATGAACCATTTGTGCCAAATTATTACTTACTACTAAGAAATTTGTCATTATATGTGTGCGTGCGTGCGCACCTGCACCCATTAGAATGTTATTGTATAAGAAAAAAGTGCTTTGATAAATTTACGGAGATGTTTTATTACATCATGAAAATGGGGACATCTGTCCCTTAGGAATAGGTTTGTTCATACATTTTTCTACAATTTTAATCCCACATATTCCTTCTAAAACTGTGCTAAATACGACTACTTCCCTCTTCACTAATTGGACCATATATTATAAAACACATGTGTGCACATGAATTTAATTCCATTCGGGTGAGGGTTCAGAACTATTGACACCAATAGGACTTTTATTTTTTTAATTTGCTTAATGTTTCCATTACGTATTAAGAAGAACATTACTCCCCAAAAATTAAAAGCACCTTTATCCTCTTCGTGAAAAAGCAAAGGAGAAGAAAGCGGAATGCCTGATCGAGTTTGCCTAGCGCAGAAAAGACCGTGAGGGACGTAAGAAAGGCAACTCCCCCCCATCCACCGAAGGATGAAAACTTCACCTGTACTCCACGATTGGAATATATTCGTGTATCCCGTGTGCGCATATATACATATGTTACATTCCGATGTGTGCCATTTGCATGTGCGCTCTTTTTTTCCCCCCTCCGTTTTGATTACCCTAGCGGGGTCCTAACTACCCGCTTAAGTTCCTCCCTGAGTCTTTCTCGAGGTTTGTTCACATCCATTGGGGAGATTAATTAGCTCGCGTGCATATGTGTACCAAGGTGCTTGTCCGCGCATACCCGTTTGTATTTCTTTTTTTTTTTTTTTTTTTTTTTTTCTCTTCTGGTGCGTGCACATCTTTCACCTTTGCTCCTCCAAACAGGCATATATGGGAGGCCAAAAAAAGAAGAAAAAAAAAAAAAAAAAATCTTTTTTTTGTAAATTTTTGAAAGCTTTTTACCGCTTCCCCAATCGCATCAAATGGTCGTAGCCTCGTTCGGCGACTTCTCTCCGCGCAAGTTGGAAGACGACACGGAAAGCACACACGCGCGAGCGTACACATGTAGGTCCGACTTTGCTCCTTGCACCTTGCTCCCCCTACGCGCAGTCCTACTCCAAAAAGTGCCATCGCAATGACGCCGTCGGACGAAAGCCAACACAGCGACGTGACTGCTGGGACGGTAAGAACTTACAAAGTTAGAAGGGGAGGTAACCCATCCAGGGAAAACTCCTTGCGCCGAACTGCCAACCGAACGGAAGACCCACTATTCAGTTACCCAGAAGATTTCCAGTTGGATGAGCCCATTTTGCTTAACGGTGAGGAGGCAGAGAGTTGTCCTGATGGCAGTCTTGCTCAAATGAAAAAAAACACGAACGACGAGGGGAGTAGCTATGACTCCCTGGTGGAAGACTTTTTTGAAAACGCCATAAAAAATGCCGAAAAAGGAAAACAGGAGGGGGGAAGGGTGCCAAGTGGGAAAAGTGAGCAAAGCGCACCAAGTGCGGAAGGCGACGGGGGCTCAGAGGAGGATGCAAAGGCGAAGGAGGACAAAAAAGACTCACAAAAAATAAGCATTAAAAAAGAAGTAATACAATGGAATAGCGAAATGTTAAGGAGAAATCTGAACAAACCACGAATGCCTTTAATGAGGAGGAAAAAAAAAAGTATGCACATGGTGACAAGAAAAAAAAAAAAAAATGATGCCAAAGGGAAGAGTGCCAAAATGACTAGCCAGGCCAAACACGCCAACGAGTGGAATAGCTACCAGAACGACTTGGACAAATATAGACTCACCAAAGAAGAACTGGAGCAGAAGAGAAACAGCTTGAAGTCCAAAAATTTAGACAAAGTGAAAGTCGAGTATCAGCAAAGGTTGCAACGGATGAGGACCGGGAAGAACAACGACCCCCCGGCCCGCAAGTCGGCCCCTGCCACGTCAGATACCACAAGAGGAATCACAAGGCCAACTACGGTCATCGGCTCTGCGACCACCGCTACCGGCACTGCACCTCCCAACGGGGTGCACATAAAATCAAACGAAGAACCGACGCTTAACGAGTGTGACCCACGTAGGGAAGGAACACATCGATGTTGCTCCGACCAACGTAGTAGAAAAAAGAACCACTCAAAATTAAAACAAACCAGTACTGATAAAGTGCATAAAAGGATGAAGGAAAGGGGGGGACATAGTTTGTCCGATGTGAACAACAACCATCTAGGTAGCCCTTATAGCGACGCTGGCCCTTCATACATGTACAGTAATGAAGGAAAGTACCCCTCGCTAAACTTAATCCACAGTGATGGTTCCTCCTCAGGTGGGCAATATACTGAATGGGGCAAGCAAAACAGGAGAGTGACCCAACAAAAGGATAGACACCCCCCTAACGGCAGATACCACATTGGGGAAAATAAACAAAGAAACAAACGTACACATTTGGACAAATGGAGTTCCCCAAATGAGTCACATAGATCGGGTCAATTTCGAGAGAACCCACCTTTCCGTGGAGATCACCTTGGTAGCAGCGGCGAGTATAGCAGTCTGCTAAGTGTACTCTCCAGCGAGTGCGAATTTGACGTCTTCTCCTCCCATTCGATGAGGCGTAAAGGGAAAAATGCCCCACAAGAAGGTACAAACAAGTGGAGGGACAAATGGTATGCTAACCACGAAGCAGAGCCCCCCTCGTGGGCAAAAAAGAAGAGAACCCGCAAACATTTTTATTCACATAACAACCGTAGTGACAGTGATCGCATGACGATCTCGACCGACAGGTCAGCATCCACAGGAGAGAGTACCATGGACTACTTTACGCAAGAGTTGAAGAAGAGGAACGAAGTTCTTTCACCCGTTATGGACAGGATTAACATCAGAACGGACCCTTTGGAGGACCTTGCCCCTGTGGGCAGGAAGGAATTCATAGAAAAAAAATTTTACCCAAACTTGGGAATTAAGTTATTCCCTCAGGAAGGTTATATGTCAACGCACTCTAACAGTTCCCCCTCCAGTGGTGTCTCTTCCGCGAGTACTACCCATGTAGATCACTTGTGGGACTCCGATTACACAGATGAAATAGAAAAACTAAGGTGCACCCCCCAGATGGACCAAGACATACTAAGGCTGAAAAAAGTCAAACTGGAGACATTCAACTGTATTAAAAAGATGGTGCAGTCGGTTAGGACGTTCATTTGTGAAGGGGACCTAGAGGAAGCGCCGTCAATAGGAGAGAAAGCATCACCTCGTGGAGCGCATCGGATGGTGGAACGAATGGGAGACAACCCATTGATGGAGCTTCTCTTTCGCGAAAACGAGAAAGTTTACACAGATACGCAGTCGTCCCGGATACAACAAGAGGGCTACACAAATGAAGAACCGGAGGAACATTACGAAGGACCCAAATCAATCCATAGTGAATATAGTAATTACGTGTACTTAGATCAGCTACACCAAGGGGATGATATGTCCATTTCAACCCCTTTGAGCAGTCATAAAATGGAAGTAGCGCTCCATCAGGACCATCTGCGTGATGTACCAGCGGGGGGTATCCAGATGAAGATGCCCAACTGGGGACGAACATAAGTGGTCACCCAGATCATAGTAAAAACGTTCTAAATTACCATTTTGTTGATAATTTTGCCACAGTAAGTTCGAATTCGCGTGGACACTTGTCCAGGTTGGACCTGACTGGGAGTGACTTCCAAAATGAGGGGGGCCTCGACGATGAGGTGGCATTTGTTCCCCAGGGAAGCAGTCCACGCGGTTGGAAGGGTCATCAAGTGGGGAAAACCACCCCAGAGACAGATACAGCCACTGCTAATATGACCACCGCTGACCTACACGACGGGGAGAAGCTCAGGCGGCCAGACTCAGCTACACGTGCTTCAAAAAAGGGACCCCTGATGAAACCGCGCAGCGATGCAAAGCAATCCCAGAGGGTCCCCAACAAAAAGGAAAGTAACCAAAGCGTCGAGTCAATTTCAAGTACATCGAAGGGCAGTCGGCAAGGTACCCTCAAGACGAAAGTTCACTCCGGAGTAGACGCCAGAAATGCGAGTCAGCCGACCCGTAATAGTACGCGCAAGGAAAAAAACACGTTTAACGAAACGAGGACACTGTTGAGGGGTAAAGTAAAGGGTGAGGCAAAAGGTGCGAAGTTGGCACCGCGCAGGAAGGTCAGCGGTGTGCACGCTACTGGAGGAACGACAAACGGTGCAGTGAAGGATGTAATGGCCAACACAACTGCCGACTCGCGCAACCAGCGACTAATCAGTCAGAAAATTTTAAACACGTCCATCAACTTCGACGAAACGCAGAACCTGAGTGATGAAGACCAATTCATCTTTGATACCTACCTGAATGAGGTAGCCGATAAGCGGGAGGACAATTTGGAGGACATCATCCGGAACCAAGTCGCACTGTTCGAGCGTGACTTCCTATGAGGTGAAGCAGCTCCTGGCAGTTCGCTCACCCCTGAAGTTGGCAGAGTGGTCACTTTGCGCAAACTACCTCTTGGAGGTACCCACATTAACCCGCGCAAAGTTAACTAAGGAGGAGAGGTGCAATCCACATGCTTCCCCCATGGGCGAAGGCGGAAGGACAAGTAGCTTGTGTGTATTCTGCAAATTTCGAGAGAAGAAGGTCTTCACTTTTTCCAACAATTGAGCTTTACTCATTAACCCCTCAGACCAGAAGTACCTCGATAAGTAATGCAACATGGAGGAAGGACCCAAAAAAAAATTATTCTTCAATATAGCCAACAATTTCATCTCAAGGTATTTCAAATTCAGGTCATCCTCATCCGTCTGGGTATTATCCAAAGGTTTTAACTCAGCCGAGGGTTGATACTGATTCATCGAATTGCAGACAGACAGATCGTACATCGGGTCGTTGGCCAACAAACACATGGTCTCTTTGATTAATATTTTACTGACATTTCCAATGATGTTTATGTCCCCTGATGAGCAGTCATATTTCGTGTAGTACCCAGTTATCGTTTCGTCCAAATTACCAGTAGCTATGGTAAGTAGAAATTCATTGGGCAAATTCAGGGGGGAATATCTCTTGTGGCAAATAAGGGGGGAGAAGAAGTAAACCATTAGAAGCCTCGACCTGGACTGGACATTCTGTAGACACAGATCCTCGTAGTTGCTTCCTCCTTGGCTTTTAAACTTCATTTCTTCGCTAATTAAGTTCCTTCCCGCACTTTTAAAAAAGTCGAATAAGTCATCTATGCAGTACACAGTGTGGTACGAATTTATAGCCTTACTTAGCTGCTCCGAGTAGGACCTTGTATTTTCGCTGCTGTTCTTGGAGGGAAGAGACAGCGTGTTAAGCAGCTTGTTGCATATGTCCTTCCGGCAAGGGGTATCAATTAGCAGCCGCTTCAACTTTAGGCAGAACTGTTCCCTATTGAAGTGATCTAGGCAACTCTCAGCTGAATCTCCCAATGGGGCGGAGATACCCTTCCCCTTCATTCCCATTTCGATCATTATGGAGAGAAGATAAACCATGCACGCGTTGAACCCAGAATCGACTCCCCCAGATAGGGCCAACATAAATCCCTTCGCATTGGTTAGGTGCAAAACGTGCCAGAAGTATATGGCACTATTAAAGCACAGCTCTTCATACACATTATGCAACGCGCACGTCTGGTTGGCAAACTGGTACTTACAATCGTCAGGACTGGGGTGATATTTTCTCATGAGCGTTGACATTAGTGCATTATTCTTTGTGTACATCTGCCAGTTAAAGTTCTGTGGCAGGTTATTCCAAATGACCTCCTTTGAATATTTCACAGACAACTCAATTTCTTTGTTGTATGAAAAAATGCACTCTCCATCGTGGCAACCATCTGCATTTGTTTTACTCTCCCCAATTTTTTGAAACTTCTCCATCTTAATAATGGGTAGGTCCGTTTTACTTCCCCCCTGTGGGTGGGAATATCCCCCTAGAGACACACTAACAGACGCAACCTGCACCTCATCGAAGGTAAACCTGGCGTTCTTAGTCAGCACTTGGTTGTTCTGACTGATGAAAGAAAATCCATCGTACTTGAAAAAATAATTATCACACCCAGAGTTGGTATTATAACTGAGGACCATATGGGGATACCATTTGGTTACATGCATCATCTGGATGAAGTACTTCTTAAACAGTTGCAACTCGTTGGGGACGTGGCCACTCACCAACAGGACATCCACTTGGTTCATCAACGCCTTGGTATGCCCCTCCCGCAGACTCAGCTTTATGGGATCCTGCTCAAAAAGAAGGTGGGTCTCCCCAGTGGCGCTGTCACCACTAAAACCACTTGTACCAGTACCATCCATCAAATACGCTGACCCGTGACGGTTAAAATGCTCCACTCGACCATCCACCAGTATACCCCTCTCAACTTGGATCAAGTCATCCAAAAAAACATGTCCAATAGATATGTCCCCTAGCTGTATTAGTGCCTTCCCGATGTAGGTCTCCGTCTGATTTGTTACCTCCTGGATACACTTAGGGAGTGCATACCTCTGTAGATTGTTGCCTAGAATCTGGACGCTGGAGTTATTAAACTGGATGTAACTCGACGAATGATTCATGGGAGGAGTCCCTTCTGCTGCATATTCGACCCCCTGCTCGATACCCCCCTTTTCCAACGCCGACCAGGGAGCGAAGTACTTCCTCTCCTCATCACTTAAGCACTCCTTCGGAGACAGCAAAATAATTTTGTTCCTATAGATAACCACTTGGCAGTTGTAAAGCTTCTTCTCAAAATACACAGGCATGCTAACAAAGCACAGGATATTCTCCATGAGGGGCCCATCTGCACATTTTTCCTTCAACAGTTCGCTTAAATAGTACCAGCAATTTTCGTGTATGTCTTCAACCTCTTTGAAGCTGTCTCTGCAACTCACCCCGCAAAGTTCCAATTCACCACCGACTCGAATTGTGCACTTTAGCTCTTTGCATCTTTTTATGCTCTCGATGATCTTCCGTTTGTTCTCTTCGTAGTCCAGCGGGATGGATGATATAGAGCAGCAGCTCAGACCTAAGTTAGTCCTTTTCTCCATGCTTCAAGGGGTATAGGGTGAAATAATCAAACTCTGCCTTCTTCCGTGACTTCTAACCTGTTTTCCGACCAACTCACTTTGAGTAGAACGCACGCTTTTATATATCCCGAGGAAGATTCACGATTTACACACAGAGTGGCTTCACTTGGGGGCAACGAACTGGGATCAGTTACACCTCTCGGGTAACCCTTATGCAGTTCACAGTTTGAAGGCACAAATGGGGGGGCACCAATCGTGGTGGCTTACACGGTGTTGGCCAGTCGTCGTTTGGAAAAGTCGTACAGGAGAGCAGCACAGCACATTTAGCTGTGGTAGGATGAGGCTGAACAATCTATAGAGGCGGTCCCAATTCGGTGAAAGCACACTTCTTGAGGAGAAGGAGAAAAAAAAAAAGCTAGCCACACAAAGTTAGCAAATCGATTAACGAGGGAAAAATCATACCATGTGCTGTTTTTTTTTTTTTTTTTTTTTTTCACTTCAGTTTTTCAAATACAGGCGCACATGATTGTGTAGCCTCCCCTATGTTGTGCACAACGGCGTGTAAATGTGGGCGATGCACAGAGGGGCGTTATTCTGCGCGCCGCTTTTCCTTTATCTCCATCTGGATGCTCGGGTCCGTGTTCAGGAAGGTGAGGTATATGAAGTAGGGCAGCACGTACTTGACGAAGAGCATCTTGCGTGATTTGGCGATCAGCCTGAGAGGGGGGTGGCACAGTGGTGTACAGGCATATCGGTGTAGTGTAGCAGTGTGGTAGCTAAGCATTGTAGCGGTGCAGTGTGGTAGATCGTAGTCCATGCGGAACGTACCTCGAATAATGCACCGTCGACGCAGCCGTCGCGATGAGGATCACAAAATTCGTGATGTACATCAGCTTGATGGAAAAGGAAGGAGGATTGAAGGCGTTGTAAAACGTACCAATGTAACAGACGCAGCTGAGATTAACCAAAGCACTCGTCTTGGAGCCATTAAAATTTGTGACAAAGGGGATTAGGAAAATGCTCATCGTTAGCTTCCCAACCAGAAAGAGATCAAAGATGTTGTAGTAGTTTAGAACAGGGTAGAGCTGCCGCATGTTGTACAACCTGTTGTTCAGTGAGTACGAAATGTCCACTATCCCGAAGTAAATATTAACGAGGCAGTTGAGAGTGGAACACACGTTCAGCCAATTAACATGTCTGTAATTCTTCACGAAGAACGATGGTAACATTAGCAGGACGTTTAACAAAACCTGCATCGGTATCCTCATCCAAAGGAGTCGATAAAAAATGCTCTCATCCATTGTGTTGTTTAAGCTAAACTTCGTCCTCATGCATAGTGGATTATCCTCGTTGAACGCGTTTGGTGACTTTTCCCCCACATGATCAACTCTGATTATCAAGGAAAACAACTCCATCTGTAGAAGAACTGTGAACACGTTTAGCAACAATAACAAGAGGGTAAAAAAATGGGTTCTCTTATAGTAACGGAACAGGACACTGCTCACCCAATGTCTGTACCACTTGGTAAAGTTCTTATATTTTAATATGTACTCCAGCTCGCTGTCCCTAATGTTCTGTCTCCAGTCTGCTGTGGAAAAGGCTTCGTTATATTGCGTCCAGTATTTCCCCCCTCCTGCACGGGATGAGTGGTACCCCCACTTTGTAACGCCCAACTTTGCCCCCCTGAAAAGACTCCCAATTGAATTCACAAAAGAAAGAAGCCCATTCCAATGGTGACACCTCTGCTTATTCACCCCGTACAGTTCGTTCGTACCACCCGTCGAAATGACATCGTAAAATTGGAGGAAAAATTCCTTCCGAAACGATACCTCAGAGTGACTTTCATTTTTTTTCTTCTTTTTTTTCAGTGATAATTTTGTCCCGTAATAGCAGTTGCTTTTTTTCTTCTCTATTTTGTGTGCACCGTTTGGCCGTTCCGCTGGAGGGGGAGCCTCTCTATGTCTCCCCCCAGTCGCGCTAACCAAACAGACCTCGTCACCAACCTTGCCTTTCCTGCACCGCCCGTTCCCCCATCCCGCATGTACACTCTCATCAGAAGAAGTGCCACACTTGGCAGTGCCATCTCCACTATTTTCCCCCTTCTCTGTGCCGGAGGAGCCATCCACAATATCGTCGACGTATAATACGTTGTTCGAAGTGGACAAGTTATCATCACTTGAATCCTCCAGTTGGATAATATATTTGTCCTTTTTTATCGTTGTATTTACATGAAATAAAGACTTGTTCTTCGCAGAGGTCGTACTGCCATCATGGTTGCTGCTAGCAGATTGGGAGTGAAAAGGGTCGTTCTCCTTTTTTTTTGTCTTAAAATTTGAGTCTTTGTTCCCTTTTGCTCCACAGTCCTCTACCTTAGCTGATGGGATGAGGTAAAACAGCCTGGCACTCGTTAAGCCCTGATCTGCCACTTGAATCTGATCCCCCTTTTTATTGGACCCTCCCACCGATGAGCACGACCAACCATGGTTATTATTAGGGGCGTTCCTCTTCTCCTCTATTTTCTGCACGTCGGAGTTGAAAACGTGAAGTTTCCTATCCTCGCGGTTGTTTTGGTCACTTCCAACGAGGCAAACACTGCTGTGTCTGCGGGTGCACGTAGGAGTGTGGGTGTTGCGCCCCTTGCTCCTCCCGTTGCGTAATCCGCCCAACGAATTCATGTGGAGCGATCCCTCGTAGGGGTCCCCCATTTTCAGCGCAGGGTATTCCTTCAACAGAGCGAGCATCTTATAGTGGTTCCCATTTGTGGAGGACGTGTGGTCACTCCTCAGGTAACTCGAGATGTTACTTAAATTGTGTCTCTCCAGCACATAGAGGGGAATAATTTGGGACCTCTTAACATTCCCATCTCGGTCAAAATATATGTACGTAATTTTTTTCTTCAATTCTTCGGATAGTATAATATTTCTTTTCCTATGAAATATCCCTAGTCCACTTCGCAACAAGCTGAAGTGTTTCTGGACCATCTCCTTTTTGTACGTCTCTCCATAATATTGAGATTGTGGCCTGTCCAGTTTGTCTCCAAATGTTCTTTCCTTTGAGCTGTGCAAATTGGATAGGTTCCTCTTTGAGATTCCACTTCGGTACCTTCGTGAGGATAGATGCTTCACCGGGGGTAAGTCATTTCTCAGGTGATCATTTTTGCCTGCACTTTTTGTGTGAATCGGTCTATCAGTATCAGATATACCGCTTTGTTCTTCCCCTGGGGTATTCACCTGGGGGGAATCGTCCGAAGGATGCACTCTTCTTCTGCCCTTCCTTTTGCCGACCTTTGTCTGATCCCTAGATTTGTGTCCCACCGATAATGATTCCCCCCCTTGGAACGAAGAAGCACTTTCATCCTGCAGGTTCGGCTTCTCTCCCCCGATGCCAAAGTTGTTAACGCTGGAACAGTTAACGTCGCTCACGTCGAGGGGGGCCTCGCACTGCACACTGGTCAGGTCGTCACCATACGGGTCCAGCCTTATCTTGCTTTGGTTTATCGTTTTGATCTTTTTGATTCCGTCGTTATCCTCGTACTCGAACGGGTTGTTCCCTGCGGGTGAAGTGGTCAGCAGTGACGTGGTTTGCTCGGCTGGGTGATTACTCGTCGAAGTGGTGACGCGCACCTACATAGCGCAAAATACACAGGGAACACAGTCGTGTGGCATTCAATGGAGGCACATTTTTTTTCTTTTTTTCCTTCGCGACAAACCTAGTATATCCACGCTGATATTATTCTGCTGGCAGTATATCAAATTGTTCCTTATTAAGATGGCCTTCTTTTCGAGCTCCTGGAAGTATGGATGCACGGTATCCAAAGCACGCAGCGGCTTCTTCTTAATGTTAGCTATTTGGCTAGCGAAAGTGTACAGCTCAAGGTGGACGATGAAACATACTACAATATATACAAGCAGAAGCAGAGTGAAACACAGGGCGACGTGAAACGTTGGCATTCTACTGTAAAAGCGCACGAACCCCGTGATTAATGTAACTGTGCAAATAAACAATAGGCCTTTTATTTTAACAGATGTAGACAGGCTCAAAATACAGATGAAATAAACTGTCTTCGACCAGGACAAAGCGGATGTAAACAAAAAGGCAGAAAAAAGAGGAAACAAAAAAACGTATATAATGAACAGATAATGCAAAGAGACAATTTCTTTCCCATCTGCATTCTTGGAAAACACCTCCGCTACTTTTAAGATTCCAATCTGCACGACGAAGAAGGAGCACCATATCATTTGAGATATCCTCTCCTCGATGGTTATAACCTCAAACGTGTTTATTCCATCCAAAAGGAAGAAAAAAATTTCCATAAAGATCAGTAAAATTAACGAATGAATCGAATTCAGCAAAAATAAGTTCTTAAAATCTGTGGATTTCGCCATCTTTAAAGGGGCAAGGGGTGAGAAAAAAAAGAAAGGGAATTATGCAACGTAAAGGGGAAGCAATATGCACGGGACATATTCGAGTGGTAGACGACGTCTCATAAACGTCGCCACACCTGGGTGCTCTCTCTGCGATGGGAAACGCCCTTTCGAAACAGGGATAAATGATTCGAGTTTGCGAAATATGAAATTTAAAAGACGAAACTTACAGCTGAAGAGAAGAATAAAACAAAAAACAAAGCGCATACTATGTTGCGAGCGAGGGACAGCAGGTTCTCCTAAAGTGACGCACGTATAAGGTGTACTCCGCTTGTGCGTGTATCCTTATAACCACAGGGCACCTCAAAGCGCAAGGAGAAAACGCAAAATGGGGTGCGGCGTGGGCGAAAAATTGCACATACAATTTGGAGAAAATAAAAAGGAGTATTCAGCGTGTTAAGAAAAATCGTCAAGACGGAGCACATCACAACGTAACATAACAGAACAAATAGCAACTGTTGCAGCATAGAGGTGTCTTTCACGTAAAGATTAAAAGCGTGTGCAAAGACCACTCTCTTAAGTATTTTTTTTTCAAGTACATCAAAAGGATTAAGCTCGCACGAAAGGAAATCATTGTTAAGAATGGGAGAGCGTATTTAGAGGAAGACATTTTATTTTTTTACACCTCTTAAATGTAGATTAAACTGTTTTCGTGAAGAGGGAATTGTGGCTCCTTCCCTGGTTATAATTAAACTGATCTCATGTGTGTGCACATATTTACACATTTTTTTGTATTTTTTTTTTTTTTTTTTAGCTGGAACAACCATTTGGCTGTTTGCAAAATTTGTATGACATCATGTTGGCCCATTTTAGTGCGGGACAAAGTGGAAAATGGGGCATTCATAGTAGAATACGTTCTAGGGTAGACTCTCTCATAAGAATAAACGTACTTAAAGGTGTCAAGACGCTCCCTCGATCAGTAAAAAGTCTTTTTCTATTGCGATTAATCCATTTCCGATGTTGTATGAACGGTGGTAGCTACATGCTTTACGGGAAAAAAAATTATGAACAGGTCAGACGAAATGGGTGTTTCTTTTTCTTTTTTTTTTTTTTTTTATGAACGGGTCAGCCAAAACGGCTACTTTTTTTTTTATGAATATCCATGCGATAATGCGTTCCTTCGGCTCACTACCCACGGATATGGGGAGAAAATGATCACTTAAGGGTGAATAAATATATATATGCTAATTAACATTTTCATGTAGTCGTAGAACGTTCACTCACATGGATGCTGCTACTGCCCTTTTTCCCGTGTTCGCTTCAAAGCTGACATTAAGAGGTGCACAACCGGTGCGCAAGACATTGGCAGATGCTACATTTCCTTTGTGCATATGTGCTTTTTTTTTTTTTCTTTGCACCCTTTCGACGCAGATATGCAAAATTGGCTCTATCTGCACGCTAACCTGCTCTATTCTGGTACAACAGAACTGAATGTAGAGATAACATTACCTTCGCTTTGTAGCCACACTTCTGCATATTTTACACTATATATTTCCGAGTATGTAAAAAAAATTAGCATTCAACGTAAACCCCCGCTTTGTCGTTCGCAGTTGGAGGTCGCGCGTCCAGAAGGGAATTCCGTCGAGTGGGCAATTTGTGTACTTATTTTGACATTTGAAGGGACGAGGGCAAAGAGTGTATTCGGAAAAATTTGCACATACCTGCAAGCGCATGTACTAGTGTATGTGTCACTTAAAGGGGTACACGTGCATGTGGTGGGCAAAACCTACATTCCACTGCCCCCTCATTTGTCCCACAACCCCCGCGTCGACAGTGTGCCCATCCACAAAAAAGGTGCAACCCTTTTATTTGCGATACGGGCTTAAAAGGCACTGACACAAAAGCCCGTTTGAGAAAAAATAAAGACGACCGGGCCACTTGGCGCACATCCCCTACGGAAAAGATTGGAACGTAATGGAATGCAAAACGATGTAGCGCGCTATAACGCTGTGTAGTTCGACGCAGTGCGATATAAACAAACTTGACATAACTTTCTTTCTTCGGCCATTCATACTTTTTGTACAATTAGCCATCGCACAATGTGCCATAGGCTAGTTCAAAAAAAAAATAAAATAAAATAAAATTAAACTGTACGCGTTTTATTAATATACAAATATATACTTGGAGGAGTCAAAAAAAAAAAAAAAAAAAAAAAGGAATATTTCCACATGTATGCAATATACATATGTACGTATGCGTACATTTCGCAAAAGTGTGATGGAAAGAACGAAAAAATAATGAATTGCATTTATAGACATAGTGACAGGAATAATTGTACAAAGCCTTATGCAAATATATTTTTCTTCTTTTTTCTTTTTTTAATACCACTTTAGACTTGTTTGTTTTTTTTTTTTTTGTTTGCATTTAATTTTTCTATACATTATATATGTACACAAGTATACGAGTACACGAGAATACGTGCGTACATATAAATGTATCGCTTGCTTCAAATTTACACTAAGAAATATAGCGCCAAAAAATATATTGCGTTTTTCCTTTCCTCTTTGGTTAAAGAGCGATATATATTTTTTCCCCTTATCCTTTATAGTTCTTCAGTGCACATGGGAGTGTACCCATCGCGCATATAGCATTTCCAAAGGGACAGTTACAAAAAAAAAAAAAAAAATGTTCCAGCAGCGTTCTCGGTAGCGCTCTCAGCAGTGCCCCCAGGAGTAGCGACACATTAGGAACTGTGCTAAGAAGCGGACAAAACGATTGCGAAATGTGGACTCCGTAAACGCGTTAACGATGCAAACCCCCCAGCGTACGAAGCGAAAGCCTGCATATCAGCAACCCGTCGGAATGTCATTTCGAAAGGGATGCTTTCGAAGCGCACGTGGTAGTGGGGGATGAACGAGGAGGTGCGTGCACGCGCCCATGTGAGCGTATATAGGTGTATGCACACATATATATTATACATATAGGAGCAACAAAGGATGTCACCCTAGCCGGCGCAGCAAATATAGAAAAAGGGGAGCAAGTCGAATCGCACACAACGGTAATGCGCATTCGGTGGAGGAGTCCCCCTATTCGCTTAACAGTAGGAATCTCCACCTGCCTTAGGAGGAAGTTACCTACAAAAGGAAAGGCGTTTAGCCGGCTGGCTAGATCATGCAGTAATGCGTAGGGTATGTCTCATTTTAGCGCATTCGGGGTGACAGTTGTGCGAACGAGGCGTCTGCGTGAGAGATAAATGAGCACCACGTGAAGACCATACAGAGTTTGAAACTGGATCCTCTTTTCCGCGTGTGCATGCGTCAGGTGCAACCGTTGCCGAGTTCAGCGTTAGAAAATATATACTTACGCATAAGTATATGCACTGAGTCCCACGTACTTGAACGTGGACGAGCAGCTACCCAACCGACCAACCCACACATGCCTGCGTGTGCTTGCCTAATGCTACGCCCGAAAGAGACCAATAATGAGACTGAAAGACGCGCGCGCAGCAAAGAACAGAATGACTAGCCCAAGAAGGAAAAAAAAAAAAAAAGAAGAAATCCTCTTTGAATACATACGGAAAAGCAACTCGCAGGCTGTTCATCTTTTGAACTGCATATGGATGTACTGCTTTTATAAGAACATAAAAACGTTAACAAAAAATGTTCGAGAGTTACAGAATGGAAAAGGCAACAGCCCCCGTCTAGTAAAGTACCTTTTGACCCTGCGCATAAACATAGACGATGCGTATGATTACTTCCAGGGCATCTTATCCACCGCATTAAAAATATATGGCGAGAAAAAAGACGAATATATCTCACATATGAACAACGTGGTGGGTAGACAAAACGACCACTCCGGACATGCACCCCTGAGTAATGTGTACAGCGGAGATATACATTTGAAGGACCTTCCCTTTGGGGAACACTCCTACGTGAACAACCTTATCGACATTTTCTACGCCAAGCTCAGTGACCGAAATGGCGACCAACGTGATGGCGAAATAAGGGGCGTTCTGGCCGACCTGCACAGCGGTCTAGAAATCGCTCGCATCTGCATCAGCAATCTTTTCAAAATTCTGGGCGATCTGCACAGATATAAGTGTCACTTCTTTGAGGAAAACAAAAAAAAAAATGAAATGAAAGCGTGCTTGAATTATTACAAGGCACTGAGTTATTATAGGTACAGTGGGCACCTGTTCAATCAGCTGACCCTGCTGTATATGGGGGGCAACCCGATAGAGTGCCTGTTTTTCTACTTCCTTTCGTTAATAGCTGTTAAGCCTGCTCCGAATAGGGACTCCCTTGTTATGTACATGGAGAGCATCCTCAGCGGGGGAAAGGGCCTGGCCAATTTGTTAGCGCGCCTGCGGGAGGGCTCCTCCCGAAGTGGCGAACGGAGGAAGCAAGGAGGAAGTGTCGACGTCGGTAGTGCGGTGTGCACGCCCTGCGACGGCGAAACGTCCTGCAAACTAGGGAGGGGCATATTTTACATCAAAAATAAAGAAAGGCATCTTTTGCCCTCCGTAAAAGGCAGTGAGAAGGGGGTAAAGAACACCATCTACTACCAGAAGGACAAACATTACAACAAAGTGAAACACCAAGTTAGGGAAAAACACACAGAGAAAAAGAAGGAAGGAAGTTCCAACAATGGTCATGGAAGCACCAAGGAAAAAGCAGCCGAGAAAGAATTCAACGAAGCCCTTTTTAACTTCTACATGAGCTACTTCAAAATTGTGAAGTTACTATTCTCCAAAATTGATATGAACAAATTTGAAAAAAAAAAAAATAAATTTATTTACTACATGAATAGATACATAAAGCTGCAGTACTACAGTAGGAGAGAAGACACCCTGATGCTCAGGAATATCATCCTCATTATTTTTACGCTTCTAAGTTTGGTTATATATGTTATCAGAAACCAAAATGAGCAGGGGAAGAAGAACCCAAGGGGCTTCCTTTTCTATAGGAATGTAAACGTCTCCAAGTACGTATACAAAAATGAGCAGATTTACTTTTCCTTCCTTTTGATTCACGAGCTGTTACTGTCATGTGAAGAAATCTACACAAACTTCTTCCCCAGCTACTTGTCCGTTTTTATATACACACTTTACTGGTTCCGAAATGAGCCTAGTGTTTGGGACGTTCACTTGGGTAATTGCACCGAGGAGGACAACCGAGAGAGGGATCACCTAGTGAAGCAGTACCATGAGGATTATCGCGGGAAGAGCGTCTACGGGAGGAGGCATCCCTGGGGGGGAAGGAAATGTGAACAACTTATTGCTCAACAGAACAGTTACAACCAGGTAGTGGAGGACCCCTGTGACGATCCCGAATTTGCTCACAACAAGGACATAATAAAAAGAATCAAAGATTTATTAATGAGCATAAAGGTGAGGGAGGAAATGCCCCTGAATGATAATTCACTGCTACGCTACAAAGTGAGGGAAGATTTTTACATCTATCCTTTTTTGAGTGGACTGCAGTTTAGCAGTTTGGATGGAGGAGGAAATCATTCCAGTGAGAGTATTGGCGAGGTGGCTTCCTCACAATGGAGCAGCCTGGCCAACGTGGTTTACCCACACTTCGTCCCCAACCAAGTCGATATAAAGTGTAGTCAACTGTCCTTCCAACGGGGCAACCACCGGGGGGTTAGCCATCACACTAATTTCGACGACTCAAATGAGGAAGATGTAGTTCTTCTGAAGAACCCATTATTTGTGAAGACTAGCAGCGTGTGTATGAACGGGGAGATGGTAGACCTGAAGGATGATGCAGACAAGGGGCTAAACTGCTACAATGATTTGTACGATCTGTGCGCCATCAGTGGAAATAATGTGCATTCATCCGAACGGGAGGGTGTATATAATCAGAAGGGGCACACAGATGATAGTGCCTCTTCAGCGAATTCTAGCGAGGGAATGAACACCTCCCGCCCGCACAGCGATGACGGGGTCTCATTGAATGCACACAGAATGCTACACCCGGAGGAATTCTATAAAAGAGGTCACTACATTGCGGCAGTAGAGGACATCCCAAATGATGAGCAACTGGAGGAGGTAGCAAACCGCGTTCGAATTATGCGCTTTAGGTCGCTCACCCAGGGTTGGTTAAAGGAAAACGGCAAGCAAAGTATGCAAGTCCGTAACGTTTGCAAAAAATATTTGGCTGCTCAAACTAGGGAGGAGATACACCAGGGTAATTGCCCCAATGCGGACGGCATAGCAGAAATGCCTCAGGTGGCATGCGTTGCATCTCCTGAAAAAGGAAGCCAAGAGTACACCACGCCCATCGTCGCAGAAGTCTGCAAAAACGAAATGAGCTGCACCATGAGCCGAAGCGATGATGACAACAAAACGAGCAACGTCTTGAGTGAGCACCAAAACGGAGTGCAAGACAAGAGCGACCGCAGTGGCAGTTACAAAGTCTATCCAAATATTGATGGTGGGATAAATCAGAACGATTATTTTAACTATTCCGTTTTGGAGAGCTTCCGTCAGGTTAGGGGTGATGCTTTAGGGTGCATGCCAAACTGTAATGTAGAGAACGACCACAGTTGCAAAAATGTCGTGGGTGGGAAATTCAATTCGTCTAGCGAGATGACCAAGGGAAGTGACAAGGCCAGCTTGGATGCCAGTTTGGAAGACATGTCCTATGCGAGTTCTGCAGCCGAGGAAAAGTCCATTCTAGACGACATGGCCGAATTGGTCAGGATTCCTTTCCAAGCAAACCACCTTCATAACGGGGAAGGTCAAACGCAGGCACCGATGGTAAACACGCTAGGGGGTGAAGTCCAGGCGGAGAAAATAACCCTTGCCACGTGTAAGAGGGATAGCAGCCCGTCTGGATATAACAATGAGCAGCCCCACCATATGCGCAACGGGACAGTGTGGATAGAAGAGGGAAACTCGACACTCCAAAAAATGGTAATCCTTGATGGAAAGAACATTGGCACGAGATACCAGGACAATTACAAAAAGTATTTCGACCCATTTAGAATAAAAGTGGTGCTAGATTATTACAAAATTAGGAAGTATGAAGTGAAGATAGTCATTCCAGAAGAGTACGTAATGCACGAGAGGGATGATCACCTAGACAAGAAAATCCCCAACAGGGGTTACTACCACCTGCAGGTGCACAACAGTAGCGAAGTCCCAGACTTTATTCTCACGGGGAATGATTTGCTCTTTTTTCAGAACCTTCACATTTTAGGGTGTTTAATTATACATCCCTTGGAAAGTTACTACGCCTTTTGCGTCCACCTTGTGCAGAGGTGGAACTCTTGTTTTGTAACGAACGTGACTCTTTCCGAACTGAATATGAAGGTGCGCGAATTCGATAAACCTCCCCTGAAGAATATCGGGGCGCACTTCATATCGTACACCTTTCTAGGAGATGAATTTCTCCCCAACCCGACCTTTCGCTGGCCAACCATCTGTAAGGTTCAGGCGTGTATAGTTTAGCGCCGTCCACGGCGCCTTCATATTTTTTAACTTTTTTTCTTACCCCCTAGCTATACTTGTACCTTTAGCTGCTTTCTACACACTCTTCATACCTACACCCCCCATGTTGTAGATCGCCAGGCCCTACTGAAGTCCACTGTAAATGAATGAATGAACAAATAGATGTCTCCTCAAAAATCAGATTTGCTTCTTTTCGGAAGAATGATGGAAGGGGGTACCTTTCTCGTGCCCTACTTTTGGGTGTTATCGATGTATAAGTGAGAAGTTGCCTTTTGTAGATTCTTTTTTGGACAAGTACATTCGTTTCTTTGATGCGGGTGTAGAATATCCCTGGGGAAGAAAAAGTGAGTATCAGCTGGATTAAGTGTATGAAGACGGAATAGATATGAACAGTTGCCAAGGGGGAAGAGACCTTGTCGAGCCGGAGTTACTTCCCAAGGAAAGCATCCGTATCATCGCTGAACGAGGTATCTCAAATGATCGTAATACGCATCCGAAAGACACAACAAATTGGACCATTGTCCGGCTGAAATTCACAACCAAGATACGTATCACCTCGATTGGTTTCCCCTCCCCCATCTGTGCTTAATTTTCGTTTCCTTTATAATTTTTTTTTTTTTTTTTTTTTTTGTACTGCGTAGAAGATATTCCGAGGGGGTAGCGCAAAGTAGAGATTCGTGTGAATGCAGAAGAGACAGATACGCAGGTGTTAAGCCAAATATACTACTGCGTGAAGTTAATGAAGGTGAAAGATGCGTGTGAAAAAGGCGCAGCTGAGGAGAGGCCACTACGCTTTTTCTCGCTAACTGGGGTGGTAAAGAAAGACCACGTCGAGGCGCTACAGCAGTTTGTTGGATCTCCGATAATGTGAAAAAAGATACGATGAGTGGTCCTTTTGCGAAAATTGTTCCACGGACACACCACTGAACCGCTACAACGCTATGCCCGGCAATGGTTTAATTGGCTCGAATAAATGCGAAAGGGCAGATTCACCGCCACCTGGGATTCCATATAAACAACATAGATCGTCCCAAATTGCCCAAGGTGGAGAATTATCAGAAGGGGGGAAAGAGCTGGAGGAAAGGGGCACAAACCCAAGGCAGCACCCACAGCGGATGTTACTTCGGGAGCCACCAACTAGGTAGCAATTGAATCACATAGGCTAAGTGTAGAATTACTTCTCAGGATTAACTTCGCATTTGCAAAAATGCCATGTCACAATTCATGGTGGTTCAGAAATCGATTGTTTATGCATCATCACCCCCCAGGGTGCATAATTATTCTCCATCTGAGTTTTTCTTCCTTCTTTCTTTTAACTTGCTCTGTTACTTCGTCCAAGGTGCAATGTGTTCTTAACATACTCATCAGCGCTACTTTCCGAAGTTAAAATCTATAATATGATAACAGTTTCTCGTCGTTCTCTGCATCGATTTTCTTTTTTTTTCTTATTATTACGATCTAGTCTTTTTTTCTTCACTTCTTAGGCTTAAGGGTTCAGGCTTCAGGGTTTTAAGGTTCAGGGTTTAGGGTTCCGGGTTTAGGATTCAGGGTTTAGGATTCATGGTTCAGGGTTTAGGGTTGAGGATTTAGGGTTTAGGGTTTTAGGGTTTAGGGTATAGATTTTAGGGTTTAGGATTTAGGGTTTAGGTTTTAGGGTTTAGAATTTAGGTTTTAGGGTTTAGGGTTTAGGTTTTAGGGTTTAGAGTTTAGGGTTTAGGTTTTAGAGTTTAAGGTTCAGGTTTTAGGTTTCCACGTTTAGGGATCTGGGTCTAGGTTTACTAGATTTGGAGTTCAGCGTTTACGCTTCAATATTGAGGTTTCACGGTTTAGGGGTCAGCGATCAGTTTTTATCATTTATTTTTTATGATTTAAATTTCAGGGCTTTAGGGTTCAGAATTTTAGGGGTCAGTGTCTTAGATTCACGGTTTCGTCTTTGTAGCTCAGGATTTAGGACTTAGGGTTGATGTTTCTGTTTTCAGTGCTTCACGCTTAAGGGCTTAACGTTGAGGTACTAGGGCAAGGAGGATACGTCTAGGTTAGTTTTCATAAAGACTCCCTCACACTGAAACCCAAAACCTAAAGCCCGAAACCCTAAATCGTGAAAGCCTAAACTCTAAAACCTAAACCCTGAACTTTAAACTATAAACCCTAAACACTAAGCCGTAAACTCTAAACCGTAAACCCTATACTGTAAATCCTAAAACCTAAGTTCTAAACCCAAAACAGTAAAACTCAAATCCTAAACCCTGAACCCTAAACCCTGAACCCTGAACCCTGAACCCTAAACCCTAAACGCTGAAACCTAAACGCTGAATCCTAAACGCTAAATGCTAAACGCTGAATTCTAAACGCTGAATCCTAAACGCTGAATCCTAAACCCTAAACCCTGAACACTAAACCCTAGATCCTGAACACTAAACCCTAGATCCTGAACCCTAAACCCTAGATCCTGAACCCTAAACCCTAAAACCTGAACCCTAAATCCTGAACCCTAAGCACTGAAACCGGGACCTTGAAACCTGAAACCTAAACCTTGAACCCTGAACCCTAAACACTGAAACCTGAACCTTGAAACCTGAAACCTAAATCTTGAACCCTGAACCCTAAGTCCTAAACCCTAAATCCTGAACCCTAAATCCTGAACCCTAAGCCCTGATTACAGAGGAAGAATTCCTGAAACCTTGCGCACATTCGGCAGTGGTTGAAATTCTGGAGTAATGGTTATAAGAGAGGAATATTTAAACCTCTTGGACCTTCGTAACTGTCTGAATCCCCAGAATCTTAGTATCAAGGAAAAGGGGATACATTAACATATAAAATATACAATGGATAAAATGAAGGAGGGGAAAGAGGTCTAATTATATACTGCACATTGTGTTTGGAAAAGGTTTTTATAACGTAGTTACTATAGAAGAATAAAGAGGGAATTTTGTGGACTGAGGTATCATAAGCAAGGAAGGAAAGAGGAATGCGCTAGGAATATTTATTATTATGAACATGTGTAAACTCTTTTTTTCTTCATTGCTCGTCCTTTTTCCTTGAGTGTATAATTAATTTAGTTCGTCGTACAGTGGACTCTTTCATTTATTCTGTTTGTATACGCTGAGTACTGTGTATTGACGAATGTGTAAAATGTGCAAAATGTGCAAAGAGGAGAAAAATGGGAGCTACTTCTATGTTTGAACTGTGTACTATCTGTACTAATAATTTTGCAAAAGTTTTAATTGAATCGCCTTTTTAAAAAAGGGAAGGGAACTTAAATTAATACTGAATATTGATTTAGCAGAGGAATATGTACACTTATATACATGGTAACGGCAACGTGCAAATCAAATTACAGTATTCCACGAGGTGCATACATCATGGAGTAATGTAATATATAGGTGGAGATATGTGCGATATATTTACTTGTTACTTCTTTCCTATTTTGTTCTTCCTTACTTTTCTATTTTTTGCCCCAATTTCTTATGCGTCTGCTACAACTATGTGCACAATAAATTGGTGTGGGCATATATTATATTATGTGTGTTAAAAATATTGAGGAGTATGTATTATAGGGAAAAATAGAACTTAAATACTTTTCGTATATTCAATATTAAAGGGAGGAAGTTCTTATGTGTATATTCTGCCTAATCATATGGGAAATGTATTCAAGGGGGAGTTCAATATAAAGGAAAATATGCATAAACCATGCCACAGAGAAGGGGAGTATTGCGGGTTATATTTCATGTAGAACAGCATTTCAGTAATATGTGTGTAATAGTCTTTGCATACTCCCATAGGAGCAGGTAAAAGTATATATATATCGTTCATTATATCTGCAGGAGTATAACCTAAATAATGTACCTTCCACGGACATATATGGTAAATTCGGAAGTGCCAGTTGGAGTGATACTCATGTTGACGCTAGTAAACTGGATGCACCACTGAACGCATATTATGATAAGATAGGGAGTACGGACAAGATCACAAATGCTTGCGCTGTCGCATTCAACATGAGCAAAGGGGAAAGTGGTGAACCGCCCTATGCGGAACGCTGCAACTTTCTATTCTTCTGGATAGGGGACTATATACGGCGGCAACTGGAGAGTAAAAAGGAAAGTGACAAATTTAATGAAATTATGAGTGCTATTTGTGATGCATTCAAGGAGGTAAAAACTGCGCAGGAATGTAGCGTTGCCTGTAAGGGCATTACTAAAGACAATTTCCAACAAAGAAAAGAAGCATATGAATATTCTTATGATTATGGTAGAATAAAGGGGCAAGTGGATTATTATGTTCAGAAGTGTGATGAAAAATGTTCCGCGTACATTCAGGGGTTAGTTAAAAGCTACAATCAAGTACATGCAGCTTGCCTAGATAATACCGAGACTGATGAATATTGTCAAAAGTTTGAACAGAAGTATGCGGAGGACGAAAGTACTAAGGGACTATCACAGTTGACGTGTAATGTAGTAAATGATAATGAACTTGCAGCCGATTTAGGACCTGTGCCAGGGGGCCCGGACCATTCTCCTGTGCCCAGTACAGGAAGTAGAACAAGTGGTAGTGGTGTTGTACCTGCTATATCCGGTACATTGGTCACCGCAGTAGGACTACCTGGAATCCTTTTCTTTTTATATAAAGTACAACCACTATAATTACAATTGTAATTACCACATTACGCGTACTTAAAAGTATATAAATAATAAACATATTAATTACTATATATTTTTTTTTTTTTTTTTTTTTTGTGTTCTCTATTTAAAAAGGTGTATGTATACATAACACATATTTTTATGTCCTTCCCCCCCCTCTTCCTTCCATCCCTTCCTTTAGTACACTTCATTATTCTCTGGAATAAGAAACTCCTTTGGGGTTAGTAGCAGCAGAAAAAGGAGGTCCGTTCGACAAGATTTAAGCACCTTCTCAGGGGACGACACTTCCACAGAACTTTCTACAGTAGCTTCAACAATAGATTCTACTGTAGAAGTATCTACCATATATAATGGACGACGATCACCACCACTTAGAAGTGGAAGAGAAAGAACAAATAATTATACACGACAAGGAAGGCAACATCAACAAAGAAAGAATATTCGTTATCAACATATGTAGAGCACAACACAACACACATTGTGTATGGAATGTAGAACATCACATACATTCGTATGGTAGAACAACACACACACATGTGGAATGTAACACATGCAATGTAATGTAACATATTTAATGTAATGCCTCCCTCCTAGAGAAATTATTGACTACACATACAATGTTTCTTCCCCGAAACAATTATAGTAACATATACCTAAGGAACAGCGAACAACTTTTGGGGTATGTAATGCGAGAAGGAGGGAAGAAGCATTTCATACATGTGCATATAAATATATTTAATAAGAAAGAAAAAAAAGAAAAGAAAAAGAAAAAAAGATAAAAGAGGATTTACGATTCCGCGTTTAAGGTTCCCAGTTTTAGAATATAAGAACAACAATGTGGCCTGGTGTTCAGCTGTTTGAGGGTATAAGGACAACAATGTGGCCTACTAATTAGGTGTTTTAGGGTTTATGAACAACAGTATGCCCTGATACTTTAGCTGCTTTAAGATGTAAGGACAACAATGTGGCCTGGTATTTAGCCGTTTTAGCGTTTAATAACAATAATGTGACCTGGTATTTAGCTGTTTTAGGGTGTAGGGAAGACAATGTGGCCTGATGTTTAGCTGTTTTAGGGTGTAAGGACAACAAGTGTGGATCGGTGTTTAGCTGTTTTTAGGGTGTAAGGACAACAATATGGCCTGGTGTTTAGGTGTTTTAGGATGTAAGTAACAACAGTGTGGTCTGGTGTTTAGGTGTTTTAGGGTATAAGAACAGCAATGTGGCCTGCTCCTTTAGCCACCTCAGGGGGGGGTACACCCGAAGGTTGTATAAAAAAAAAAAAAAAAAAAAGAAGAAGAAATGAAGTTAGTATTAAAGGAATAAAAATATAAGATAAAAGAGAAAAAGGATGAATGGAAGAAGAAGAAAATAATAATAATTTTCTTACGCAATTAGGCCAAATACACGCACATTTGTGTGTAACCCCCACATATGTGAGAAAACTCGGAAAAAGGAAAAGCTCATTTTTTTTTTTATATTCCAAGAGTGTTAGAATTCCGCGATGTGCATACTGAGTAAAAGCATGCTGCAACACATGCATGTTTTTTTTTTTTTTTTTTTCCGCATGCATTTATGGGAAAACGTTTTTGTAGTTTTATGTGTACTTTAATTTAAAAAAAAAAAAAAAATGTGTAGCAAAATTGGCCACAAACATCTGGCGGGCTGTCCAAAATGAATGGCAGAACGGAAGGACGTCAAATGAGGCTCACAGAGAAGTAGCTCATCTTTGCATCCCCGGCGCGTTTGAGGCCATTTTATTAGAATACACTATTTGTTGCCTCCGCATGTATGTGTCCTTCGTGGTAGGAGAGAGGGGGGGAAAGGACAACCCTTGGCTCTTTGGAAGTTTTACCCAATACCTTATCGTTTTGTTCATTTTCCTGAGGAGAACAATAAAACAGGGATAGGGAGGGTGTATTCGTATTCCCTGCAGGTGTGTTGAGTCATACGTTTGGGTAATAACCAGAAGGGCTTTTCTTCCAACAAGGTCCTCTTTTCTAAGGGGCCCTTTATTTTGTTCGTATTCCCGTACAAAGGGACAAATAAAATGAAAGTTGGATTCCGAAGGGGATAGTCAGTCACCTTTACCCTGAATTATCCTACGTAATGACCGATTTGCATTCGTGGCAAAAGTGATAAAAGTAGCAACTTTTAAGCACATCCCAAGGGGTAATCCTATTACTCATTGGATGTTTTCCCTTCTCGGATGGTACTTACCCCATACAAACCCCAAGTGGTAAAATTAACTTTTGAAAGGGTTCTGCGCCATACGCGTAACGGGTGTAATCGCGATTACGCCCGCACAGGGACAATCTAGTGTACCTCCTGCTGGTCACCAGTTCCAAATGAGGCAACGCAAGTGTGTGTGTGTAGGAAATTTAATCCAGGGAAAGTTTTGTTAAAAGAAAAATTTGCACAACATATGGAAAAGGCGGTTGGCACTGCTAGGGAGCTCCTCCAATCGGGGAAAGAAAACTGAGCAGTGGAAATTTCCGTACATGTGCTGCGCAAAAAAAAAAAATAAAAATAAAAAATACATATATGTGTATTTCGACAGACCCCCACAGAGTAAATTCTTACATCCCTGGTGTGCCTGTGTGACACTCCTCCCATTGGGTGAATCACGTGGACGAAGTGAACCTTGCCAGGGAACTCTGCACGGAAAATCGCCCAATGTCAAACGTGCAGCGTGGCGCCAGAGAGGAAACAAATCTGAGCGAGCGAGAGTTTCCGAAGAGTCGAAAAAGCACGCACATTCACAGATGGCGCAAAAAAAAAAAAAAAAAAAAAAAGAGAACGGATTAGTCGCATGTAAGCATGCGCGAGGGAGTTGTGTTTCATTACGTTCTGTTTTGCACATCATATGATATCATACCGTATCATATCAGTGCATTCTTTTTTTTTCATTTTTTTGTAGTTCAGATATAATAACCCTGCACAAAGGCATCCCCAAGGGAGCAACCAATAACTTTAGCTTTTTTTTTTTTTTTTTTTTTTTTTTTTTTTTTTCACACAAGCCCCAGCCTTTCGTCTCCATGTACGCAGGGTAGCGCAGCCGGGTCGTGTACGCTGCTCCCTCTTGAGAAGGAACATGAGACCAGCAGCAGGAAAATGGTACCCCCTGCGGTGTACGACCGTTTAGCTCGCCAAAGCAGGACACGATACTCCTCCACACGTGCCCTTTTGGCCACCCCAACAAGACCACACACCGGCAGATACGTATATACACACATTCGTACACCCACGTACGTATGCGCTCATGCACGTACAAGCTCAACCACCGGTAGAAGAGAAGACAAAAGAGACAACCAAGCCACCACCACCACCACCACCTCTTTTTTTTTTCTCATCAATCAAGTGACGAATCGATAACATGACGACCATCCTGCCGCAGCGCGCCATCCCGTACCTTGTGCTAGCTGGTGCATTTTTGTACAACCTTAATATAGGTGCGTAAAGGAGAGGCGGCCTAGGGGAGGCTCTCCCTCTATCTGCACGTGTAGGAAAAAAATGAGGTGTACCTTATACCTGTCTAGATTATACACATCCCCAAGTGTAGTACGCCTGCTTGTTTACGCTCATGTCTTGCTCCCTTTTACCCCTGCGCAGGAATTATAAACTCCTATGGTAACCTTAATATTTACCTCACCTCCTACCTGAGACACAAGGGCCAAAATGTAACCTACAGGGATGTGTCTTTTATATACGAACTGACGGTAATTACTCTGGGCATATCCATGCTGATTGGAAATGTTGTGCAGAAGAAATTAGGAGAAAGAGTAACCATACTGATCTGCTGCTTCACAACTTTTGTTTCCTTTTATATGTCCTCATTGTATGCCCACTCGTACTTGATGCTGTGTGTGTTCATGGGGGGGCTGTACGGACTGGGATATGGAATCAGTTTCACCATTCCGCTTTCGTGTACATACAAGCATTTTAAAAAGAACCGAGGATTGGTCAGTGGTATTGTCATCTCTGCAATATCGTTGAGTCCATTTTTGTATTGCCCATTGCAGACTCTGCTTATAAATAGGAACAATGTTTTGCCAGTGGAGAGTAGCAGCGGTGGAATCAGGGAACGGTACTTTGAAGACCCCCAGGTGCTTAACAGAATCCCCCATGTGCTTTTCATTCAGTCCGTAATCTTTTTAATTTTTGGCACATGTGGTGGATTTTTCGCAACGATGAAAGTAAGGGGGAATGGTGAAAAACAGCTCACCAGTGGTAATCTCGATGTAGGAAACAAGAAAAGCAAACACTTGGATGCACAGGATGGGAGCCTCCTTGATTTAGAGAAGAATGACGAACAAATGGGAATAACCACGGACAAGAACAAGGGAAACCAAAACGATGGAACAAATGAGGGTGATAACTTGGGGTCCCGACTAGCCAAATCTTTTAAAAAAAAAAAAAAAAAAAAAAATGGGCGCAGGGACAAATGACGAAGACGGAGATGGAGAAGGCATCCAAAATGGAAAAAAAAAAAAAAAAAAAAAAAAAAACTTTACCCGTTTCTTCCTCAATATGTTAAACGTAAACACAACCATCTTTTCAGACAATAACGTTCAAAAGTATTACAACAAGAAATGCACAGAAGACGTTTTTTTTTTTTTTTTATGGCTATCTGTCGTTTTTTTTAATTCCTATATCAATTTTGTCATTATGTATTGGAAAATCATTGGCATTACCTACACCTCCATGGAAGATAAATTCATCACCCTCAATGGAAGCTTTATTAACAGCATGTCCAACATAGCGGGCCGCTTAATATGGGGATCCATATACGACAAGCTACAAGTTAACATGACTGTAACCTTGCTAGGGGCTTGCATATGTTGTGCGTGTTTTCTCCTTCCAGCCATTTCACACATATACATTTTGTACGCGTTTACGTGCGCCCTTTTTTACTTTTGCATTGGGGGCAGCCTTGTTACCATCCCTATCATCACCCTCAAAAAGTATGGCGAAATGCACTTCCCTCTGAATATGTCTATTCTGTATACCACACGTATTGCCAACACTTTTCTTTGTAGTGTGATCGTTCGTCTCTTTTACAGCATGTTCACCCTGCGATGCCTGAGCTCGGCCTTCGGCCTCATTTCGCTCGTCGCCACAGTTGTGATGTTCTTCCTTACGCAGTCGTAGGAGGACACGTTCGTGGTACAGTGTAGCGCAATATTTCACTGTCTATGTTGTTGTTCATGTGCGGGTGTATACCAGCTTATGCGCAATCGCGCGCGCGAACCCGTTTACACACTTCTTGCGCGTTATATAATTGCTTCATTTTTTCATTCTTCCTTTTTTCATCGTTACCACTTTTCATGGCTTCCCGTTTCCATTCGTATGGCATCCCTTTTTTTATCCTACCTTGGCGCAAGTGCGACTCGGCACAACTATAGCGGCACAGCGGGGCGGTGGTGCCCATGCCAGCCGCTTCGCCCCTACGCGTCCCATGATGGACCACCTTTTTTCAAACAAAAACCACTGTTGGATGTTTTTAAAACGTTTCTTATGTGTGTGCAGAGGGGCAAGCTCACGCGGGCACGCAATTGTAGACACGTAATCGTTGACATGCAATCGCGGAATGTTTTGCCCAATTGAAATCTCCAACGGAGCTACTTTTCCCAAGCTGTCTTCAAAAGGGTGGCCCGCCCATATCTCTCCAGCTCATTCCTCACAATTTCGTTAATAAGCATCCTACGGAGGGGTGTGAAAAAGTAATGCAGTGGTAAGTGGTCGTTTTGGTTAACATCCTCTTTTGAAGCGGTACCTGGCAGTACCAGTCACTTAGGACGGTCACTGAAGCAGGCCAATTTTGCCCGTCGGAGTTCCCCCCCTTGCGACGAACGTACCGGGAAATGTCCCCAAATGTGGGCCGCATGAAGGGGTTCTCGTCGATGCAGGAGAGCAGCAGGTTTATCAGGAATTTGTCCTGTCACGGGGGGAAAAAAAATGGTGGAAAAGGAGGAAAAAATGACAAAGCGCAAAAATGATGCTCAAGAGGGCCAAATTAAGGGGAACCCTTCTGCCGAGCACCTCTTCCCCCTCACCTGAATCTCAAAATGCTTCAAGTCCACCTTATATCCCCCATGCGAAAAGTAGTGAAAATTTTTGTGCTTTAAAAATTTGGACACAATAACTGCAAAGGCCCAAACGTCAACAGTCCTGTTGTAAGCCACGCTTTTCTGCTCAGGGGCCAAGTGACCCTTTGTGCCACAACACTGACTCATAAGGTATTCGAAGTCTTGGTCGACCTTCCTGGACAGGTTAAAATCCGTCAGGAGGATCTTCTTCCCCTGCGTTGGGGTAAGCAGTTATGTGGTAGGCCTGTTTATATATGGCCCACTTTTTAAGGGGTGTCTATCTAAGGGGCGCATTTTTAAAGGAGCTCCCAAGTCGGTAATTGCCACTCGGCAGCACGTACACCAGGGCGAAGAAGCATCCGGGTAAGACACCGATAATCCGCTGGGCAAAAATAATTCCATCCACCATTTGAGCAAACAAGTTCCCCACGGTCACCATCGTGGAAGTCACGTCTCCCCCTATATGCACACACGCCCTTACCTTTATCAACACGTTGTCTGGCTTCAAATCCCGATATATGTAAAATTCCTGTTTGGAATTTTCCTTGTGAATGAAGGACATTACACTGAAGGTGGGGGTCATGCGTGAAGATGAGCATGTCTACGCATTTGGCACTACGAGTGGGTATGTCTTTGTGAGTGGATAACCACTGAAGGAACCCAACAGCACAACCTCCTAAGAAGTTCTTCATTGACGAAAAAAGAGTCTAGCTGCACATTTGGAGTGTCATTAAAAAAAAATTTTTTTTTTTTTTCTTTTGGGAACAGTTAAACCTACTTGGCTATCTCCAACAGAGTCAGTCGCACGAAATTAAGGTTGTATGCCGCTCCCTTATCGCAGAAGACCTTTTCTGTTCAGTGAGCAAAATGGCGCGGAAGGGGAGAGGTAAAAATTGACACGGGTAGCCATACATACGTACTTCTATATTGGCGCGATAGTCTGCTTCACCACGCATGGACCCTTTTTACCATCACAGACGAGCAACCTTACCCAATGACGTGTCGGCCAGCTGCAACAGGAAGCAGAGACACTCCTTCCTCTCCTCCTGGTGCTGCCTGTTCATCAGCAGTTGGTAGCCTGCAGCGGGCATGAAGAAAAATAAAATGAAAAAATAAAGTGAAAAATAACGTTTCAATCGCCATCGAAGTGGAATCGATTAACGTTATCACAAGTGAAAAAATTCCCCCCTCCCAGAAAATGCGACCCACTTTAACAGAAGAACCACAACATGAGTGGGTATACCCGCCAGACACTAAAAAACGAAAGAAATCTAACCCTTGAAGGTGCAGTAAATCTTCACGACGTTGGTGTGTGCCTTCTCCCGCAGAATCACAGACTCGTTCAGGTTGAATTCGCTGAAAGGGAAAAAAAAATATATATAAAATAATGCCCTTTTTGCAATTTTTAAAGAAATGCAGAAACAGCGACCCCTGCTTGCAAAATGAAGGAGGAAGAATGGAAGGAGTGCCCTACTTCATGTCCATAATTTTCAACGCGAAGTGCGTTGTGTCTTTTATGCTCGGAAAGAAAAATGAGGTTTGAACTTCTCTATCCTCCTTGAGGGACACGTCCCACACTTCGCCAAATCCACCCACTCCTAACTTTCTCTCAAAGATGAAGTGCTCGTCTAGGTTTACAACTTCGTTGTTCCCCTCCCATACTCTGCAGGGGAGAGGGAAAGGGTGTGTTTGCATGCGTGTACATGTGCTGATACTCTGCCCATCGCCATCACAATGGCTGAACGATGAGATACCGCACGCATGAACCGATGCCAATGCTTACTTCAAAAAAAAACTATCAATGTACCCAAGAGGCATTTTCACATTATTGGTAAAGTTCGAAATGGTGATCTTTGACTGCGCACTTGAGTTGGTTTTCGTTTTTGTCTTCTCCTCCCAAAAGATGGGGATAATGCACTCGGGGATGTTTTGCTCTTCGGTGTGTAAAATGAGAGGGCAGAAAAAAATATTAACAAATCGGAGGAATGGTAGCGCGCGCAAGGAGTAAATACACCCGTTGAGCTAATCACCCTATGATAATTGCTCTATGTCAATGGCGCTGCGTGAGCGTATAATGATGCATATGTCGAGGGGGAACCTGGAAGGGAGGGAATTAAGACGAGGTTGAAGTACTTGACCCTGTGGTTCTTCACATAACGGACAAATCTGCAGGGGATGTCCACCGAATCGCAAAGCAGCTGCAAGAGGTTCGGGGAAGAGAGTTCCGTTGTATAGAGTGGTAGTGTTATCTACATTAGCAGTGCTATTGTGTACGTTTCTGTATCTATTTATGCTTGGTGGTGTGGAGAGGAAGAGCCAAACGAATGGTCACACGTATTGGCACTAATACGAGCGAATATGCGTCTTCATCCCCCCCTTTTTTCTTTACACTTGCCAGAGAAGCGATTCCCCAAAAGGGGACACTCCTCTCCATACCTTAAACAACAGAGACCTGTGCCGATCGGATCCCTTTTTTACACTTCCCAGGAATACAAAATTAAAATCGTAGTTTTCGTAGTAGTGCGTTTTTATGCTTTCTTCGCTTTCTTCACTTTCCTCACTTTCTGCATCGGAGTCTTCTTCTTGACCCGCCCTGTCCGCATCATTTTCATTGCATTTTTCTTTTCTTTTTTTTTTTTTTTTTCGATTTTCTGAGGAAAATATTTCAGAGAATGTCCTTTCGCGAGTGTCGCAACAATTTGAAGTGGCCACTTCACCGCTCGTCTTTTGGGGGGGTTCCTCCTCGGGAAGTTCTGCTTCCACTTGAGAGCGCTTCCTTTTCACTTGGCTTCTATCCCTCTCCCCATCTGCGTGACGTTTGTGTGCCTCTTGGCTTGCTCTCTGGGGGAGGGTGTCTCCCCCCGTAGAGATCACATTTTCAGGGTCGTACTTGATCATCCTGTCTACCAAATTTTCTATCCTCTTAATTTTAATCAAAGCATTTTTAACACTCTTGACTTCCTTCTTGGCAATGTTAACCTTTTCCCTGTGCGGAGGTGTCATCGAGGGGGGGGTGATGGTGGAGTTTCCCACATATAGAAGTGCTAAGTAGACACACATATGCACTTGTGCACACAGTAGTAGCTCCAACGCGAAGTTGTGCACTTTCCCCCATGCTGATGCGAAAGTAAAAAATCTGCTGAGAAGCCCCACCTTAGTTTGGCGTCACTGAATACGCTTACAATGATGCTGGAGAGGCAGCTGCAAATATCGGTGTCGCCGTATCTGCACATGTTCCGACCCTTCATGTACCTCCCAACACATTTGGAAATATATTTACACATTTTTTTTTTTAAAAAAAATAAATCACAACTTCCTACATCGTAGATGGATTTTTCTCTAAAGCATGAGTGTAACCCTAGGTGTACATTCGGGACGGGGATTTCTCCCATCAATTTTTTTTTTTTTTTTTTTTTTCTACATTTGAAATTTAATTCGTGTCCGCTGTTTGCAATTACAAAGTTTCGTCCATTCACTTCGCGGGAAAAATTGTCCTCTTCGGCGGGAAAGTCACTACTCGGGTGGAGTACCTCCTTCACGAAGCTGCTTTCTCTCTTCATCCGAATGCCGTGCGTGTAGAGGTAGATTAGCCTGAGGTCCTTCACGTCCACCGCGTCTTTCACAAGGCCTGCAGTGCCAGGGTAAAACGCAAGCATAAGCGTAAATCTACACATGTGTGTATGTGTAGGTGTGTATATGCATGCAGTCGCTACGCCCAGCACCTGCCTCGAAGAAAGTCCTCTTGCTATGCATGAGATTATCGTAAAAGTCCAACATGTTCTCCCGGCTGTATTTATAATTTAAGTTTTCTTCGCAAAGTCTATTTTGCAGAAACTCAATGAGGTGCAGGACCACTTGGTTCCTCTTCACTTTTTTTTTCTTTTTCAGTTTAGCAAGAAAGTTCAACACTAAAAAGTTTATTTCGTCCAGATTCTCTATCAAGTATTTGAGCCCAATGAGGATGTCACCTACGTCTCCGCTGAGGTAAAGCAGGGCCTCGAATGGAGAGAAGTGGGTGGTGGGGGAAAATGAGCCCTCTTTCCGCTTCGTTCGCAGTTACACAAGTTGCATTAGCGTGGTTACACAGGAGGACAGAACAACCACCATCACACTATCAACGGAGCAAAAAAAGAACGGAATGGAACGGAACAACTTTTCCCCTTCAGACGTGCCTATTTGAGTGGTACCATTGAAATTTGGTTGTAACAGCAGCTATACGGGGGGAAGTACAAATGGAAGGCGTTCATGGAGAGCTGCTTTATAAACTTCTCCGTCGGGGCTTTAATTTTTCTCTTTAATGCCAGATCGTCCGAAACGAACATACAGACATTCTTAACGATTTCTTCCCCTCTCTTTAGATTCTACATTCGGACAAACGAGAAAAAAAAGAAGCGGCGCGTTAGACCATCGTTCCGGTTACTGCTTTGTGTTGCACTGTTATCAGTTTTATGTGGCGTAACTTATCTCATCTAAATATAACTTAACTTTGGCCAAATTTTATTTCTTTCATTTCGGTGCAGCATTCTATTTTTGTCTGCACCTCTTAAAGTGTAACTCCTCCAAATGCCTATGCTTCCCGCAGAGGGTTTATTACTATTTCTGGGTTTGACTTCAGCTTCCTTAGCGTGTCGATGTGGGTCCTGTGTACGTTTTCTGCGTCTGCATTTTGATCATTCTGCGGGGGAACACCTTCATCGCTCATTTTATCTTCATGCTGGTTTTTACTTCCCCTGTTGACACCGCCTAACTGGTCTTCCTCCGTTTGTGCTTCTTCCCTGCTGATGCACCTGCCACTGGTCAGGCTATTTTTATCTCCATCAGTGGACTTCGCAATAATGCTGCTCTCCGTACTATCACTGACGCCGCCTTTGAGGGCTCCCCAAACAGCGCTGTCTTTACGCATACTCGAGCAGTCCTTCATTTGGTAAGGTGCCCAACCAGGCCGGTTCTCGCAGCTGAATGGTTACTTCCTCTATTGCTCCTCTATAACCACTACTATCGTTATGGCCCTTCTGTTACCAGTTCCATGTATGTTTGCCTTCTGTCTACTCCCGTCTTACTACACCGGGGAGGACGAACAGTTCTTTTGCATATTCGCGCAACGTACGCGTAGTTAAAAGGAGGCATTTTTTCTTAACCTCCCTTATACTGCTCGAGAGGAACGTTCAAAAAGGAAAGGCATCTCCCCCTGCAGCACCCTTGCGCTGCTCACTCACGTTTTCGTAGACATAATTTGGTTTTCGAAAAAGAGTTTATCTTAAATTAGAAATGGGGAAACGCAAAAATGGAGAGATGGCATAAGGGCGAAGGGGCAATCCGCCTGCTTATGTACCTTATTGCCCTTTTTTTTTCTTTTTTTTTCCAAAGGGTAACAAGAGACATGTGCAAAAGGCATTCGCGTCAATGTCCCCCACCACGGGAAATTCCCCGTCTTTATAGATTTGCCGAAGCCGTTTTGAAAAGGAGTATGCCCCCTTTCATTTTTCAATTTTTATCTACTACTCAGCATTCTGCATTTTTTATTTCCCACCATGAACGACAAGGAATCATTGGGATTCACTTATCGAGCGAGTGACGGCCACTCCAACGAAATAATTCCACCTCGTTTGTGTTCTCATGGGGCCAAACATAAGCACACGCACTTCGGAATGGAGCATTCACATTCAGATTTTTTGCCAAGGTACGACAAACGTTTTTCTTAATAATATATGTATAGAGAATCAAAGAGGGGGCTGCGTTTCCTGAGGAAGTTTCACCTGTTGGGGGGCTATTTTTTATGAACGGCAATTCAAAAATAGAGAGAAAAAAAAAAAAAAAAACACTATAGACATGAACTACACTTTTACATATATGGATAACCTCATGGAGGTACATAAAAAAAGTTTCAAATTGTCTAACAGTTAAGCATACGTGTGCGCATGAGTACGGTTATAAGGATGTCCCCACACAAATACACCCATACTCACGCAGGAATTTACAAAAACCTTAAACTCTTCACCAGCAGTGAGGGGGGAAAAATTCCTGGTTGTCACTTAAAAAATTACAAACAGTTCGGTATGGAGAAGAAAAAAAAACGCACGCATTGCGTGTGCAGGGTTTAGGGAGGAGAGGAACAAATAACACCAGAGTTAGCAGCGGGATGGGGGTTGCTCTTACTCCTTTACGTAAGACTTCAAAATGATAACATTCTGTGGGTGGTTATTTTGTTCTTCATTTGGGGAACAGTCTTGTTAAATACAAAGAATGCAAAGCGCAAGGAACGCGCTATATTCGGAAGGCCCACATTCCTTCTTGTCATACCTAATGTATATAGCAGACTTCCCTCTGGGGTTACCTTGACGTTCATTTTGCTTTCTTCTGGTCTCCATCGTACTTTGGGACGCCCACGTTGAGATGATTAAAACAGACATGCCACTGTTTTAAGGGGAAGATACTGTGTTCCTTTGTTTGGTGGCCATTTTGCGGTGCTCACTATTTACTAGCCATTTTGTAACATTTTTTTTTTTTTTTTCCGGGTCAGGTGAAATTGAAAAAAAAAAAAAAAAAAAAAAAAAAGCTGTATCACGTGTGCGAGTAGATAATCAGTTAATCTGCTTTCATCACCGCCCCCATTTCTTCTTCCTTCTTCATTCTGCCTCCTTAACCCGTCTTCCCCACATCTTCATTATTCCTGCTCTGTAGCCGTGTCATTGGTCCATTTACGACACATTCGATTAATCTACCTCGAAATAAAAGTCTGGTTTTTTGTTCTTATCATCGGGGACGTTATTTTTGTTGAGCACGAATATCAAGACAATACCTATTATCGGTGAGGTGGCAAAACACAATTTTAATATCGTCAGGAGGATTGAAAAGATGGTGCCTATCATTTTACAAACGAAAGTTAGCTTATATAGGGGTGGGGTGCGGCGGCAAAGGTCTGTAAAGAATAAGGCGAAGAAATATTCACACGCATATGTGCTATATAACACGTTACTAAAAGGGGAGCTTTACAATGTCCCATTTGGGAAGAATGTGCTCGAGAGAGGATGAAAAAACATAGCACCACTGTAGTTGCATAAAGTGGCTTATATGCGCGCCTACAGGTTAGTTCTACGTATATGCATATATACTCACGTATGTACTACGCCGAGGTAAGACCTCCTCTTGGTCACTGACCAAAAAAACACAGCGGATTTTATTCTAGCAAACGCAAGCAAAGCATGCTTTCCTTTTCACTCTCTAAACTATGCAACTATGCAATTGTTCTTAAACTTACCCTTTTTAAAAAATATTCTGGGTTCGCTTTCCTTGCAATGCGATTGTTTATTCTTTACATATCAGAACGGTCAAAAAAAAAAGAATGACCATTGTTGTAATGCTAACATGAGATGCGAAAAAAAAAAAAATTGCTTAAATGGTAAAGCGGGTTACGCAAGTGGGCACGCGAAGAAGTACATATTTTATACATGCATCATATATTTATTTTCACATGTTTGTACATTTTGCGCGAGCAGCGCTGTGTTGAATATATCAACGCAAATTTCGAAGTGGCAAAAAAAAAAAAAAAAAAAAAAAAAAAATGCTTTCAAATGATCAACAAACGGAGGTGACCTTGCAACTACACGCAAAGAGTTATAATTAAAGCTAAAAAACGGGTAGGGGGAAAAAAAAAGAAAAAATCCGCGCATTCATTTTGTACGCTAAATAAGTAGGCATGTTTTCTTTGCCTGTACAAAAGTTTAATGTTTCTCTTTTTCCGTTCCTCTAATGGAGAGGGCACTTAAATGTGCATATGTGTATGACGCCACATCCATGTACTTTTGTACCTTCCAGAATATGAAAAATAAACAGTGGAAATGCGAACAACGCGCAACGCCAGGATTTTGGCTGCCACGTTCAGGTATTCGCCTCTCCCCAATATAACAATGACCAAACAAAAGGTGAGAAAACCAATTTAACGTTTCCCTTTTTTCTAATTCATTGCCCTTCCTCTTTACAATTAGAAAAAAATCCGCTTCTTCTCTTTGGAAGGAAATGCCCAAAAGATACCTGCATTACATTATATTGTCACCCGTTTAACGCAACAGCAACAGTACAAATTAGAAAAAAAGAAAAAAAGTACCTACCGTTGGGGGGACAAAAATGGAAAGCTCCTCTGCGCTCCATTACGATTGCAACTTTTTGTCGAACATTCAGGTGAATATTTGCCCGTGCAATGATTCGCAAATTTGCACATTGCATCGTGCAGAGGTGAGAACAGAAGAGGGCAATCTTAATTTTTCCTCTTTTAAGTGGCGAAAATGTGCAAATCGTTGGGGAGATATGCTAGTACCCATGGTGGACAATCTAGCGATTGCCACTTTGCACAATTATTTTATATGGGGGGTGTTATATCATGCCCTGGGTGTGTGTGGGTTATCAATTCAAAGAGAAATAGAAACCGTGAAATGCCACGAAGAAGTACGCGCCACAGATATGATAATACACGACGCGGGTATCTACGCACATGGCTTGGGCGAAGGTGTGTATGTATGGCCTAGACCATCCTTATTCTGCCCCCTTTCCCCGCACATTCTTTTTCGAATGCAAAGTTCCCAATTTTGGTAACTCCTTTGAAATGGGGTACTTCCCTTTTTTTAAAAAAAAAAAAAAAATCCTTGACACATTTCCCCTCCGCCCGGCGCTCAACAATGTATTAAATTCAGAGAGAAACAATCTGCTACGTAAATATTCTCTCTGATGAACCTCCCAAAAGGGTTGAAATCATTCCCCTCGCGCAGTCGTCTTTGCGTTTTTTTAACATTCCACGGAGGGTTGATAAAAGATCGGTTTACATCGGCAGATTGTTGGGATAACGGGGGGAAGGAAAAAAAAGAAACCCGACGAAGCGGATAACTCTGCCTTAATGGGTAAAATTAATTTCCTTTTTTGTTAAGCTACCCCTGGTGTGCTATTAAACATTGACATGTGCTTCGCACATATAGATGCCCCTGGTTTCTAAGTTTTGTAAATATGCCTTTTTTTTTTTTTTTTTTTTTGCCTGCATTTTCTACATTTTACAAATCTCCCAATTCTCGCCAACTCGTGGGGGGAATTCACCGTGCGGCTTAGCGGTGTGGTAAAACGGGAAAAAAATGGCTCGTAAAAGGCAATATATTTATATTCGCAAAGTCATTCCTAATCCTTTAGCGTATACAAACTTCCATGGAGCGAGGGGTGCGCGTTCGGGCAAAATGGGAGAGGCGCCCAAGGGGACCCGCAGAAAAAAAAAAAAATAATACATATATTAAACATTACTTATATATATAAGGCGCCCCTACACGCAAACTCGACCGTAGCGTGAAAAGCCAGCTCTACCCATAAAACCAGCAAGGCATATATAATATACATGCAGCGGGTACGATATGCTAGAAATGGCCGCGGCTCTGCATGTGAGTGAATCATGCATGTACATTTGTTATGCATGTAAAAGTATTATAATCTGCCCAGCGGCTTCCTAACCCAGGGCGCTAGTTAACCGTGAGAAGGAAAAAAAGGAGCAAAAAAAAGGGGAAAAAATGTTCATTTCGCTTCTCGTGACACTGAAAATGCGCAGCCAGGACGACCGAAGGGAAGCAAAAAAATATGTCTTACCTCGTTCGCAAAAAATAATAAATGGTCACGTACAAATGAAAGCGATAAATATATGACCTGCATACAGAATTAAAAATATGCATTTTTCATTCACATATATATTATTGCATGTACAAATTTGTAAATTCGGAACAAATACAAGCTTGATTTTAAAATAAAAAAATATGCTGGTGAGTGCGTCTCTCGGGGTGCTCTAACGCAACTCGCATTGGCGCTTTTGACAAACTCGAAGAAAAAAAGGGTGGGGATACTTGGGATAAAGGGGGAGGGCCTTTTTCGTCAATGAGCTGATTTTTGGCAAACGACACGCGGGTGCTCAATGAGCCGCATCCCGGAACAGTTGCGCAGTGCATCGCACGAATAATATAAATAAATAAGTACATACATATAATATACATGATACTTATAATACACAATACATACGTACGTAACACATATCCAAGGAAATATATTTATACGTACTGTTTTTTACTTTTATATAATGCACGCTTGCAAAGCCCTTTTCTTCATGGGCGCTGTACGCGCTGTATATATAATAAATGTCATCATAAGGTAGATAAGTAGATATATGGGCGTATTCCTTGCATGTACACAAAGTTGGCCAAAAAAAATAGGGTTTTTATATGCGCAAGGGGATTTTTACCATCAATATATTAATTATTTTTCCGCTCGTCCGTCGTTTTATCTCCTTTTATATATTGGGTTTATCTTACCCTTGCCTTGGACTTTTTTTTTTTTTTTTTCTTTTCCTCTTATAAATTAGGCATATATATTATAAATAGAAATCTCTCTTTTTGGTCTTCATGCATGAAAAAAATTAGCCGCTCTTTTTTTTTTTTTTTTTGTTCGCGTTTTTCCGCATTTATTCATTATTTTACCTTTTTATATTTTTTATGCATTTTTTATATATTTTTATATCCATTTTTATGCTCATTTTTATATATCTATTTTTTATATATTTTTATATCCATTTTTATGTTTATTTTTATATATCCATTTTTGTGTTTATTCTTATATATCCATTTTTATGCTTATTTATATTTTTATTTTTACGCGGCATATTCATGCGCTCGGTTTCCCGTTTGTACGTGCACTTCATCCCGCCCGCATGCACGCACGTTTGCGCTTTTGCGTCCTAAGCATACGCATAAACTTGCGCTTACCTGACAAGTGGAGGCGAACCCCGGGGGGAAAAAGGAAAACATCTCCGGCAGTAGCACCACGAGCAAAGGTAGCTATATGCCCCTATGCATATACATACATATATACATATATATTATATATATATAAATACGTATATATTTACTTACATATATGTGTACCTCTCCACTTGGCGCGTAGCCCTCGTGCGTTTCTCACGCGTCTGTATGCGACGCACACGTAAATACGTACGTGAATACGCTCGCATACGTTTTCTTACCTTCTAGTACTTACTACGCATTGTTTTCCCGAAGGTCCCTTCCCCCTGTGGCCGGGACACGAGCACACACCGAGCTCAGAGCGCACATTTATGTACATACATTCTTGCGTACGTGCAAGCTGTGCGTTTTTTTTTAAAAATTAAGCATCGCGTTAGCTGGATAGAAGCTTACCATCCACTTTGCACGCTTTGCCTTTTTTTTCCTCCAAACGGATGGACGGACGGACACACGAACGTACTTACATGCGCAAGCTACTCAATTGCTGCCTTTTTTTTTTTTTTTTTTTTTTTTTTGCATTATGCGAACAGTACTTTGGTCAAGGTGCTGATTTGCTATGCATGATTTCCCAGGTGCACGTGTACACGTTACTAGCGCCGGGGCTACATGCATATGTTGTGAAACTGCTGCATGCGAAACGGCTGCACGTTGTTTAATGTCTTGACGTTGTGTGACGCCATTTTGGGGGTGGAGAACAAACGGATCAATTCTATGCGGTGAAGGAATTATCGCTGTGGTTGCTTGTTTTTTTTTTTTCCCCCCTTCCCTGTAGGTTGGCCAAACATGCAATTCCCGTATCTGCGCGATTGCATAATTTGCCCACGTAGCACATCCGTGCATTGCTTCTGCCGAAAGGCACCTCAGGACTGCTGAATTTTTTTTTTTTTTTTTTTTTTTTTTTTTTTTTTTTGCGTTGCATACGTAAAGTCGCGCATCCACCACGTGTACATGTAGGTACACACCGAGCTTTGTGTTTGAAGAGGCACCCCCGAAATATTCCCATTTTTGCATATTCAGTTGACTCCTCTAAACCTGTTATTGGTTTCCTCTAGCACACTGCTCTCTGTTTGGTATTGATTCGGTCCCGTTTTGGCTGAGAAAGAAGTTACCCAGAACAAAGACAAAGGTTCACAAAAAGTAATTCACCGATTTAACAAAACGAATCGGTTTCAGAGAAATAAAAGTGGGAAACACACTATGACAGCGAATTTACCTATACCCTAATGATAAAATATATTTGAACCGTCACAAAAGTTACAACAAAATTCTTCGAAAAAGAAAAAGAAGCAAACGTTGATTTATTCATGGTGCCCCCTCTTGTGGTAGAAACGAAAAATGATTTTCGGAAGATGAACAAAGCCTCGTCAGCTACATATTTAGAAGATTGCCTTTTACGGGGGTTAGAACGAGAAAACCTTCAAAAGGTGCACGCGGAGCTGGCGGAAGAGGAGCAGTACGACCAGGAGGAACTGGAAGAAACATTGGAAGAGCAGCAGCCGGAAGAAGACGACGACATCGAAGAAGACGAAGAAAGCGGGACTTCACTCAACATTGCGCACAGCAACAGTGCCAACGGGGACCGATACAGTAGGAACGATTTCATTGGAGGAAATCTTCCCACGCGTGGGGCGAACAGTAACGAGTATGTGCTAAACTATTTGAACACATACATAAATAAAAATATAAGGAACGGTAAAACACTAGAAAATATTAACCAACCCAACTTATTAACAAGCCAAAGTACAGACAACATGATAAGTGGAAATCCGACCAACGTTACAATTACTGATAGTAACAAACAGTGCATGAAAAACTTTTTCAAAGACAGGGATAAGGGTAACCCTTTATATGATGCGCAGACTGCAGCCAACCTGCACTACATGCTAATCCCAAATGAGAATGAACGGAAAGAGAATGTGAACTGGAATGAACGTATAAGCAATTTTATACACACGGAACTACAAAACGGTTTCGTGGATGATAGAGTGTATGCATCAAACAGGAGTAACTTGATGAATGGAGCGAATTGTTCAGACCAACGAATGAAGAACCCACACGATTGGGAGAAAGCAACATCCGTACTGGACGAAGACGTGGGAAACATCTTTGTTAATAAATTTCATCCAGGGGAGACGGGAATCTCCACCGGGGGGGTGCCTCACCCGAGTAGCGTGCGTAACGTTCAGAGTGACTTGGTCCACGTGGGCAAGTATGACGGTGAGAGAGGCTACGACGGGAGAACGAACCGGCAGCATGTGAGTACAAATTGTACAGGTGCAGATGGGGTAAGTAATTATCATGTGAATAACCCCCGTTTGGGCACCCCTCATGTCAGTAACGAAACCACAAATCGGAACGGCTTCACGAATGAACCCAACCCGAACAACGCCAGAGAGTGCGAAAATCACAAGTTGTCACCGAGAGGAAGTGAAAATGTCTCCCCGAGTAAGAGGCCGATCGAGTGTGATAAGTCTCAGGGGATGTTCCACAACAGCGTTGGAGAAAAATACGCCAAATGGGAAGTCCCCAATATGAAGGAAGAAGACCCCATCATACTAACCGACAGTGAAAAAATGAACTGTGCAAACAGAAAGGGGAAGGCAGGTGAACTACCTGAAGTAATATCTCATTCAAGTCACTGGATGAGAGGACAAGAGAAGGAAAATTATCGAAGCTTTCTCTATGTAATTAATAAAAAAATGGAAATGCTTTCCAAAGATAGGAATGTCATTGCTGTGGAAAATATGTACAAGCCGGGCTTACAACCTGTGAATGCCTCTCATAAACATAACAACCCCTTGTGTGTGGGCAACACTGATAAGGGGGCCGAGAAAGTGAATTCAAGGGAAAGAGAAGAAGACCCTATTGATAATGTCGGATCGTCCACTGTTAATCCAAATTGTTATACAGGCTTCGTACATAACGAACCAAACGAAAGTTACAAAAAAGCGAATTTGAAAACGGTACAATCAGAACGACAATATGTGGCACAACAATGTTATGATGAAAGAGCAACTCTGGGTGATGCTCCGGGGTTGTATTCCCGTCGGGGTTCCTTAACCCAGGGGGGAGCCCATCCGAGTGGGTTGTTGGATAGCCACGGGCGAAACATATCCACGGATTATAACCCAATGAGAGACCTAGAAATGCTGGGAGGCCAGGGAAGCAGTTCATCAGATAACTTCCCCTGCAGTGGCGATCCAGTGAACAATTTAAGTAATTACTGTGATGATGACCCCCCCGAGGTGGGTAAATTAAACGGCGTGAATTTTTCCAACCACGTGGATAGGCTAAGTGTACAGTTAAATTTTATCGAGGAGGGGCTAGTGGGCTACCAGAAGGAAGGAGGCCCAAGTAGTTTCCCTTTTGTTCAGAAGGAGAAGAGTGCAACAAATCCCCACGGTGATAATTATGGTGATCATCTTGACCACGGGGAGCAGAGCGACCACGCCGACATGACCGAATCGCAGTGCGAAAATTACGCATCCGAAAAAGGTGTTGGAGCTGTGACAAGCGCAGGAGAGGAAGAGGATAGCCGCACCAACCGGAACAGCGCAGGTGGAAATGAAAACTGCTCCAGTAGCAGGAAAAGTAGCCACCCGCACAGTTATAACAACAGTGACCCATTCAATGTGGATGCCTTTGCAGGGGACCCATTTGGGAATGACCCCTTTGCGGGTGATCCTTTTTTTAATGATCATCAGTTTGGGAAGGACGGGTCATGTCTGAACCAGATAGGCACCTACAGTGAGCACAACGAGTATTACCCCAACGTGGAGGATAACGAAAACGACAAGGAGGGCAGTGAAAATACGACGGACAACGTTAACAACAACGCTACGTTGAATGACGATTATGTGTTTCCATCGAGTGGAAAGAACCATCATGATATAGAAGGTGGAGTTGCTTCAGGAAGTAACCAGGCTCACTTTAAAAACGGAAGTTACCTCTTCACAGGCAGCAGCAGCAGTAATAACAATTGTGTATCTGAGAAGGAGATGCGAAAGGGAGGAAACACATTCAGCAGCTCGGCCAGTGGTAGTGTTCCCCCCCACCATGAAGATTTCATTTGCGAACACCTAAGTAGTGACCATGTCGAGACGGTCAACGGGAGTGAAAGCATATGCCAATTGCACCATGGAAGTGACATCAGTGACGGGGGTGGAAGGCAAAGCAAAGCCAGCCACGATAGTGGCAACGATAGCAACAATGGGTGTAGCCAAGATGGAAGTACCACCGGCGTGGAGGGAAACAGAAGATTGTTCAGTAACGTCCACCATGGGAGGGCACCAAATTTCACTCAGAAGAAAAATATAAATGACGGTCATGCAAATGAGGAGGACGTACTGCACTCTGCAGCAACAAGTAGCCACTTCAGTTTTAACAGTTGTGTTATTCATGTGAAGGGAGATAATACCCCCCGAAATGAGTCCCATCCGGTGGAAAATCGCTTCGTCAGTGAGGACCAGGCGGCAGTTCCTATATCAGCAGGAGCGGACTCCCCATGCATGGAGGATGAATTTTCACGGGCAAGTCAGAAAAATGAAAGAGCCATTACTCTCACAGATGTTGGGGCTGATATGGCTAGCAGTGACAGATCTGTCGAATGCACTCGTGGAGAGAGCGAAACGGACGGAAAGAACGAACACGCAGAAGTACTCTCCCGTGTTCAGGAGGAGGTCTGCCCAAATCATGTTAGAGAAGAAGTAAGTAACAAGGAGCAACATACATTTGGGAGAAATTCCAATCGCATGCAAAAACACAACCACGTAGAGGTGAATTTAACCCACGAAGGTTACCCTCATATGGATAAAAATTTCCATAAAAACGGAATCGCGATAAGTACAAATAATATGATCACCCATGGAAGCAGCATGACCAGCAGTGAAGAATGGATGCACCTGAATGGGCAGTATCATCAGGTGGATCACCTTAACGTCGCTAAAGCGAACAGAATAGGAAGCCCCCAAAGTGCCAACACTAGCAGCGGAAGAAATGCCCATAATAGTTTGGCAGGGAGTGTCAGCAGTTTAAATTCTGTGAATGCGAAAAAGGGGAGTTACGTCCCTGCGAATCATTCGAGGGATTATTGTGGTCTGGGTTCCATTAGCAGCAGCATTAATCGTGCTAGCGGATTTGGAGACGGCCCAACTTCTTCCAATCATGACCTCTTGCAGGGACTCCACAGTGACACTGTGATGCAGCACCCCATGCGAGATAGAAACACTAACGAAGGAACCGTTGGACAACCCTACGACTGGAACAATGAACGAACCACCAGCTATGCCCCCGCCTCATTTTACAGAAACAATAACGAAACGAAGAACTTTTTAACAAATTTTTTTGATGCTGTCGAATCGGGTACTTTGAACCAGAGGGGATACGAACACGAGGTTGACGACCTCCATTTTTCACGCAACGGGTATCAGAAGCAGAGTGAAGTGAAGAACCATAAGGAGAGGATCCCCCCGACGATTGATCGTCCTACCCATAGTGGCAGCAATTCAAACCATGTAAGGAATGAAAATACGATAGATGTGTTTAGTAGTGCGAATCAGTTTGCAGGGGTGAAGAGTCTGGGCACGATGGACATCCTGAGTGGGGGCATCTCCAATGCGTGTAGCGGGGGCGCCAACAACGTCAACCATTTTATGAACAAAAATGACGGTGGCGATGTGCACCAGAAGGTGGCCATTCCGATGACAGGCCCAACCTCGAAGAATGTAAACATGGCAGAAAATCACCTACCCCACAAGAACGTCCCTCTCATGCAAAGCACCCGAAATAGTAACCTCGCACACTCCGTTGTTAATTACAACCCCAGCAAGCTTCTCATTAATAAGCACATCCACGCTAATAATAAGTGTATGAACGGCAAGGTGAAAATTACGAATAATGGAAATAGCGGTCCGCATAGCAGTAACAATAACATGGGTAACCTTTGGGGGGACTATCGTCCTGGTGGTGGTCCTGCAAATGTGGGCAGCCCCAACTTAACACAGGTCGACAACGAAAACAGAAAATACCTTCCTGCTTTAGGTAACAACAGTGGCGGTGGTATACTTCCTACCCCCCACAGGAAGGAGAATAATAATCCACCTACAGATGGTAAAGCGAAAGGCAAAATGGCCATTCCAGCGTTAATAACCACGGGTGGGAAGGCAAGCTTGTTGAACAATCCAATGGAAGAATGTAGTAACCTTGTTATGTCTACCCACGGAGGGATCACACACACAGCTGTTAGTGGGGCGAACAACTGTACCAGCACCACGCCAAATGAACACAACTTGAGTGTTCCTTTCAATAAAGTAGGTCTTGGAGGAGTCCCCTTTTACATCACGGAAAGTAAAAACATCCGTGGGAGTAATTGCCCAAACGGTGGCAACCTTAATAAATTGGAGAGGAAAGATTCGTTTAGCAGTAATGGAGACGCCAGTGGTAGCAGTACGATGGTAGAATCGAGGCAAGTGAACCAACAGTTTAGCGAACAAGAACAGAATTCAAATGGGATGAACGGGGTGATAATCCCTGGAACGGCGGCATATGAAAGGGGTAACAATGTTGTTGCGCCAATCCAATCCGTACCGTCAGGTGGAGGAGGGATCCTATGCACCCCATCCACCAATGGGGGTGCAATCACCTCCTCACAAGTCATGTCCAACCATAAAATGAACAGCTTTCTAATGAATGACAATCTAAGTAACATTATGTTGAGCCAAAATTTTAACAGCTTTTTTAATAGCGCCCGAACGAACATACAGGGAGTGGGGGGGAGTAGCACTCCCTATGGAAGCGTCGGCGCGGATAATCCAAACGGGAACAACTCCAGTGCGCAGAATATCATCCCCCCGAAGAAGAACGAACTTATGTTTAGCGGCATGAAGAGCAACCTGGGGGAAGGAAAAAGAAACAACATTTGCGAAACGGTTAGTACGTACTGCAAGGAGAACTCAAATGATGCGTCAAAAATAGGGGAAAACCTCCTCTTTCAGGGAGGTGCCTCGACGGGTGGAGTACCCAATGAAAGGGTGAAGGATCAGACGTCACATCAACTAGTCCACCCCAAAATGACAGACCCGAACAGTAACAACCTTGCCATTTATATTGGCAACCATAAAATGAGGAAGTATGTAAAGGTAAATAAAATGGAGGAGTCACATGTGAACCACTCATTTGTCAGTGGCGGTAGGTTTAATGAGTATTCGAAGCATATTGTGGAGGAGCATTTTCAAGGGGATACGAATCACAACTCCAATGAGCAGAATGTAGGCGAATCATTTAGTGGGAGGAATCCGCGCATTCCGCACTATGCAGAAGGTAGCACCAATAGCGGATTCTTGAATGGTGGAGTTAGCAGTGCTATCTTAAGCGGAGGCAACGGAATGGGTAACCAAAACGGGCCCACAACCACCCAGTTTCGAAAAAGCTTTGTGCCCAACAAGAATGCCTATATGAAGGCTAGCAATGGTGAATTATGGGAAACCGCTGCGACGAGGGATTATAACGGTCCTCTACAAAGCGGGTTCGATGGTAAAGGAGATCCTGTACCTTCCGTGGCGACTGCCTCGATGGGCGGGGCTCAACTAATCCGGAACCATCCCATAAATCAAAACATACGTTGCTCCGAACAGAGAATCGAAGACCAGATGGGTCACTACCTTCACAGGGCCGAACTCGCTGCGGTAAACGTAGACCCCGAAAGAATGTGCAAAGAAGAGGATAACAGTACTATTAAGGCACAAGAGAGGAAGTACCCCATGCAGGCCGAGGTGCTAACGAAACGGATGGGTAGCTTAGGTCAGGAATACACCGTTAGCAGCAGCACCAACAGTGGTAGCAGTAACAACGGCAGTAGCAACTATAGCGGTGGGGGAGGCACCTACAGTGCTGGTGGCAATTACACTGTTGGTGGCAACAAGGTGGCCCCCCAGAGCAGCCTGAACAATGCAGACATGAAAAACGTGATGATGACTATGATACAGAACCCAATGAATTGCAACGCAGGTGTTGTAGGGAACCACGTTAGGAAGGGAGCACCTGTCGTTGGGGCAGCAAACCCCATTGGACCTACCCCATGTCACATGGCACAGAACCCAAGGAACATCAACAACGATAACAGCGTTCCAAACGATTTGTTACTGAAGGGAAAAAATTTCGAGGAGCTGATATGCAGCAAGGGTTACGTTCAGAGTAGGTACCCACAGCACCATGCGTATAATAATGTGAATACAAAAATGGCTAGCCCGCTTCAGGGTGCACCAAACCCCCAGCAGTATGGAGTTCATGGTGGTATGCATAGCGGCCTGCATGGCAATGTGTATAACGTGCCGCTTAGCATCCCCCCATGTGCGGGCGTCCCTGCCAAAAGCAACGATGATTTAAGAATGGGTGGAGAAAAAGGCAACTTAAAGGCGCCACTTAGCAACGTCAACATGAGGAACCCAATGAATAGAGATATTGCGATGTGCAACTCGGTGGGGGGCATTTGTTACAATAGGAACAACAATGTGGTTACCCCGATGATTGGAGCAGGAAGCACCAACAATAATATACCCGGTCGAAGTATAGAATCGTATAATAACATGATGAGCAGCGATCAGGCAGGAAATCTGATGCAACAACAACACATGCTGGACGCCTGCGCAAAGAACAGGAACATTCTAAATAATAACCTAAAAATGGATGTTAGTAAAAACTGCGCAAAGGTTAGGAGTGCACATCAACAGAATGGTTATGCTCACCTCGTGGTGCAGCCAAATGGGGACATGCGAAAGGGAGGACAACAACCACATCCCCTGGCGGTGTCGCTAGGGATGGGGGGTTTACAAACAGCTTTGCCAACGCCAGCTGTAGGAATGGCACCAGGGGCAATGATTTTACACAACCAGAACGGAGCCCTCAACGAATACGCACAACATTACTATGAGCAGCAACAGCAGTCCCTCCAGGTGATGCACTCTCACCATCAGATGTATCCCCTCCAGCAGATGTACCCCCTGCACCAGTTGTACCCCATCCAGCAGATGTATCCCCACCACCTGATGTTTCCCTCATGTGAGACCCCGCACGGGCAGCAGTACGGGAAGTACCTCTCGAACAGCAGTGACTTGGCCATCAAAAAGAAGGAATACGAAAATATGTTCAGGCTATCCAAAAGCCAGCTTCTAAATTTGGAGAGTGAAATAAAATATCTAAAATCGCTAGCTGCGTATAATATAAAACCTAAAGATTTATACTTTGAGACGTACGAGGAGACGGCTATTCTTCCTTACGACGGTGGTGGCATCATGAATGGAGATTACTGTTATTACCACAGTCAGCAGTATCCAGGGGGGGGAGTGTATTCTATGGATGGTGGTGTTCTACCCGTAGGAGGTGCTAATCAAATGTGCGGTATAGTAAACTCAGTTGATAACTCGATCGGCAATCTCTGCAATGTGAATGGCAGCATCAGAGGAGCAGCAACGGGATCACCGATGGATCAACCCCCCCTGGGTGGGAAAGTCAAACGAGAAAGGGGAAAAACAAAACTATACACGAACAAATTTAGCAGCAAGTTCAAATACACGGTAATTGAGGAAGGGTCATTCGGGGTAGTCTACAAAGGGTGGTACAAAGGAATGCATGTAGCTGTAAAGGTACCAGTAGATAAAATGGCCAAACAAGACCCCTACGGATTAACCAAAAGATCCATCAATGAGTGGAAAATTCTCTCAAAATGTGATCACCCAAACATTATTAAATTATGTGGAGGAATCATACACAGTTATTTCGACATTTGGCTAGTCACCAAGTTGGTAAACGGATTAGATTTACACACGATAAAAAATAACATGAAAAAAGACGACAAAGTTATGAGCATTGATGTGTCTTTGAAAATGTGCAGACAGCTAGCTAATGTTATAAACTTTTTACATACCCCCATAAAAAATAAAAAAAATGTAATTATCCATAGGGATATAAAGCCAGAAAATTTAATCATTGACAATGACTGGAATATACATCTCTGCGATTTTGGCGATTCTGAAGAATGCGAAGATGGAATTGTAACAAATGTGTCTGGTGCTACGTGGATTTATGCTCCACCAGAACTGCTAACATGCCACCCTTTGAAGCAGAGTAGTGACTACAATTTTTTGGACCATACGAAATTGTCGTACAAGTGGGATATCTGGTCCATGGGATGCGTCTTCCAAGAAATGATGAATTTGCCTTCTCCGTTTCAACATTACATCATCACCTTTGATGAGTCGGATCAGATTTATGAGAAACTGGTCGATGTCTTTACGAGGAAGTTACCTCCTTGTATTCATTCGAAGATTGAAAACTCTCCCTTCGCAGACATAATTCGGCTTTGCTTAAACTACGACCCGAATTTGCGCCCCACGGCATCCGAAATTGTTCAACTGCTTAACCAACCGGACGAGTACCTCCTGTTGAAGAGGGCCTAGCTGGATGGCTAAGCAACTGAAAACGGGTTGCCACCCAAAGGGGGGTTTTGAGTGAGAGAGAGGACCTGCGGGCCCTTTTTTTTTTTTTTTTTTTTTTTTTTTCTTTTTCTTGTTTTATTCACCACACATCGGACATGTTCACTTTGTGCGTCATCTTTTATGCGTCTTTTCACGTCCATTTAAGAACAACTTCATCACGAACACCTCCGCCAATTCAACCCACTCGAACAAGAAAAGAGCAGCCACCGTGTGCACCCATTTGGCACACACAGGAGTGAACAAAGTATCATTCGTTTGAGTTAAAAAGAAAAGTTTCGTTTGTTTTTACGCCAAACTGGGTTGTGCTAAGCTTTTACAATAGGTGTGTTCGAAAGTTACTTGTTAGCATATCCACTGTTAATATGTGTCGCCACGATCGGCTACGTTATCTAAGCCGACCGACCAGACGCCCAAAGTGCCTGCACAGGTACTCCGAATCGGGTCTACAAGTGGGTTCCGGGTTAAGGCACTGGCGCATGACCAGTAAGACGTTACTCACTACGAAGTGGAACAGCTTCCTGTTAGGAAACTTCCCACGCAATTTGTTCACATCGATGTAGATGTATTTCTGCTTAAAGCAAGTGGACAACCGAAAGAAGGATGGCATGTAGTCACTCACAAATGGCAATCCCCCAAACAGAACTTCATATATAACGACGCCAAATGAGTATATGTCACACTTGTCTGTGCACTCTTCTTCTCTTAATACCTCTGGAGCGGCATAGGGGTCATCGCAACGGACCTTTCTTTTGTCAAACTTTTTCGCTTGGAAGAGTAGCAAAGGAGAGGTCATCATGGTGTTTATATTTTTGGCTTCATTCATGCAGGTTATGTATGGTAAAGGCAAATTCATTTTTTCTCCCTCCAGGTGGTTACGTCTGATATGTTTGCTTCGTCCCTGTGTGATACAGACACCACCTGCGTGGCTGTTTCGGCTTTGACCTTTCTTGGCGTCTCCCCAACGGGACCACCCATAGGAGCGTTTGTTAGATACGTTAAGGTGTTTTTCCCCCGATGCATTAACCTTATAATCGTAGTAACACTCTATGGAGGCCTTCTCAAAGTTACACAGCTTGATGCTTCCGCCGTCTTCCGACACGAATATATTTTTGCTGCTTATATTTCCATGAACGACCCGTCTACTATGTAGGTAAAATAATGCAGACGCGATTTCGTAAAAGAGCTTAATAATATTTTCGTTTGTTAGTCCATTCGTAACCACCTCACCTTCGCACGTTTGTCCTTGCCCCTGACAAGAGGGACCTACGCCGTATATTGCATCGTGCAGGGACATCCCACTCAGGAACTCAAAAACCAAACCGAACTTTTCCTTCTTCCTACTTATAACGTTGCCTATGTATTTGATCACATTGGGGTGCCTCAAATTTGAGAGGACGAAATGCTCCTTCATGAATTCTGTTCTTCGTTGGATCCTTTCTATGAGGGTTGCCGGTCTGTCCTGTGCGTCTTGTTTTTCACTTTTCTCCTTTTGTTCGTTTCTTTCTACTTGTGCCCTTGGATGGGGATCCCCTCCTTTTAACCGCTTAAACATTTCGTGTGGCTCCAGGTTGACCAGGTTACTTCTTATGCTGGCCCAACCGTCCAAAATGCTTTCCCCTATGTTGCTAAGCTGCTGCTCATCGAAGAGGAACTTTTGCGCTGCGGTAACGAGGGGATTACCCAAGTGGACCTGCACCCCTTCTTCAGTGCAATCATCACAGGGAGAAGCACCACGTGGGGAATCATCACCTGGTAAGCCATCCCGCTCATCATCTGACGTCCCTCTAGTCGACCGTTCCACTGTCCTATCCCTCCCCGAAAACATTTTCAACCTCACAGGTCCGTTTGCATAGTAACACAGGTACGATGCCTTCCCAGCGTTGCGTCTCCCCAACCGGTTCAGCACAACCAACTCCGACTTGGGGATGGAGCTGAAGGTTACCAAAGCATCCCCTCTTATGCTCCCCCAACTGACGAGCATTTGCAGGTACGTATTATGTAGACTGCTAAATGCGTTTACAAAATTGAGCAGAAAGTAGATGTACTCATTTTTATCCACCCCTAGCATCCTCAGTATTTTCCTATTAAGGGTGAAAAAGTGGAAGCCATTCACGTGGTTGCACTTGAAGGCAGCTATGTACTTGTGCAACCCGAACAAATGGAGAAAAACAAATATGTGGTAACTCCGCCACTGATAAATGCACTCGATTTTGTTTTTCTCGTTTTTGTATTTTAGGTAGCTCAGCAGACGTGTGACGGTTGGCGGTGTTTTGGTCGTTAATGGCGCTTTCCTCCTTTGCCTTTTCATCTGTCTCTGCATCCGTGCCATTTCCTTTCTCGGCCCCGCAATGGCTTTTCCGCGGAGCGTGTTCCTATAAAGTGCCGCCTTGCTTGATATACACTGTGTCGAATCTCTGCTTCCCCACTGGGCATCCCTACACTCTGCAGTAGATTCACTAGGTCCATTCGATAAGGAACCTTCTCCTTTGGGCCCATCACAGCCCAGCTTAGAACATCCACCCACAAGTAGCTTATACAATTTTAATTTTCTTCTTTTCCCCTGTCTCTTCTGTGTTATTATCCTCTTTTGGCTCTCACCCCCGTTTGAATGGAAAACTGAACGAATCGGCGTGGTTACTTTTCTCTTCACTTTAAAGTGCTGTTCTGGGGAGGAGGCACTGGAGGGAGTCACGTCCGGGCAGAACTCACTTTCCGAGTCGGATTTATTAAAGAGGTGCGTCAATTTAAGGTGGGGAGGACACTTGAAAGAATCATTTGTGTTATACAAATAGTTTGCACTTCCTACTGAGGCTTCCACAAAGGGAGGGCATCTTTCCTCATTACCTTTATGATGCCTTGTTGAATCTTTTGCTGCCTCCCTGGTGGGGGAATCCCCCCGTGGATCCATATCCTCATGAAATGGAAAAAAATTACAACCACTGCGTTGGTTAGTCTCCCCCTTGGGGGGGGAATTCCAAACTGAGTCATCCGTGCTGTAGACACTACCGTCAGGTTGTCCCTCCTCCCCCACTCCTTTAGCCCCTTTGCTAATTAGCCCCTTCAGAAAATTTATCCTCGATTCATAATTTACGTAGCTTAAGAAGCCCCCACTGGGACTGCCCTTTCCGCGTTCATTTCTCACCCCATTTTCGGTTCCATTCGCAAAAAATTGAACAAAAGATTTGTCTACGCCAAACAGGTGGTCAAAAATTTGCTTGCGCACCAAACGTGAGATGGTATTGTCTGTGTACAAAGGAAAAAAGGCACTTAAATTTTCCTTCAAAAAAAGCTTATCCTTTTTGTAGTAGTGAAGATATATGTCCATATGTTTGGTAATTTTTATTTTGCATTTTTTCCTGTTCGATTGGAATAAACAAAAGTTGTAACTGTTTTTTTTTTTTAATATTCCCACTCCATTTATCAGTCCAAATTTGTACGTCCCAAGGAAGAGCTGCTCATTTGTGTAGGTGCATCCAAATCCGTGGGAAATGTTGTTCAGCCATTCGCCTGCACGGTTGGGAAGTTTATTTATTTATTTATTATTTTTTTTTTTTTTTTATTATTTTTTCCCAGTGAGCAGGAGAGGCGAAGAGTTGCTGCGCAGAAATGGCGGCGCTACAAAATGTGGACCTAAAACGAACTCACCAGAGTAGACAATTCCCTGCGGGTTATACAACGTCCCGTAGCCGCTTTTCGCGTTTTCGATCCATTCGCTGCATGGGAAGGGGGGTGAAAGATGATCCACTTGGTGACTACAAGTGTGGAGCAGGTAAGTGAAGGGGTTCCGCTCCTACAGTAAATCACACACAATTGGCTGCACATAAGCTACACGCTACACATATATTTTATTATCTGTTCCCCTCTGGGTGAACTCCATACAGTTTCCACGCTCCGCCACCCCCGAGGACTTACCCCTCATAGACGCTCCCAATTTCCTTGTAGATGTAGTAGCCATAGCCGTGTCGCTTCTTATTCTTCGTCGTGCCGATGTAGACATCCCCATTTTGATATTCTAACTTTGGGTGGAAAAAAAAAAAAAAAAAAAAAGTGATCAGAATGTAGCCAAATGGGACAAATGGTTAGTAACATATTTGTAGCAGTGTGAAGGTAAAGATGAGCCACAAACAGGCGCACACGCAGAAGCAGTTAAAATAGCAGCATTATTTACTACACTGCGAATCGTGTCACTCTTGTGAACTTACAATTTCGTCAAAGGGCTGGTGGGATAGTATGTCCCGCACGTGGGTGTAAACAAAGTCGTCCCGGTTTTTACACTTGCTCAGGTAGTCTTCCCTTCGAATTCTTTGCATGGTGCCTCTCGTCCCCAAAAAACAGGACTACCACATAAACGTTTGCAGAGTCAACCGGGGGAGCTGCACAGAGGGGATGCATCCGTTTTTTTTTCTTCCCTTCCCTTTCATTTCATTTCTTTCCTTTTATTTTTTTTCTGCTAACACAAAACGTTCCATATGAAGAAGGCGGATTTAAAAATATGGCCCCATGTCACCTTCCGCCAAACGGTCTGATCCACGTATACGGTTGAAGGGGGTAGAGAAACGGCGTCAACTGTCCCTTCGGGAGTTTTTCCAAAGTGGAACTGTCCCAATTTTGCTACCGAACTATCGCTCCTCTTATTGGCGCCTTGTGCATTTAAAAAAAAAAAAAAAAAAAAAACAGCACAGCGCAACGCACAACAGCAGTGCATAGCAATGGGAGGTTTATACGTATAACACGGATACGGTTTGCGCCGCTGCTCATTTTTTACACAACATACACCTGCAACATTGTGGATTGGCTATCCCTTTGGAAGGGGGGTGAATGACTGCCCCATTTTTTTCACCACCTCACCTGAGGTTGAAGTCGCGCCATGGAGAATTCACCCATGTCGCACGAATGCACAAAAAGGAGCCGCTCCCCCTTCGCATTAAGATATTGGGGCATGCACTCGTTTTTTTATTGGCCAAACGATACATGTAGAGTTGCATTTGCGGAAATTTACCGGGGCCAAGAAGGGGGATGCTAACCCACTATTCCAGTGTGAGAAGTTCACGCAAACATTGCAGAAGTGTGGGAGTAAAACAAAGTGAAAAAGTAGAAGCGAAATTCACTCATCTCTTTTCTGTTCACGCATGTGCGACAGATGATCGTTGTATATCCGCTGTGCAGTGCAGCAGTAGGGTATGGGAGGCGGACCACTGCCGCCTTTTTTCCCCACTTTCCAGGAGGCAATAATTGTCATGCCATAAAAAAAGCAAACAAAGAGGAACTATAAGTCACTCCGCCCTGGAAGCACAACGGCGGCATCGACAAAAGCGCTACTGCCCTTGCTGTGCTCTCTCCACAACTGGCCAAGGGGGGTAGACAAAAGAAGAGATTTGCATTTTCCTCACATGTTCCTTTTTTTTTTCCTCCATGGTGTGCAGAATAAAAGTTTCTTAAAACGGAAAGGAAACTTAACTAATTTGTGCTCGTCGCTATAAAGGTAAACTCTACATCGTAATCAAAACGTTTGAAAAAGAGAGAAAAAAAAAAATTCGGATGGGAATGGGCGGCGTAAAAATGAAGGAACAGATAAGAAGGTAAAAAATTAAGGAAAAAATGAAAAAAAAAAAAAATTATCAAAACAAAAAATACTCGGTAAAAAAAAAAAGAACACACTAAAAATTTCCCTTTTTATTTTTATTATTTTTTTTTCTTTTTTGGTTTGGTAAAAAAAAAAAATTCTCTTTTAAAAAACGTGAAGATATACATGTGGCAGGCATCTCATCTCGCATGCACAGGGATGTATTTTTGTCTGTAATCATGACATAAGCGGAACTGGCGCACATTCAGTTTACATGTTCGTTCTGTGTGTGCGGGTAGGACATAACTTGTTGGCCCCACTTTCCTTTGCGCTTCCATTTGTTGCTTTTTCTATTCACGCGCAACGACCCTTTAGTCGCAGAAGGTCTGATCGGTCTGGATGATAAATGGCCAGCTGAGGAGGGATGGTTCATATCCAGCCAAGTAGAGGGAGTTCAACAATTTGTTGTAGGTTTCGAGGAGGACGGTTCTGTATTTAGACATGATGATCATGGGTTCAGTGGATTTCTGTCCAGCGATGATAATGTGTTCGTATTCATTTTGTTCATTGGCTTCAGCATATATAATGTTTACATTATTGTTGAGTAGGATTTGTTGGTTTCCTTCAACTAAGTAGATGCTGGCGTTGAATTCTTCAACGGTGGTGGTGTTCTCATCAATTGGTTTGTTTAAAATTAACTTGAAGGTCATTTCGGATTTCTGCTCTCCGAAGAGGTAGTTTCTGTCACAAGAGAAGTTTACCAAAATGTAAGCTATGTTGCCATCTCTTTTGAGGCCTGAGAAATCATACTTGGTGCATCTGCACAATAATCCTGGGAATATTTTGTCGGAAGCGTTTGTTGAAATTTCATAAAAGGTTCCTTGCAGTTGCTTCAAGTCGATGTTTTTCGTAATCACATGAACGATTCCATCCTACGAGGGGGGGAGGAAAGGACAAAACAAACAACGTTGTAAAAGTCAATTCAGTAGAAAAGGTACAATATGGCAAAGAGCAATTCCTTCCACTCGGTTGCCAACAGGATGATAGTATAAAAGGGTTCAACATGTATAGGGAAAGTATTCCTGCATAAGCGGACTTCAAACCCCATTAGGGCGAACCGAACAGCCTCATTTTTTTTCTATATCCCTATCGCTCTTTCCTTTCGCCTTACATTCTTGGGGGGATCCGATGCCCTCACGGAGGAATACAACAAGAACATAAAAAAGAAAAAAACTTTGGCAATCATTTTTCACAAAATTGTAAAGGTATTGAAAAATTGGTTTCCTTTTATCGGAATTTAGGGGTCCTAGGGGAAAAAGGGAAGGTTTTAAAAAATTAAATCTACTAGTAATAATGGGCAAACAAAGAAGCCTCTTCTGCAGCGTTAGCCAAATTAATAAAATTAAATTCAAACTAAATAAAATAAAATAAATAAATTTACTAAATTGATTAAATTAATAATTGTGAACAGGGAAAGGGGAATTTTTAAAATTTGGTTTAAAAAAAAAGAAAAAATATATTAACTTTGTAAAATATTTAAAAAAAAAAAAAACGAGATCTCTTTTTGTAGAAAAAAACGCAGAAAGTGGGTGGGAGAGGGGTCGACAAAATATACAACGTGGTAAAAAAAAAAAATAAAAACGCATAACGAAAAATATTTTAAACTCAGTAAAATTGCATACAATAATTAAAAAAAAGCAAATGCTGCAAATAAATGCTCTAATGTACAGGTACAAATGGCAGTGCGGGTCGGGTCCAGAATGTACCAAGCCCACGATGCGCCACGCTGTTGTAGGTGCTTCGTCTACAATGTTCTCTTCATATAACATTTAACATTATTTTTGTTTTTGCATTTGCGCGCGCACCTTTTTTGGAAAGAGGAAAAAAAACCTATTGTAGGGGCCTAGCGAGGGGGTATTTCACACAAAAGGAGAGTTAAGTGGAAGAGGAAAAATCAGCAGGGTGATTTGGCAAATCGAAAAAGAACAAATGAACAATCTGTCGGGTAACAATTTCGCGGAGTTTCAAAGCTTCACAAAAATGACAAAGGGGAAAAAAAAAATAATAAATGGAAGGGACAGAAAATATATTATATTTATTTATATATTTTTTTAAATTTAATTAATGAGAAATGAAAAGATCCATGTTGAACAGAGTGAAACTTATCCTCGATATGCCTCTGCGGGGGGAACATATGTATGTAAATCATACAATAAAATGACGCCACTGTAGGGGCTTTTTTTTTTTTTTTAATTTCTACATTTTTATGGGCAGTGTTTGTGCTTAGAGCACTATGCAGACCAATATACTATTTATACTATTGCCCCTGAGCGTCATGACCTTGGCAGGCGGTTCTGTTGCTGGGGAGATGTTTAGGGGGGGTGGCTCTTATAAATCGTGAAACGCGCAGCATGGTTTGACCGGGTTTAATCCTTCCCCTTTTCCCATTTTTTTGCCCTTTTTGCCCGCCAGACCTTGCCCCCACGATGCCGTAAAATCGTCAACATAACGTCATTTTTGCTGCCCTTGCAGAGACAATATTTTTTCTGCTTTTATTGCTTTTTTTTTTCTTTCTTTTTTGTCGCAGTGACCAATTTAACACAATTGCATGCGCTGGAGGAAAAAAAAAGATCTATTTTAATTCATATCATAAATTATATGTATGCGTAGGGGAAAAGAGGGGATGCAAGAAAAAAAAATGTATGATCGGCGAAAGTTCCCCCTTTGAAGTTGAATGTATACAGCTCTTCACACCCAACACTCCATTAATTCACTCACATGTATCGAAGCCAATTAAGCAAATTCACCAAATCACGAACAACTCCTCGAGCGCGGCGTTGCATGCATTTCCAGTTCACACAGCGTAGCATTTGTTGTTTTTTTTTTCCCCCCCTTTTTATGCGTATCTTTTGATCATGCACAACGGCTGCAAGGGGCACCATTTTGGAAGGTAATATTTCGCAAAATGAAACATTTTTTATTTCTGCTAAGCCTTTTGGATTTCCTCCTTGCACCGCTTCTGTTTGTAATGAGTATTTATTTTTAATTCACCACGGTGTTGCTCCACACCCGTTGTTCGTCACAGTTTTGTTCGTTCCACCGGACGCGACATTTTTTATGTCAGTAGTCAGTAGTGTGTTCCTTGTGACATGTGGGTTTCTCCTGCGCTGCAATTTATTGCATTCGAATTGCCGAAAAAAAAAAAAAAAAAATTATTACCTGTTCAGAAAAAAAAAGAAAAAATTACCCTTTTTAACTATTTCTTAGCCATTTTAAAGCTAGCTGGAAAAAAAAAAAAAAAAAAAAAAAAACGTAGGATGGCTAGCCAAATGGGCAAACATAAAAACAAGTGAACAAACACGTATGGAATCGCAAATGCCAAGTAAACAGGGTTGCACATTCGACTATGTGTGACAGGGAATACGTGTAAAAAGGTGTCCGACTGCACGTCTCGCGGGGGATGGCACAACCCTTCGGATCCGATAACCACCACTGTCGTAATATTATTTTCCTTTCTGCAAAATTCGGAGTACTTTTATGGCTCTCCACAAAGTGGTACGTGAATTAAATGTACAGTTGGAACAAAAAATATATATATATAGGTAGAATAACCTTTGCACATATGAAAGGTATACGAATTGCAGGGGAGGGGGACATTTCCGGGACTTTGATATTGGGTGTGCTGCTTACATACCTCTCGTCGCGTTTATGCCGTTGTTCGCCTCCACCCTTCATTTGGCACACTTTACGCCAACGGGTTTGCTCGCTCTTCCGAGCAGCTTGCCATACAGCGTGGCGTTCTTGATATTCTGCGGGGCGTCCTTCCTGCTTTGGCAAGATCTGTTTTCCAAAATGGACGATTTAATTATTGCGTTAATTTCCTTGTCGATATCTTCGTTCGCAGTTTCGTCCTCCTGTTTGACGTGGTTGCCCTGTAGGTCTTTTGCGACACCGTCCTCTGATGTAATACCCCTCACTTGTGTGCCTGGGAGGGCACCTCCGTAGCGATCTCGGTAGGGGACTCCATAGGTATACTCAGCTGTCTTTCCCTGCGGCCCACTTCTACCCCCGTGAGGGTATCCCACCTCCACCCTGCGGGTATTCCCCTTCAGCTTCTCACGGCCTACGTCCTTGTGCTGCTCCGGAGAAGCATCTTCTGTATCGAGTCGAAAGGTTAATTCCTCTTCTGTGACAAAAGGGGAGGATTCACCCCCCCTAGCATTTACACCCCCTCCGTTGATGCTCAGGTACACTTTGTATTCACACTTTAACAGTCTCAGGAGGTACTTGTCCACCAGATTAACCGTTGTCAACACCCGCATGTCTTTGCAAAACAGATCAATGAGGTTATTTACTAAGTCTGTAATATACACAGGGAGGGGTTCCTGCACACGTAAAAATCTGAGAAAAATTAAAAGGAACTTGGTTAATTTAAATTTGAGTAGGGGGGCGTTCTGAAAATACTTCCCACACCGCTCTACGATTATGCAGACCATCTTGATGTTAATGAAGCTGCTACAGTCTGGGTCCTGGAGCAGGTTGCGGAAAACTGGGCTGCGTCTGTTGATGAAGAGGAATTTGTGAAGAGGGTTTTCGTAGTCATCAAAGGAGAAGTGGTCTCCATTTTGAAAAATGCCGTTTTCAGGTTTGCTCTCCACAGCGGCGCATCGGTTTTCATGGAAGAGCCTATGGATGCTAGCCACGTGGTGGAAGTTTGCCATGTCCGTGTCGGAGAGGGCAACCAAAAAGTACAGCAGGTCTAAGACACTGCTCGAACTAAGCATCCGATAAATGAACAGCTCAGAAAATAAATGCGCATACTGAATGAGTAGGCTGAATTTTTTAAAATCGTTCCTCTCGATAATGTGTACGATACGCTCATACAACTCATCTATGACTTGCGTGACGAAACAAGGTCTGTGCTTGGCGATGTAGAATAACAGAGACGCTAAGTTACTAATCTGGTAAATGCTCATATACATTAAAAATTTAAAAATGTACTTCCTCAATAAGGACGTAAAAAACAGATCATCCCAATTGAACTTCCTCATGTGGACGCTTATCTCCTCAACCGATATCTTTTCAATGTCATCAAAAAGTAGCTTTTTTAAGAAATTTTTTTTTTTCAAATCTTCTTCTGAATATTTGGATTTTATTTTATTTTTTTTAAAATTTTTTTTTTTCGGATCACATTCTTGCTCTATCTTAATGCAGCATTCTTCAAAAAGTAGATCGAACGATGTGGAGAGATTCCTCGAGCTTTTCATTTTTTTTATTTTTTGCAAAAGATTTATAAATCGTATGTGTGTCTTTGAGTTGTTAATTAGGAGGAGAGAACAGTTTTCCAAAATGTATAGGGACAGCTCTGCATGATCAGGTGTAAAATTCTCATTCAGCAAATGTAGGACGTCTAAAATGTACGTAATATCTAGGAGCTTAAATTTGGCCAACTCACAAATGTATTTAATACACTTGTTTTTTTTATTCTGGCAAGGCAGTTTTTCTTTTATTAATTTTTCTGTTATTCTTTTTACCTCCTCTATTATAGTCACCGCCATGTCCTTCCTGTAGACGTTAATTATGGCTACGTATCGACAGTAGAAGGGGATCAAGTTTAGTACCACCTGGTTGATATGTGTGATGCTGTTGGCTACGAGTTTTCTCTTCCGCTTTGTGTTGTAGTTTAGGAGGAAGGTCATCACGTGGTCCTCCAACTCCTTCTCGCTGTTCATGTGGAGTAGCTTCTCCAGGTATTTGGGGAATCCCTTCTTGGGGTCCTTCCGGGCGGCCGTTTCCAGACCAGCGGAGTTAGGGCCATCGGGAGGGTCAACTGCATTGGACGCATTCGCAGTGGTGACGTCCTCTTCCTCCTCATTCAGCGCAATGTTAATGTTGGAATAGTCGGGGAATTTTGTGTAAAAGGCCTTCTCCTCCTCATTGGCCCAGAAGCAGATCGACTCATCACCTGACCCGTCCTTATCCTTCCTGTTATTATTTTTCATCTTATCGAAAAGCTTTATGTGCTTGACGCTGGCGTCCTTCATCCCCAACATTTCGATGCCCACAATTTGAATGGCGTCCAAACTGGGCACATCCAACGCTAAGTAGGAGCACAGCTTTTGGCACTTTTCGTACACACTAAAAAAGTCGCAGTCCTCCGTGTGGAAGGGACTCTTCTTCCTATCGATGCTGTATTCGTTGATTAGGTGCTCTCCATACAGGTAGACCAGCAGGTTAACCATGCTGCTGTAGTAGAACACGTGCAGGAAGTTCAACACGTGGTTCTTCACCTCGCCTAAACGCAGCGTGACATTTCCTGCGTTATCTACGTTAGCAGCGTTAGCGATGGTGCCACCAGCATTGTTGTCACTTCCGCCAACAGTGCTGTTGCTTCCACCCCAAAACAGCGTGCCCACATTCGAGAAGACATAGTCGTACGTCACCACCGTGCTGACAGAGAGGTGCTTTTTTACAGAACGAAGCACATCTGATCTTGTGCCGTAAAGATTTACGTCCCGCTTCTCTTGCGACGATGTGATCAGGCCACTTCTGTCCTTATCACTCACTTGGGAGTCCAGTATTAGCATGAAGAAAAATGACATATTCATAAACATGTAGGTGAGCAGGTCCCTATTCTTGCAAATGCCGTGTAGGACCAGTTCGAAGTACATACAGAGAAGTACTTTCCTTTTTTTGTTTTTTTTTTTTATTTTTTTCAGCAGATTTGGATCGTTTAGCATTTCCTTTATGTATGCCTTCTGATCCGCTTGGTTGCTCTTCCACCCCTTTGTCTCCTTTCCTTCGTTCGAGAAAAGGTCGTGTTCGACAACGAATGGGTCTGTTTCGCGCCCCTCCTTGCACATGTGCGTGTGCAGGTTTTTCATCGCCATGGCTTTCGTCTTCTGGAAGGTGTGCAGCTCCTTCAGTTGGCGTGCCAGGCTGTTACATGCGTTTCCATCTCCATTTGAAGTGGTCTTTTCACTTGTCTGCATAGTACCGTTCGGCCCTGTATTAGCCCCTGTATTTGCTCCCTCGTTGGTGGCGCCATTCCCGCTGGACGAGGGACAAAATGTGTAGTTGGCGGAAAAGCTGGACTCACTAACATGGTTGTACAATTCGTAAAACACGAGAAAGAAGTAATTTTTGTCCTCCTCATCCAGCCGGAAAAATTTTGCAAACACTGTCCTATCGATGTGTTCACCCACGTGCTCGTAATGCTCATGCACATATCGTATGAAGTTTACAAGAACGAACAGATCAGAGTATCTGCTCACATGATGAACTAAATCCAACACACAGTTGAATATCTCGCTCAGGTACTTGGATATATTCAGATGTTTAATATCCTCTAGCAATGTCTGAAGGTAGCTTTGTTCTAAATTAGCTGCACTTGCGTTTTTTAGCTTGTTAATAAATTTGTGAATATGAATTATGCTCATGTTTTTCTTACCTTCCATGGAAGGTTTGTTTTGTTGGTCTTCCTCCTTTTCGCTTTGCCATGTTATCATTTTTTCCCGCAGTGCATCATTTTCTCTGGAGCTTGCAAGGTACGCCTCACGGGCATCCACCGGGTTGGGAGTACAACTTTCTGAGGACGCCATTTTACTGATGTGTGCACACGGTGATGGTCTTTTTTTTTTTTTCTTTTTTTTTACTACCAGCTGTTGCACTTTTACCTTACGGGGTGGAGTGTCACTTTGTCTTGTTCACCTTTGGATCCACTTAGGGAGTAACTTCCTTCCCCTTGTGTTCCCCTAAACGATGCGCCTCGACAACGCCGTGTGGGCTACTCCCCATGTGGGTTATTCCCCGTGGTGGGGGTGTTCAAAATGGTAACGGTGTGAAATTGGCTAACTGCGGCAAAGGCGAAAGAAGCCCCCCTTTGCCGCATTATCTTATCCTCTTCTTAAGGCAGGCCCTCCCGCGGGGACCAAATGTGAAGAACGGACAGTCAAGTGAACGAGCGGGAAATTATTCCTACTAATTCGGCAATGCCAACAAAATGGAGAAATTAAAAAAAAAAAAAAAAAAAAAAATCATTTCGGAACTGCGCCCTTTTTCCTTCACATATGTAATAGATCCACGTGTACGAAAGGGTTAAAAAAAAAAAAAAAAGGTGTTTTTCCCTTTTGTGTAATTTCTGCTGATCCGTTTTGTTGCCCCATCTAGTCACAGCTACATCATCCACCAGGTGCGGAGTCATACCTTCTTTGTATGCTCCTTCACACCTCTGGCAGCGCTACACAAGATCGACCAGAGGAACACATTATAGCGTAACCGCGGCGGTTTTAAAAAAGTGGTGCCCCTTCAGGCGTTGTAGGTGGGGGGAGACAAAACCATGTGCAGTGAAAACGACACAACTTTTCAGTGGTTCTTTGCCATATGCACATAAATATTTTGTAGTGGACCTTCAATGAACCTTGCACCACGGGAATACGATCGAGGGGGTGCACAATTTCGATTTAGCTCCAACACCTGGGCACTTTTTTTTTTTTTTTCGCGCTTCCCTGAGCAGGAAGACTTCAATGGAATGAAGTTCTTTTTCTTCGCACTCAGTTTGTACCTTTTGACATTTTCCCATTTCAATTTTTCTCACTTAAAATGGAAGGATGTAACATAATCTGATCGTCGCGCGTGGCGAAGGAACAACGCCAGGCACACGATGCTGCGTTTAGTTTAGTGTGTTTTGAAAAATATTTTACGGTGATCACCATCTCATCATATGTGCATGCGAAAGGGCAAGTTTCTTGCTTACTCAAAAATGTACTTACACGCGTGGAAAGCTCCTCCTCCCCCCCAAAAAAAAACTTCACTCACATTATGCCGGCTATGCATATAAAAGGAAAAATGGGGAATGACATTGCTCCCTTTTTATTATTCCTATTTGGTCTTATAGTAACCCTGCCACATACGAATATTTAATAGTTTAAGGTAACCGCGCCATTGTGTCCCCCCTTTTTTTTTTTTTTTTTTTTTTTTTCTTACGTCGGTTTCCCCCCTTTAGCACATCTTTCCCACTGGCGGTGGCGCTGCAATAGTCCCTTTCTCCGGGTCGCCAAACCGAGGGCAAAAAAAAAAAAAAAGGCAAAGGGGAACGAATAAAGCAAAAAATACAGTGATAAAGCAAAGGCGGAAACGAAATAGGAAAAAGAATCAATCGCATAGTCGCATAATAACAATCGAATTTTTTTTTTTTTTCTTTTTCACCATTTCGGGTTTTACTAAAAAAAAGAAAAAAAACTATTTGAATATTTTCTTCCCCCACTGTTCATGGCCTTTTTTATTAGCTATCATTACGAAGACTCTTTTTTTTTCTTTTTTCCATTTTTTCCAAAGAATGAAATTTCGTTGTTTTTCTTTTTTGTGATTTTTTCAACAGAGCGTGCTTCTTTTATAATTGGTTGCATACAAAAAGGTGGGGGAGTAACAGTATAATTAGGGGGGCACCTTTACACAACGTTATACATTTGCTTGCCCTTGCTTCAGCAACTACGTATGCATCGGTAAGAAAATCATACCAGGGGGAGACTTACTTCTGTACAGCCACTTAACTTGCGAAGATAGGAGTTTCCCTTTTTTTTCTCACCACGTTACTTTTTACCAGTGCGGCTAACTTACGTGAAGGAATCTTCCACCGAAGTTTTAATTCAGAGGGGGAAAAGACATGCTAACTATGCTAACTATGTTGACTGCCCGTCTGCCATAAACCCACGGACACGTCAGATGGATACATATTCTGATCTTATCACATAAGCGTGTGAGAGGGGCCAGTGCAGGTGCTCTCAGTTGATAGCCTACGTGGGGACACCTCCTCTCAGGTAGGACGCACTTTTTCCAACCCCCCGTTACGTCAATTTTTTTTTCTTTTTTTATTATTCCCTCCCCCCGGTTGGGTGAAAGGAAACATTGCGGTGTACAAGTATTCCTAGTAGGGAAGAGGAAGAGGCATATCCACCCCAAGTAGTATATATATCGTCTCACCCCTGTGGACGCCATGTCGAACCGGAAGAAGGTGGCCTACTTCCACGACCCCGATATAGGGAGCTACTACTACGGGGCGGGGCACCCGATGAAGCCACAGAGAATCCGCATGACGCATTCGCTAATTGTGTCATACAATTTGTACAAGTACATGGAGGTGTACAGGCCACATAAAAGTGACGTGAACGAATTAACCTTATTCCATGATTATGAGTATGTGGATTTTTTATCTTCCATTTCGATGGAAAATTATCGTGAATTTACCTACCAACTGAAGCGTTTTAATGTCGGAGAAGCAACAGACTGTCCTGTGTTCGATGGACTTTTCCAATTCCAGCAGTCCTGTGCAGGTGCATCAATAGATGGAGCAGCGAAGCTAAACCATCACTGTGCTGACATTTGTGTGAATTGGTCAGGAGGGTTACACCATGCGAAAATGTCAGAAGCAAGTGGGTTCTGTTACATAAACGATATAGTGTTAGGAATTCTAGAGTTACTAAAATACCACGCAAGGGTGATGTATATAGATATAGATGTGCACCACGGGGATGGAGTAGAAGAAGCTTTTTACGTTACACATCGAGTTATGACAGTATCCTTTCATAAATTTGGGGATTACTTTCCCGGGACGGGGGATATTACCGACATAGGAGTACACCACGGAAAATACTACAGTGTGAATGTACCCCTGAATGATGGAATAACAGACGATGCGTTTGTGGATCTCTTCAAAGTAGTGATAGATAAGTGTGTGCAAACATACAAACCGGGGGCAATTATATTGCAATGTGGGGCAGATAGTCTTACAGGAGATAGATTAGGAAGATTCAATTTAACCATAAAGGGGCATGCAAGATGTGTAGAACACGTTCGGTCGTATAATTTACCTCTTCTCGTTTTAGGTGGAGGAGGATATACCATTAGAAATGTGTCTAGATGTTGGGCATACGAAACGGGAGTTGTCCTTAACAAACACCATGAAATGCCTGACCAGATTAGCTTAAATGACTACTATGATTATTATGCCCCAGATTTCCAGCTACATCTACAACCGTCTAGCATACCGAATTATAACTCTCCTGAACATTTGAGTCGAATAAAAATGAAAATTACAGAAAATTTGCGAAACATAGAACATGCACCGGGGGTGCAGTTTGCCTACGTACCTCCCGATTTCTTCGACTCTGAAATTGACGATGAGTGTGACAAGAACCAGTATGAGTTAAAGGATGATAGTGGCGGGGGTCGTGCGGCGGGCACCAGGTCCAAGGAACATTCTACCACGCACCACTTGAGAAGGAAGAATTACGAGGACGATTTTTTCGACCTCTCCGACAGGGACCAGAACGTCGTCCTGTAGGGGCACCACAACATCGTCCAGTGGGGGGACCTGCTTGGCTTCTCCCCCCAAAAGTGCGCCATCGGCAGTTGCATGGACTCGAGGCCGCTGTGCGCCCGTTTGTTTAAAAAAGCTTTTTTTGTCTCACTTGCTTCCCTCCAACTTTTATTTGAAGCATATAACGTTTTTACTTCTGCTATCCAGGTGGCCTCCACGAAAGTGGTGTGCATTTTCATTTTTTAAAATTTCTCTCACCCCAGCAGGCGACCCACGTAGTCAGCCAATATGACCATTTATAATAAATGTGTATTGCGGAAAAATGCATTCCCCCCAAAATGGTAACTTATTATGGCAACCACATTGGAGAGCATTATCTCCTCACCTCCTTCCATTGTACATGATTAAAAATCAGAGAAAAAAAAGGAATGTTTTGTTGTCCCTAAATCATTGTCGCTAACGCGGAGGGGGAAAAAAAAAAAAAAGAAATTCATCTTCATCTTCAACAAAAAAAAAAAATGAACGCACTGTACAGGTCGCGTACTTTTGTGCAAGTGCGTATCAGCACTCACATGTGTGGACACATGTACCGACACGTGCCGATACACGTGCGAAAGGAGCAACAAAAAAAGCGGAAAAAAAGGAAAGGGAAAAAAGCGGACTTGTGCACAGTGCTGTTAGAGCTATGTTTATCTATCCAGGGGGGAAGTGCCACATAGTGGCTAGCTGCCGACGCGCCGTCAAAAATCGCAGTCAGACGACTTCAACTCAAACTCATGCTCCTTCCCGTGTTGGTCTATAACCAAAAAGGAAAGCAACGCCTTCTCCAAAATGTACTTTCCCTTTTTATACTTCTGTGATTCCTCCGAAGAGTCCTCATACTTCCACCCTACATTGTTTCTACAGTTGTTACAATAAATATCGACGATGGTATGCTGGCCCGTGGTCATCATTCTGTCTTCGTACTGTCCTTCGCAAACATTTATTACTTTGGAGAAAAGCCATGCGGGGCCTGTCCTCCCTCGGAAGGACGTGGACACTAACTCGGTGGGGTCTGACAGGTGGTTCCCACATTCGGAGCAGCTGCAGGGGGGGTCAGGCAACACACACATGGGGAAAAGCGGCCTAATCATTGCGGAATGCACACCGCTCAATGCAGACTCTTACCTGTACACGTAGTTGCTCAGGAAAACCTTGAATGATCTACCCATAAATTAAAAGGGGAGTTAAAACCAAGGGGGGGTGCAGTCAGGGGGGGGGTGACCCGAAAGTGCCAATTAATCCGTCCGGGCGGAGTAACAACTCAACGGAGAGACGGTCGAACGGGTTTGCTACGCAGGCGATGCAAGCGATGGGTCAACCACAAAAGAGCTACGCATAAACAGGGTTGAATATAAAAGGGAGGGGGTAGAATACACGGGGAAAAAACGCGGCAAAATGGCAATCCCCTCCGAAGGGTGATCATTCAGGGGGTGATGCCTATCGCACACGGCTAAGTAGCTGCCCCCATTGGAAGTCCACACCCCAAGTCGGCTTTCGAAGGGGGATACTCACACGCAAAAAGGATCACAGTGTAACGCGTACTTCGCGCAGTTTATTCTGATTTAGCTTCTCTTTCATGTTTACATAAGTGGAATGTGGGGGTGAAATAATCTCCATGGATAGTTTGCCTTTTTTTTGTACTAAAAAATTTCTCGGGAAAAAAAAAAAAAAAAAAAAAAAAAAAAAAAAAAAACATTTTTCCCTGATAATTGCGCTTACTCAACATTGAGCTGCGAAAATAGCCAAACTGATTTTTTAAAAAAAAAAAAAAAAGTCAATTTTTCGATTGCATGCGGTATGCACGGGTGTGTGTGCGTGTACATTATACGCATACACACGGATGGATGCGTCCATTAGCGCGTCCACCATTCTTACAGTGCGGGATTCTACCCAACAAGTGAAGGCAAACAATTAAAAATGACCAACAGGCGGTCTTCAGGTCGGCACCCTGCCACATGAAAATGTGTATATGTGCCGCACCAAACGCTGCATATAATTTCCCCCAAATAGAGGTCTCGCTTCTTTTCGACCGTCCAAACGTTACGCGAACTTGCAAAAATGTCACGGTAGGTTGGTACGCATGAGAAAAAGGCCATCTGTACACTTGGCAGGAATATTTGGTACCTTTCGCATGCGTTCCCTTCGTGCAGCTCCCTGCCTCCCACTTTTTGCTAACCATCCACTGGACCCCAACATAGTTTACTGGTGCAGCACGTCCAACCAAGTGGCTTCCTCAGGTGATCACTGAGCGAATGAACAAAATGGGATGCGTAATGTGGAGGGGTCTCCCATGTTAGCGTCTTGCCGAGAGGGGTTCCTCCGAACATCAGGTGTCGCCCTCCTTGGAAGCCTTGTGCGCGTTCACTGCTTTTAGTAGCTGCTCTTCATTCATGCCTGGGTGGAAAAAAAAAAAAAAAAAAAAAAAAGAATCAGAAGAAGATAAACGGAGCCGCTTCACCCCACCGTTGCACACATACGATCAAAACGTACCAATAATTTTGTCGAGATACTTTCCATTTTTTCGCAGCAGAACGGTTGGCAGTTCGTTTATGTCTTCGCTTTCTCCGAGTTCTACGGGGGGGAAAGCGGTGAAGTGGAATCGCGAACCAGGGGGTGCAGTAACTCCGCACAATTTGTACGGTCACGTTGTGGTTAACGGGTGTGCAGGTACTCCTTGTCTGCCCAACAGCAACGCCACCGGAGAGTATGCAAAGCTGCTCCCACGTTCGAATGAAGAGGTAAAATTGTATTCCTTCCTCAGAAGAAGAAAGGAAACTACCCTTGCCCTACCTGGGAGCTCATCAATGTCCACATAAAGCGATTCGACTTCTTCGTTGTCTTCCCCCAGTTTCTTCACCTATTAAAAGGGAAGAACGTTTGGATTTAGATTGACTCTCTACATAAGCACACGGATGAAGGAACGCACAAGGTGCTAAAGTGTGCACATGGCTTCACAAAATATAGGATCACAGAAGGGTTGACAAATGAACGAATGGGAAGAAAATAAGTGTTCACTGGCAGGGGTTAAGTGCATGTCTTCTTTTTCTCCCCATCTGTTATGAGTATATCCCGTGCGTTCCCTCTCAGTCCTTACTATTGGCTTCATCTTCTTGCAGGGTGCACACCAGGACGCTCCGAATTGCGCGACCACCAGTTTTCCCGATTTGACTTTCTGCAGATAGTCGTCAATTTTTTTTATTTCCTGCGGGGGGGTGGAGAGAAAATATATTTATATGAGTCCTGTTCGTTTGGCTTGCTGCTGTTAAGGGGTTGCTTGTTCAGTGTTGCCTAGCGGCTCTTTTTGCCCTACCGTGAAAATGAGCCTACGAGTAATTCCCGCCAGGGTTGGCGCGTTGACCCTGCCCAAGCGATGCCTGAATCTGTTCATTTTGCTAAACGGGAAATCGACCGTTTCGTGTACCGGCACCTATGCATGTAATATGTGCTGCCGTGTGCGTGGTCAGTCAATTTTGCTTTATTTAAAATTTTTTTTTTTTTTTATTCATTTTTTACTTTCGCTTGTATGTTTACACTTGAGGAAGGCTTACACCTGCGCCTTCACAAACTGGGTGTTCACCTGGTCGTGCTTTAAAAACCGCAGCTGATGTCACAACAGTGAGGTTCCCCCGAAAGGTGCTGTTCTTTTCTTACTCTATGTTTAACGGATCACTACATAGAACAGAAGGACACCTTTAACGAGGTCATCCAACTTTGGTGAAACGGTCGAATAAGTCACAGGGCACACAGCTAGGCACCTTTCCACCTCATGCCGTATCGACGTGAGGGCAGTTTTCCAGCACTTCCTTTAATTTAACAATAAGGAGAAAAAAAAAAAAAAAAAAATTAATTTGGGAACTACACTACTTTTTCCACCAGTTGTATTGATCAAAAATTACACATGCCAAAACGTAAAATACAAAATTGGCAAATCTGCGTTTTGGGATTTTTTTTTTAACACAAGAGGGCAACGTGCCGTTCCGCTGATATGTGTACGGCACTCTCCTGTGTCGTCCTTTTGGGGAGAAAAAAAGCACGCAAAAATAACATCCCGCGTTTTGCAGCTTTGTGGAGCTTGTTTAATCACGCCCTTTTTTCGCTCGCCCCGCTGTTGCCGCTCTTTTCCCACTGTGACCCACCTTCTGTCCCGCTTCCTGCAAGATTCGCAGGTACTACATGGCCCCCCTTTGCGAGCCACTGTTCCAACAAGGTTATTCCCACGCATGCGTGTACATATACGTATTATACATATTTTACATATTATACATATATGTGTGCAAGCGACCTTCTGTGCGGCCACTTCAAAAAGAGGACATCTGCAGTGCATACATATGCGAAGTATTAACGCCCCCGTGGGTTTATGCCATACTTGTACACGTCCACCTATACAACCCCAACCACCTCCTTCATGTGCATTATTTCACCACTTTTTTTTTTTTTTAACTTTGAATGTGTCCCATTATGTTCTGTTTAAAACGCCTCGCTGATAGTTTCCCACCGAGTCCGCTTTTTTTTTGCTTTTTCCCGCGTTAATTTATTTGGTTTTTCGCTTTTTCGTTGGTTTGAATTAGTTTACGTGGTATATATATATATATATTTTTTCCTCCTACACTGTGCAGGCGATTTTTTGCGCCATCAACCAGTTGCGTAGCTGTTCCACAGCGTAATTAAGCTGAAAGTTGCTCCCCACTAGGCCCTTTTGCTCCCCGTTTGTTTCATCGTCAGCCTGTTCGTAGCCACCCCCTGATGGTGCGATTTATTTTATCCTTCCATCCATTGTTCACTAATTAACTGCCAATCGAACCCCATCGCTTTACCGACTGTATATAATTTAACATCCCCCGAAGAGGATAAGCCAAAAAAAGGCGTAATTCTCTAATTTTTACTCTCCTATGAACACATATGTACACACCCCTCTTATGTCTACAGTGGCATATCCCTTTAACAAAATTCATTGAACAGCGCTGCACATGTTTTTGTGTTATTCCCAATTTCGAGGTTGTATGTGTATGAACATGTGCCAGCTCGGCTTTGTTATATTCCTGTACTGATATGTTGTGATTAATTTTTTAGTGGTCCCCGCGTGCTGCAAAATTTGTCTTTTCACCATCTTATGCGTCATTTGTTTGGCAGTCCTCGCGACGCCGTTTGGAAAAAAATATAGCTTGCATATTCCCACAAGGAGTTAGCACCCACGTCATCGTCCACGAATTTGCCATATTACGAGGTTCCCTACACACCACCGCCAACTGCATGCACACAAACATACACACGCGTTGTGCGTGCGGATAGACAGTTGGACCAACGTATTTCAGACGTACATATTAAAGGATAGCAGAGCATTAACGACAAAGTTTTTTTCTTTGCCTCCCTCCTTTTTTTTTTTTTTTTTGTTGTTGTAATAAGAGAAAGAGACACACGAAAAACGATGTGCCGTTGCCAGTGAGCCAATTTCCATCACAAATAGGGAGTTATAAAAGGTACCAAAAAAAAAAAAAAAAAAATCCATGCGAAATGTTCTTGCGTAAATTTGTCCCAATTTGGCATGCAAATTTTTTGTGCCCAGTGCTCACTAGCGAATTTACGCGAAGAGCCCAGTTAACAAAACTGTGAAAAATTGAGTAAGCCAAAGTTACGCTAACGCGTACAGAGACAAATCGAGCAAGGGCGAAAAAGCACGCGCAGGAAGCACGGCGAGTGGACATTCCCCCTGCGAGGTGTTCCCATCAGACCAAGGAGGAAAAAAGTGAAAAAAAAAAAAGCGAAACGAACAAGCAAACACAACAAACAAATAACACAACCAGATAACATTATCGACAGTCCACTCCAACAGCGCCCCCGACAAAGACCTCGTGCGCTGAACGATGAGCAACTGCCTTGTGCCCAGTCGAGACTGCCAACTCAAGGACACCCATAACTTGGAAGGTAACCCCAAACGGTCGAACCAAAGCAACAAAAGCAACCAAACTAGCCAAAACGACAACTCATATATGGAAAAAAAAAAACAGGCAAAAAGCAGCGAAAAGAAGACCCATTCGCCTGAACAGGTCAGGCAAAAAGGGGAGAAAAATTATGAACAGTCAGAAAAAAAAAAAAAAATTGTCAAACGATGAAAGAGTCCAAGTTTCAACCTGCGAAACATTCGTTAATGAAGATAATTACACAACGTACGAGAATTTGTCTGTTAAGGAGCTGAGTGATGAGGAAGTCATTTCGGAGAATGAATACAACAAGAAAATTAAGCAATCTCAGAATGGTCTACTTATAAGCAAAGAATTTTACGATTTTCTCGTAAGCAACGATGATGACCAGGCGAATGGAAAGTGCACAAAAAATGACGCGCGTTTTGAAGAGCTCGTTCAGAATGAGGCGAATTCTCCTCCCGCCGCTTGTTCCACAAAAGTTTCACACAATGTAGACGAATGGATTAACAAATTGTTAAAGTGTGAGCTGCTTCACATGGAGGAAGTAAAGCTCATGTGCACACTGCTCAGGGACATCCTAAAGGAGGAGCCCAACTGTGTGCAAGTCAGCGTCCCCGTGACCGTCGCGGGGGATATACACGGCCAGTTTTACGACCTCCTGGAGTTGTTCCATATAGGTAAGTGCGAAATGAGGAGGGAAGGACTAGGCAAACCCTTCAGCATTCGTGTGATTAGTAATTAATGACGAGGTGTGCCAGGAGGTGCGTACAAGTATACCCAGTTTGTGTATGCCCACCTTGGACGTTTTCCACATTCAGCTTTCCGCCCCTTCCCCCTCAGGAGGATTCCCGCCGGACGTGAACTACCTCTTCCTGGGCGACTACGTAGACAGGGGGTACTACTCATGTGAGTGCTTCTGTCTGGTGGCCTGCCTCAAGATAAAGTACCCCAGCAGAGTGACCATCCTAAGAGGGAACCACGAAAGCAGACAAATAACCAAGGTGTACGGGTTTTACGATGAGTGCATGAGGAAATACAATGGAGACTACAACGCCTGGAGGTACATAACGGACGCCTTCGATTATCTGCCCCTCACAGCCATTATTGGCAACCAAATTTTCTGTGACCATGGAGGAATTTCTCCCTATTTGCACACCATTAATCAAATTAATGACTTAGATAGATTTAAGGAAATCCCGCAGGATGGTCCTATTTGTGACTTACTTTGGAGTGACCCTGCTGGACCTGAGGATGGAATCATTGAAGGTTGGAAAGCATCTCCTAGGGGTGCTGGTGTTGTCTTTAGCGAAGAGAGGACGAATGCCTTTCTTCGACAGAATAAGCTTAGTTGTATATGTAGGGCTCATCAGCTGGTTCAGGACGGCTTTCTATGGATGCACAATGATAAGGTGGTCACAATATTTAGTGCTCCTAATTATTGCTATAGGTGTGGCAATTCCGCCTCTCTGATGCTCGTCGATGAATACATGGAAAAGGACTTTGTCACCTTTAACACAGCTCCCCTAAGGGCCAACGCGAAGGCTCTGAGGAGGAACGTGGGCTACATGTTGTGAGGGTCAAACTTCTACCAGCATAACGGCCATATGAGCTGCCATTGAGGAACTCGTCCATGTGGGAAGTAGCCCTCCTTTTATTCTGACAACGCAGGTATAGCAATAATACCTCTTAGTTGTTTCTCCCCCTCATATGTCATACTTAAGAGCCCCCGTCTGTACAGCGTTGCGCATACAATTGGCATGTGTGTTGAGCTACCCACGCGGAGTCCAACAGGGGAAGGCAACCACAAAAGGGTAAAACTGACACACAACGGGAAGCTGTCGGGGGAAAATCCTTTTCATTATGCCCACCACCTCGAGGGTAGTTCCCCCCCTGTAGGACGTACCGTGCCTTCTAAATCGGCTGATCCTGCTCGGGCGGTTAGATTTGCCATGTTGGTACGTCAAACAGAACAGGGTGCAAGTGGCCAAGGTTCTGGAAGAGAGGGGCTTGTCCGCGAACATAAAATCGCACCCGTTTGTACGCCTCCCGGCGGTGTGTATATGTGTCAACAGGTACATGCACACATATATATACATATATGTTTATATTTTTTTATCATTTTTTTCCCTTTGGCGCCCCTTCCACTGCCACTTACCTGTTCGTCCATGTGCAACGTTTAATTTTTTTGTTTTGTTTTGTTTTGTTGCCCCCCTCTCCACAATATACCTTGTGCAAGCTAAAAAATGAGCCCTCTTTTTTTTTTTTTTCTTGTGATGAATGTTGTGTAGCTGCGCTTTTCTCGGCGAAGGAGTGCCCTGCCCCCTACTCGGCCCTTTCAAGGACCATTTTGAATTAAATAATTGTCACCATTTTGTTTAATTACCCGTGAGGGGGGATCTAGCCCCGTTTTGCAGTTCGGCCAAGAGTGGCAGATCAAAGTGGGAAAAAAAAAACAAACAAACAACACTGCTAATGTGGCCCCCTTTGAGATGCACAATGGCGTGAAAGAAGGTTTGCTTAACGCCTAGGGGATGGGATTTTTTTTTTTTATTTTGCTCTCTTCACTTTGGGGTATTTGCCAGGTGGCACCTCCACTTCGGCTAGCAAGCACAGCGCAGCAAGGTCATACCCCCGTTCAGCGATATACCAAGCGGAATTGTAACTGATGAGCTGTGTGATAAGGAGAACTTCACCGTTTTGTACTCCCCCCCCCTCGGGCGTATGATCACATGGGACATTTTTCGCGTGGCAGGAAGTCTCCAAAGGTGCATCCCTTAGAGGATTGCGCGTCCCGAGGAGCTGACACACCTTGTGCATATGATGTTCTGTTCACTTGTGCTGCTCCTGCACATAGCGAATTACCTCCGTGCAGTGCAGACAGTGCACATAGAAAAAGGGGCATTCTTATTACCTCTGGTACCCTTGAATAGAGGCAGAGGAAGAGCGAACCGCGTAGGTGTGTACACAAACAACAACCACTCATGCATGGGCTCTGAATTCATTTTCAACAGAATCTGTAACGATACCGAAAAGAAGAACGGAGACAAAGCAAGCGAATTGTTGCAGAGAGCAAACTACATAAAAGATGTTAACGGTTTGTACAACTTCCTTCCCCTTGGATATAAGTCGATCGAGAAGCTCATCCAGTTTTTAAATATCCACCTGAAGAGAGTCAATTCGCATTGTCTTTTTATGTCCATTCTGCAAGCCAAGAAATGGTGGAACATTTCAGACCGCGCCAAATTGTACAGCGATGAATTCTTATATGTGTACAAGCAAAAGCAGCAAAAGGGTGACAACATAAACAAAGTTAATGATGCTGCAGTGACAAAAAAAAAAATGGAAGACGATGGACTGATCCTAAGTCCCACGTGTGAAGAACAGGCAATCTCCCTAATCAACCAAGTGTACAACGAAAACATACCAGCCAAATCACTTCCCTTGTTAATCCATCAGTTCAATTACAAATTCAGAAATGAAAAAAGGCTAGAAAAAACGCTTTTCAAAAGTAAGGAGTTTTTGATGAAGGATGGCTACTCCTTTCACAGCAGTGACAATTGTCTGAATGAAACTTATGAAGCATATAAAGAATGCTATGAAAAAATTTTTTCCGATTTGAAGTTACCATTTAAGGTTACGAAAAAAAGAAAAGTGGACAAAATGAATGCACTGGAAAGTCATGAATTTCAAGTGCTCTGTCGAGATGGGAAATACAAAGAAGCTGCACACATTTTTAAATTAGGAGATTACTACTCCAAGAAATTGGGTATAAAATACTTAAACAAACGGAATGAAAAAAATAATATTCTTATGGGTTCCTACGGAATTGGCATTTACAGATTGCTCTACTTTTTGGTCGACTCTTTTTACGATGATGAGGGCATCCGGCTGCCTGAGCAAATCGCGCCTTTCTCCGTTTACCTCATTCAGACCAATCAGAGGAGTAAGTACTCCGCCGCCAAAGTTGCAAAAATTGTGAAAATGGCCCAAGTGACCGACGCGGTAGAGACGACCAACGTGCCCAACGTGACAACGACCCCCCTCAACAGTAACGACGTCGAGTACGTCCTCACGTTGTGGGTCTACAACACATTTAAAAACTGCAACGTGGACATATACTACGATGACACAGATTTACACCTGTCACGGAAGCTGAAAAATTGCGACTTGATAGGAGTCCCCAACCGAATTATAATAAATCTGAACAGCGAGCAAAGAAAGATAAAGGTCCCCCCTGATTTTTATAACTACATGGACAGAACGAATGCTATTCTTTCCAACAAGCTCTACATGACCTTTCGGGACGTCACCGTCGAGTACAAAAGTCGATTTTCTCCGGAAAAAAAAATTATGACAATTCATCAGTTGTTCAGGCAGTTCGGGCTCATTTAGTTTGTTGTTCCGCGTTCGGGTGGTCCACGTTTGGGGGATGCCCTCTTCAGCGCAGTTACACCGCAGTGTATTTTGCGCTAATTGGTGGACTGCTTCATTTGCTTAGTTCGCTTCGTCTTCCTCTTCTTTTCTTATTCTTTTTTTTTTTAGTCTGCGTTTGTGAGGTGGTCGACGCGAGCGAGGCCGCTGTTGTATCCCCCCCTCGTGTGCACACACACAACCGACCAGTTAATTTGCCTTTTCCGCCACTTTGCAAACAGGTTACCTCCTCTTGTAAATGCAGGGAGCCAACAACTTGGAAACCTTCCTAATTCTCTTCTCATTCGCCGTGTAGGAAGCGTCGTCCTTTTTATTATTCTCAAAAAATAGCACATAAAAAAAATCGTCCAAATTTACCTGAACAGGAAAAAAAAAAAAAAAAAAAATATGCATTTTCGCTGTTCAGCTAGCCAAATGTGCGCATAGGCCTAATATGGACGCTTCTCCACACGGTTGTGCGCGTAAGAAAGGCTTACCCTGTTGGTGACGGTAAAGCCGACATTCTTCATGAACTTCATGAACGCCTTGTAGTTTGTAAACCTGCTCACCACGTCGGCTATTATTAGGGTTGCCCTGGGGAAAAATAAAAAATGAATAAATAAATAAATAAATAAATAAATAAATAAACATGGAGAGAGCTGCCAAAGGGAATATGCAAACCACACATGGGGCAGCAAAATGGCTGCTAAAGTGGCGACACCTCAGTGCCCATAATTTTACCTTTTTTTAAGACACCGAAGTGCCTCAAATATAACTTTCGGCCAGTCCGTGTTCATGAGACTCAGGCACAAGACGAAGCAATCGTATGAGTTGTCTGGGAGCGGCAACTCCGTTATGTTACAAATTGTGACATGCTCATTGAGCTGAATTAAATCATAGGAAGTTACGGACCAACCGTTCAACGCTTGGGCTATTTCCGCCTCTCCGCATCCCAAGTCTGCTATTTTACTTTTTTTTGTAAAATTTTTTTTTAAATGGTTTATTATTACATGAACGGGATTTTGGGGCCACTTATTCTTCTGATTTCTGTACCCCGAATGGTAAATGTTGAAAATATTTTTTGTTTCCTTCAACTTCTGTTGCACAGTGTCACTTTTGTTGGTGTACATGTACTCATTAATGTATCTGAACAGGGACGAGTTCACTATTTCTTCTGGGTCTTGTGGGATTTTTTTTTTCTTCTTGTATTTTTGTTTTTTCTTTTCTCCATAATGGCTTTCGTATTGATCAGGGAAGAAGGCCCTATCGGTGGGATGGTTCCCATCAGTTCGATAAGCGAACCGACTGCTTGCCTCACATTCGTAGTTCCCTCGGTCAGCGACATTCTCTGGTGAAGGATCTCCATTTGGAATGTGTTGGGGGTGTGACTCGTTCTTCTCCCCCCCTTGGGCCTTCCCTCCATGATTCCTCTTTTTGGATAACTTTTTATTTATCCTTATTTTCTTCAAGACAGGAGCGACAAAATCTGACTTGGATTTTTTCATCACCTTTTTGTTGTTCACTGGTGGGTGTCTGCCCCCCGTTTTTTTTTCCTTCTTCGCGAAATTTAATTCTGCGCATGGTTTGTCTGCATGCTGCATCTTCCCCTTGCTGTTGAGGAATTTACCACAAGACTGAGATAATTCCCCCACTTGTTTTGCCTCCTTCATTCTGTGCTTCTTAAAGGGTTTCTTTTTTTTTCCGCCATTTTTATTACCATCCTGACTCTTTTTCGTCCCCCCCTTACTACTTTTGAAGCCATCTTTTTTGACCCTTTTCAGTTTTGGGGAAACGTTCTGTTTGCTCATTCTTCGTAAATGTGAAGCTGATGTTATTGATTACTTGGCATTATGCAGTTAAGCGTTCGAGCATCGTACCTTGAGTTAGCGGAGCATGGCTTTCCCGTTGTATGCTTTTTTTTTTTTTCTTAAATAAGGCTAGTTGAGTTTCTAATTGGGGACTGCTGCAGTTTCGCGATTGTCACCACGCAAATTTGAGCAGTCAGTATAAGCTCATTCGTAATTTTTTTTTTTTTTTATTATATATTTTTTTTTTTCTGCCTTTTTGTTCCATATCATCATTTTAAAATTGCTGCATTTTATATGACATCGTATGTCCGCGGAACCCGTCGCTCGAAAAATGGGCAACGGAGCGGAGGAACCGTTTCCCATCAAAGGCGTTCCCCAATGCGTGCAATTTTGCCGTGCCCTATGTATGACTACGTAAGTTCATATCGCCACATTTTATTTTTCTCAGCTACAAATTGAAAGGTAAACAGTACGAAGGGTCTTATTCCTCCGTTTAAAAGATTTCTACATTGGGAGTAAAACTTAGAACCCCACACGCAGCGCATATATTAATGCAACCTGTACATTTATATTCATACATTTCACGCACCGGCAATCTCCACTTCTCGGAGATTAGTTCTGCCATTTGGAAGAGTCACTGCCATAGGTAAATATGCCCTTTTAATATGTTGGCAAATGAACTTTACATTTTTTTGAATATACGTTCATGAGAAACGTATGTGTTTTTTTTTTCTTCTTTTTTTGGTGAGGTGAAAAGGCAGGTGCATATTATAAATGCAATTTTATATTATACGTATCTCCCCGTGGGAAAAGGGCAAAAAAAAAAAAATTAAAACATATGCTGTGGAAATGTACCTGTCCATGTATGCATACGGAAAAGGGTTTTCTACGAATGGGAGAGATGCCATTATTATGAGATACCCCCAAAGACCTGTCTTAAAGGGGAAACCATGCACATTTCGGGTAGCAGCGATGCGCCGGGGGAAAAAAAAAACCTACGTTTAATTTGACCGTCACTGTACTGTTTTGTGTGTTCCATTTGGTATTCTTTCTTATCACTTAATGCGTAACGTGTCATTTGAAGTTGAAAGAGAACATGTATATTTTTAATGGGAAAAGAAAAAAAAAAAAAAGGGCTTCTGTTAGCAAATTTTGAAAAAAGAATTATTCGCGAGAAAAACCGATCGGTCGAGGCGTCTAACTGGATCATGTAGATATGCATCATAAGCACATGATGAAGATTTTTTTTTTTTTTTTTTTTTGAGTCATTGGTATAGTGTGTACAGTTCCCCGTGATAGCATAACTGAGTAGCCATTTCGAATTTTTTTTTTTTTTTTTTTTTTTTTTTCTGAACTGTTCATACATTTTTAGACATTTTTTCTGAACATGCATGTTTGCATGCCAAAAAAAGTATGAACAGTTCATGCAGTTGTGCATATGTTAGGGGGACCCCGCAAAAGTGTCCACATGGCGTGGGCAACGAAAATGGTCTGAAAAAGTCCAAAGAGGCGACTACATTTCGAATGTGAAATAAGCGAAACTGGCATGGTGAGTTATGTTCATTTTGCTTGCTTTGTTTGTTCTGTGTTGCTTTTATGTTCTTTCAGCTTGTTCCACTTGTTTCAAATTGCTTTTATTTGTATTTATTTGTTTTCACTCGTTTTTTTGTTGCTTCCCCATTTTTTCCCTTCCTTCACTTGTTCACTTTTGAGCGCGTTTGTTCTCGCCGCCTGCTCACTTTTGAGGAAGGGCTCAAAAAAATCCTGGGCGTTGTGCCAACCGCGGGGTTAAAACTGCGCGTGAGGGAGACCGACTGAAGAGAAGCAAAAAAGGACAAAAAAAGGGGAAAAAAGAGACGCAAAAGAAAGGAAAAAAAAAGTGCAAAAAAAAAAAAACCTTCATTTAAAAAATAACGACTTCACTTTAAAGGAACAAATAAAAAAGTACCATTCGCAAAAAAAAATAAGCTACACCAAATCGGATTAATTTAAAACCAATTAAGCTGCCCTCTCAACGAAGGTGACTGGCCAAGTAGTAACCACGCGAACCGCGGGATCCATGCAATTGTTTTGAAGAGCCACCCCGCGGACACAAGCACAGGCGTATACACAGACGCGATCTACATACACCACGACGAGGCATAACCCCCCATCACCCCCGTGACAAAATGGAGGACCACAAACCAGCCTGTTCGGGCTTCATAATTAGCCTGCTCTTCTACGTATGCTACATCTTCTACTTCGGGTTGTACTGCTACGAAATGATGTATATCTTCTCTTCCAAAATGGACTATTTCATGCTCTGCCTTCTGCTAATCACAAGCATGCTGTCCATCTCCTTGGCCTCCACGGGATTAATGTACACGTCCTTCTTTCTAGTGATCGTCATATCTTTAGTGGAAATAAACGAATACAAAAACTCTTCCTTTGGAAGTGTAATGGATGAGGAGTTTAGCAAAGTGTTTTTAATTGTTCGATTATTTTCCATCATTAATTTCCTGCTATTTTACTACTTGCACATAAAGAACCTCAAACAGAAGACACGGGTAGACTTGGCCAAGGCAAAGTCAAGTGAGAAGAAGACACAGACGGTGCATGAAAGGAACTCATCGGAATACAAAAATGGCGATTTAAGACACGGCGCCACAATACCTGTTGGTGGAAAGTCAATCCAAGAAGTTGTTACGCACAAACATACGCAAGATAATGAGGACCCATCGAAGAAAACACAAGTGATTGAAGGATATATATTAAAACATGTGACCATTCCGATTATACAAAAGGATGAGAGGCCTCCTCCTCCAGCAATGTCCAGTCAACAGAGTAAAGTGTTTGAAGCCCCCCCTCACCATCTTCCATACAGCCACTACAGCGTCAAAAGTGTAGATGGTAATGCACACGGGTTGGGAGCTAATCAGCCACTGAGCGGTGGCACCTTTGTTGATAACAGCTTGGACGAGACTTACAGAAGGCAGTATACCTCCCCGTGGGTAGTGCCCAAGAACAGCAACAACAACACCAACAACCTGTATGGAAACGATGTTCCTTTCACAGGGGGGGAAAGTCAACATTTCAGTAGAGCCCCCTACGGAAATGCAACTGCTAGTGCTTGCTATAATGGCGTCTTGAACGCATACCCTGCGAATAGGTTGCCCGAAGATAAGGATCCATACCAATATAGGTCTCACCAAATGGGGGCCTACCAATCAGGGGGCTACCCATCGGGGGGTTACCAAGCGGGGGCATAAGCAGCGGCGTTATAGTACTCCCCGCAACGAATCGAAAGGGATGTAGCGCCTATTCGTTCCGCATTTTTCCTTGTCCTTGACAACCAGGTTACCCTGTACAGTACTAACCAATTGGGGGGGCATCCAAGGAGAGAAGTTTTTTCGGCACAAAATATGTTTATGATATGAGGGGTGATGCGCGTTGTGGTTGCCCTTTTGATGGGGGGCCAGCCCACTCAGCTATGTTGCTGCCGACCAAGTGTACAGCGAGCGTGCGGGGCACAGGTATGTACAAAGTGGATCCATTTTGGCGAAAGAAGTTTGTTTCGTGTGGAAATCCCTTTAACAAAATGTCAAAATTCATTTTGAAATTTTTATGGAACTGAATAACACAGATGAAGAAGCGTGCCGCTGGACGCGCTAATTATTTTGTGACGCGTCCACAATTCCGTGTGCAGGCAGATCGGGAGAAAACTCACCTATTAGCTTCACCCAACGGAAGTGGAAAAACGCATCCACCTCCGCATATTTGTGTACGTACGTGTATTCTTTTTTTTTCTTTTCTTTTTTAAGTCCTTTTTCGTGATATTGTGTCTATCTCCTCCACCTTGCGGTAACTTTTTCACTTCTTACACCGTTTTGATTTCCCTTTTGGCTACACCGTTATGAATCAAAACAAAAAATCTGCGTAAATTGTAAAGTGTGCAATTTATCGAATTAATTTTTTTTATATATACGAGCATTCCTGAAATGGTGTGTGCGTTTTTGCTGCTCTGCATACCCATTTGGGAATGCTTAAAAAAATGCATGAACTGTTCAGGTAAAAAAACCTCGAAAGTTTGCCGAAACGGCCGTTTGGCTAGCTCAAAAAAAAAAAAAAAAAAAAAAAAAAAAAAAGTGGCGTACCGAAGAAGCAGCCACAAGGCAGCCTCAACGTATCAGCTCTACCCTTCACATATTGTCTCCTTCGAACACCAGGAAGTTCCCATTCCTGTTGTTTTGCCGCTCCAGGGCTGAACAAAAAGGGGGGTTAAAAATAAACAAAGAGAAAGTGCGGTGAAATGCGATTTTATGTAAAACATTTTGTGTAAGGAAAGACTAAGCCGATACCTTCTCCACGTTCTTTCATTTTTTTCGCCCGAACTTCCTGCCTATTTTTAAGCTCCTCATATTTGTCCTTGTACAACTCAGTGTTTTCACTGTATATGGAATCGACACCTTATCAAGCAAAAAAAAGAAAAAATAAAATTATACATTTTCAGCATTCTATTTTGTGTTCCCCACTATGATGTAGTCATCTTTGACCAGCACAAGACCCATCAGCAGTGTGAACAGTTCAGGATGGTTTAATAGGCACCCCCTGTCAGATCTGCCCCCATTTGTGCTGACACGTGCTGCCTATTAAATGATGCAAACGAAATGCTCAGATACCAACTATTCCTCTAGGGTAATGCGACTTAACCACTCGTGCGAGCTTTACATCCTTTTTTATATCTTCCGATAATTTTAAAGTCTGACGTGGAAAGCGAATGGCAAGACATACATTTACACATTTTACAACACAGTGGGTGGTATTTTACGCATTTTTTTTTTTTTTTTTTCGAGGGTCCGTTTATTACTTCTAAGTATTTTTCCTGCATTTCTTCGTATTCTTTTCTTCTTTCATTTGGCCTCTTTTTTACGGGGGGGCGTGGAGAAAAAAAGGGACAAGTTAGACAGTGCCGCAAAACGATACATGGTGCCGCTTAACAATGCATTGGCAATGAACAAACGAGCCTTACCATCAGTTTCTCCGTCGTGAGCCACTGCATGTAACCTTCCTTCAGTTGGTCTCGCTGAAACGGGTGAGGTGTTTCATTTGCTCGGGGGGTAGGTTAGCAGGAATGTTGCATAGCTGGGAGTGACTGCCCTGTGGGTGGCGTCCTTCCCTGTAGGGAGTTGCAGTTGCCCCATTTTGCATGCCCATGGATACCCCCGGACCCCGGGATGAAATGTTACCCGCTCTACTTTGGGCAAAGGGTTGGTGATCTTCACGGTGCCGAATTTCGCCTCTGCGCAGAGGGAAGTTGTGCATGGAAGTGGTGAACATGAATAAAACGACGTGACCGAAAGTTTACAAAAAAAAAAGGATCACAGGAGTGTCGCTTCGAAACGCACATCTGTTAGCAGGGGGGATACCATTTGGAACCAAGTCGGTGAAAGGTGGAGGTTCCTCGTTTTCATCCAGTCTCTGTTAAGAAGGGGTAGCGTCAGCACCATATGTAGGGATGACATGTGTGATGTGTCATACGCATGGACTGAGCAAATGCCGGTCTGCAATAAACTGGATGTTGCCTTAATTTTTTTAACCGCGTAGTCAGCTTTGTCCCTCTCCACAGATTTAAAAACGTGGTCCCCCCGTGTGCACCTGGATTGGCATTCTTCTTTTTTGCGGTTGTCTTTCAAGTCGGAATAGTATTCATCGATTAGCGCGTCCTTTTTTGGGTGCGGCCAAAGAATGATCGTTTAGGCGAGAATGAGTCCAAAGGTGCGTTGCATGGCGCACTGGCTACATACACATTTGTGTTTACATACGTTTGTATATGTTTCTTTTTTTTTTTTTTTTCTCTCACAAATTTCTCATGCGCGGACAAATTGCCTGCCTTGGCAGAGTCAGAATTCTTTTTCCCCTTTGGCCCCATCTTACAGTCTTCACAAAGTTGGGCGCATTTATTTCGCTCGAGCACGGTGTGCACATATGTTGGGCCAACCTCGAAAAGCACTGAGGTGTGGAAGTTACCTCTGCTCAGCGCGGGTTACATGTTTCTCCGGGTTCCACGTTCATGGGGAAACAGCACAAATGGCTAGCACAGAGAAGCACATGAGAAAAGACGTTTTCAAAGGAGGGAAAAAAAAAGGAACGAAATGCACGAGATGCATTCCAGTCAAATGTAAAGAGGAGGAAACTTTAAATAACTGCTCTGGTTAGGCGACAGCTAAGAATGTAGACCGAGTGGATAACCAAAATGTGAGTTCAGGGTTCGCCCAAAAGGGATGTCTATATGTCTTGCGTTTTTTTTTTTTTTTTTTTTTTCTCACAAAGGAGAGTTCTAAATAAAGTCTTTTGATAGAGTGAACTGGTTCGAACGGGCTGCTCTACGCGATGAATCCAAGGGGCGGAAAGGCGAATTGCCCTTTTGTGCACTCCCTGCCCAGTGTCCAAAAGGGACAGTGCCCAATATTACCCGCACCGACGCTCATTGCTCGAAGGGGGCTGTGTCCGGTTCGCCAAAGTACTCCGCAAAGATGACGAAATTGTTCGGCTTCGCGGAAAAAAAAAAAAAAAAAAAATATATATATATAGATATACGTATATGCAAATGGACCTACATATGCGTGCACAAAACGGGCCGTCCATTGGAACCTGCTTGATCAGCGCGCACGGGGAGAAGTGCTTCTTCAAGAAGCTCCGCAGTTTGTAGGATGGGTTATCATAGCTGCGTTCGCGAGGGGAGAAAAAAAAAAAAAAAAAAAAAAAACACTTATGTTCATGCGTCGATATATATAGGCACATGTGGAGAAAATTCAAAGGACCTACGGAATACACTGGCCGAATTGAAAAGGAAAGACGGCAAAGTTTCATTCGGGTGGGCCAACTCAGAGGAAACCACCCTCGTTCATGCTTACCATAATCTGGATGGGGAGATCGCCTTGTCTTTCAGCATGAAGTTAAATAGTTCCTACAAAATGGCAAGTAGCACAAAAGGGGGGATCACCAAATGGACAAACATCTGCACGCCTCTTCCCCCGTAGGTGCACATAGGGAGGAAGCAGTTGTCCCATTTATGCATTCGCCTTTATTAACACATCAACCGTTATTAACACATTCACTTGTTCTTTTTTTTCCCCCGGAGTGAGGGTCATACTAACAAGCCCAAGGCCCCTCTTCCGGAAGTTCCTCTGTATGTAAAAATCTGCAAAAGGGAGGGCATAGCACAGATAGCCAAGCAGATGTGTAGGTAAGTTTGAAATTACGCCCTTGCGATCACTAAAACCGAGGGGGTGTCACCAACAAAGGTGTGTTCACTCAACTCGCCACTGTGAACTGTCCTTTATTTTGTTACCTAATAAACAAGCACAGCTTCCGCAGTGTAAGTCTTTCCCGTTATATAAGTACAGCTTTTTTGTACCAATCTGTGAAGAAACAGAGGGGAAATGAGAAAGGGGGGCACCTATCATTGAACTGGTGTAGCGGTGAAATCGAGGAAAAAAAAAAAAAAAAAAAAAAAAAAAATATTCCACTGTAAATTGGCTAGCAACAACTATTCCCCCAAAATTTTAATTATTAAAAAGAGAAAAATTTAAGAAACAGAAATAACGGAAGAAATGTACTACCCATTAAAAAACAACATAAAAAAGAAAATACGGAAATGTAATTTTCCTCAATTTCAACAGCGCAGTTTTGTTGAGGCGTTTTTCCCACTTGGCAAGTTTGCCGCAATTCTGTACATTCTCATGTTGTTTTAAAAATGTATGAACAGTCAGGCGATTTACATTAAAAAAAAAAAAATCATTAAAGCATTTCTTTCCAAACCTTTAACATCCCAATTAGATCACCTTGCTGTGTTAAGCACTGACGGGGGAAAAAACGAGTAAGCCATGTTGGGTAGGACAGAGTCCCTTGAGTAATCTTCCTCCTGTTAAGGTTCACTAAATTGGAGGTACGAAACGCACACTCAAAAGATACACATATAGTTGCAGTTACGTATAGGGTGTTGTCCTTTTCCGCGACGTTGTCTAAAGTTGTCAAAATTCCCGACAGGTGCTGCTCCTTAAAAAGGGATGCACAAAAATAAGGGGAACATGAACTTTCGGGGATGACCTCTCCCCCGGCGCGGCTCGCACTGCTTTGCGAAGTTTCTGGAGAAGTCCCTTTTTCGCGGTTGCTGCTCCCTACCGCGCTAGACAGGAGGCCCATTTCGTCTACATCCCTTTGGAGCTTCCGAACTGGGAAAAAAAAAAAAAAAATAAAGCAAAATGAATAATGCAAATAGAGGAAAGTAAAAAAAAAAAGCTGCACAAAAGAATGGTATCTCGCGAGAGACACTTTTCGTGCTGTACAAGAATGGAGGTCGGAGTTCCTCAGGAGAAGCAAGTCAACCCTTGAGTGTTTCTTTATCTCCAGGTTGTGCATTTTTTCGGAGGTAATATTCATTTCTGTTGTTCTCTGGTTAGTTAAGGAGGTGGAACAGATTTGCGCTTTGCGTTTGAAAAAATAAAAAAGAGAACGTGCAAAGATAGAGGGGAAAAAAAAACCACTAGCAACGCGCAAAAGGGGAAAAAGAATAGCACCATCAGTTATGCTAGTCCCATGCAACCATTTGATCATTTTTGTTCTCTTCTTTTTCCGTTTCGCAAAAATGCAGACGTGACAAGGGGGAGCGGTTACCAACAATACACGATTCCCATTCCGCGAAAAATTTACACACACGTGGATATGTGCACAAATAATTAACACGGTCCACAAAACATGTTTGGGTAGACAATCCAGATCGGGGAAGGGGATATCAACGCAGACGTATAAAGGTGTAACCTCACTGTTGTGTCATCACCAACTCAATCCTTTTCTATGATAAGCACCTTGAAGTTCGTGCACTTATCTTTTAAGCTCACGTTGGTTCTGTGGCAAATAGGGGGGAAAGCGCTGTTCATCGTTATGCCCACTCCACACTCCTATCCCGGCAGGGGGAGAGAAGTGACAGCATTGTGATGCCAACGTGTGCACAAAAAATGAACGCAACAAGGTTAATGTCAAACGGGGGTTCTTTATCGGTAAAAGGGGGGAGAAATTAAACAGTTTTCCTCCCGCAATGTAGGGTTATACTTTGTTCAAAAAAAAAAAAAAAAAAACGAAAAAGAAGAAAAAACAAAGGGTAAGCCCCTGGATATGTGATCACAATTGGGTGATCGCCCCGACCCGCCGCTAGAGCAGCCCCTGGCGCTTCAAATCATCGTAGGCCTTCATGTTCATAACGTTTCCCTTGGAGTCTTCACACTCGACCTCCTGATCAGGCTTGAAGATGTGCATCTGTGTCTGCTTCTTGAGTCGCTCGTACAAGTTGAGTGCGTCATCTATTTTGGTGATCTCCTTAAAGTGCAGCGTGTTCGGAATGTTCAGGCACTTCATTCCGAAGGAGTGCCTCCATTCGTAAAAGTGTTTCTCAAATTGGGCTCTGCCAAAGTAGGAGTAGTTCCCGCAAATTTCGCACGTGTATTCCTTAGACAAACCGTGCAATTTATACAACCAGTAAGGTATGGGCTTATTATCATGTCCTAGGGGTAAATTCAACGGGTTATAAATCGGTTTCTCATCCTCCTCTTGGTCTTCATCATCCGCTTCTTCCCCTCCATCTGCTCCTTTTCCTTTTTTTTTTTTTTTCCCATCCCCTTCACCGTTTACACTATCCCCGTCTGATGCATCCGTAGAGGAGTCATCATCAGAGGAGGGTCCAAAGGTATGCGAATTATACAAATGGGGAAATTCATTTCGTAGGTTATATTCTTCAGTACCATACAAGTCATTACGATCCCGTAAACTTAACAAGTGGCCATTCCTTTTTTCTGCTTTTTTTTTCTTCTGTAATTCATCCACACTGATTGCTTGCTTCCTCTGTATCTTTTGAATAGTCTTTTGGAAAATTTTATTTAACACATTTTTATATAACTCGATGAGGTATTCACATTTGGCTAGTTCCTTGTCCTCCTGTTCGATCTGTCTTTTTAAGTCTTCCATCTCCTCCACGGTAAGTTTCTTCTGCATGTATTTTTTCAAATCCTCCTCATAGTGTTTGCTATTTTTGTACGAATTAAATGTCCCTTCCGATGCGTATAGCTTATCATTGACGTTACAGTAGAGGTCCAGTTCGTAGGTATACTTTTCCCACTGCTTAATTTCCTTCTCTTTGAATTTGTTTTCAAAGCTCTGCTCATATTGTGTGTACATTTTTTGGCAGTCCACCAAAACATTAACTTTAGAAAAAAAATTCACCAAATAGGCTAGCACATTCTGGAGGTACTTTTTATATTCTTCATTTTTGTACTTGCAATACCTTGGGATGTAATAGAAGCGCGTGAAATTGTGAAGGTACGTTACTAAGTCCATTTCTTTGAATTCTCCTTCGTTCAGTTTTCCCCCTTTGGAGGAGTTTTTTCCTCCCTTTTCCTTCTCTGTACTGTTTCTCTTCTTTTGGCTAGCCAACTCCTTCTTTCGATACACACTAACCCTAAAATTTTTAATCTTTTTCATATTTACAAAATCGCTGTAAAATTTGTGCATGTCTACATACTTGCCTTTTTTCTCCACCGGGGAGAAACTCTCCTTCAGTTTATTACTCTTCAGTGCTTCATACTTATACGCCTTGTGGCTTCTAATTTCTATTTTTTTTATGTTGGTTTTTTTGTGATAATCCCTGATATACTTAACCCGTTCGTAGTAGTTCTTCCACAGGTCGTTGCCTTCTTCGTAATATACCTCTTCGTCCTTTTCATTTGCGTCATTTTCATTTTGGTCGTTTTCATTTTCGCCTTTTCCTGTTTGTCCCCTTCCATTTGTCTTACCCGAAATGAACTGCATTTCCTCTTTTTTCAAATTGTCCTCATCCTTATAATACTGCAAAAGCAGCTTCGCCTTTGTTTGTATCTTTTCCACCAGGTAACTAATAGCGTAGTCGTAACGAATGCTCCACTCCTTTTTCTTGCGAACCTTCTCCTCGATCAGGTCGGCAATTGCCTTCTCCATCATCTCGATCTCCTCGTGCATGTACCGGATCTGCTCTATCAGGAACTGCGCCATGGTGAAGTCGTTAAGAAGGGCAGAACTAGAAAATGGTGGCAATGACCTAACAACCGCAACGCAGCTGTGGATCGGGGACGATACGCCAGAATTACAAGTCGTCCTGGGACGATAAAGCCTTCCGTGAATTACTCACATTGACTGGGCGCGGTAGAAGGGTGTTTTGCATGCCTCTCCTCAGACTCCTTCAAAATCCTCCTTTGCTTGAGAAGCAGGTTCAGAACGAATAGAAGAATGGTCCAAGAAGGACGCCCTCACCCTAGACCCTCTCCAGCAATACGCCACTTTGATAAACACAAACGTGAACGTACACGCTTTAATTGGATATGAAGGGGGAGCCCTTGTCCTGTTCCAATTTGTGTTCTGTCAAAGGAAGGATCCCCCTCTCTCAATCGACTGTCATGCACCCAAACTATACCCAGTCAGCTGTTCTGAGATTTCACCTCTTTGCTTTTTTTTCCAATTTGCGCGCTTCTCCTGAGTATAACCTTTTCACTGATCCTCAGCGATAGAGCTACCCCTGGGGGCTCCAAGTTGAAAAAAAAGAGGCAACAAAATGACCAAAAAAAAGGCAAAAAAAATTACCAAAAAAAGGAAAAAAAAAAAAATACAATCCCGGCTTGGCAATGTCGCGAAAAACGTTTTACCACGTGACACCGTCAGCCCTAACGGAAAAACGGGAGGTACCATTCACATTCACGTATGCGTAATAATCATATTTTTTTTGGAAATAAAAAATTCCTTATCGGGATTATTTAATTATTTTATTTGATTGATTTTTTTTTTTTTTCTCCTCTTGGAGAAGGTATGGTTGATGTGACCCTGATGGGGGTTCCACAAAAAAGGTAATAACCTCACGGCGTGATCGACCAACCGGGGGGGAAGAAGGTAGGCCCTGCGAATTGAGTGACCCAACTGACATCGCCACGCTACATGTACAAACACCCCCACGGTGTACCACTCAGCGTATTCTTCCTTCGCATTCTCCACATTTCCGCGGTGGAGTGAAAAGGGGCAAAAAAAAGAATCGAAAAATAAGTGCAAAAACAATAACAACAGTAATAGGAACAGACAGACTGACCATGTGACCACCCCAGTTTGGACCACCTACACGACCAAGTGCTCGCTCATCTTCTTCTTTATCCTGTCCAGCTGGCTGAAGGACTTATTCAGATTTTTATTTATTATGTCAAGGATGTAGGCATCCTTCGAGGTGGGGGCACGTCGTTTCTCTCCCCCCAGAACAGTCTTCGGATGGCTCTCCCCTCCACCACCCGCCTTCACCCCGTGGAGATACACACTGGAGCTTATCTTACTATTGTGCAGATTTTTGAGGAGCGCCTTTTTTTCTACACCGTTCAGATCAAAGCTACTTTTTCGCGTTACGTTATTCTCGATTATTTCTTTTATGGACTTAATAGCATTATCCTCCCGGCGACTCTTCTTCTGGGTAAGCACCCCTTCATTGTAAATAACACCATTTATGTTTCCCCCTCGTGATTGCACCCTACTACTTGAACCGGTAACCGTACAGATTTTTCTCCCCTGACTCTGCCGATCCGTCTTCACTGGAATATAATCCTCATACGTCGATATAACCTTTTCAATGTACCTTTTTTTATAATCTACGTTATCCATGTGGTTAGTTTTGTTTGCTCCTCCAAGTGTAACTACCGTGTCTGTTGCTTTTCTTCCAACATGCACTTGGTCGGCACTTCTACCCACGGGTGTAGAACTCCTTCCCGTAATAACCCCCAACATATCACCTCTCAAAGTTGTTACAGATGCGTTTTCACCTTCCCTGACATGCGTTACCTTCGACTCACCAGACTTGTTCTCACTCGAACTGCTATTCTTCCCCTCGGTTATGTTTGCCTTTCCTTTCCCTTTTGCACTTCTCAGGTTCACCTCATAATTGGGTAAGGTCTGCCCCTTCTTCCTTGACCCCATCTTCGCATTATTAAAATATTCCTTCTTTAACACCTCGCTCGTGTCGTAGTTGTTTTTTGTCCTTCTGAGGAGACTCCCTTTAGGGTTATTTATAAAATGGTTACCACCCCCTTGGGGGGTATCTCCTGAACCCTTTTTATTCCTACAATTGGTAGTGGATACCCCCCGTTCACATTTTTGACTCTGCAAATGGGGACGCGTTTCCGATGGGTTGCATTCCCCGTTGGGGGACTTCTCAGCGTTCTTCACCTCAGTGTGGTGACCCCCCGTGTGGACACTTCCTTTCATTGTTGCTCCGTCTTTATTGCACTTCTCCTTTTGACTGCTCCTCGCAGTGGTATTCTTCTTTTTCAACGCAATAGGAGGTGGTCTTTGCATTATTTCATGATTACTCGACTGTGCAGAGCTAGACGGACCGTTCATCCCCACATGGTCATTCCTACTGCCCTGCGTAGCTTGCCCCCCAACAGTTCGACGTTTCCACGCGGTCCACTTAGTACTTGCATGCAGATATGTCTCTTTCGAGCTTTTTATAAGACTTCCCGTGGTGACATCACCATGTTCCTTCCTCTTCGACGTATGCGCAAGGAGGGCCGCACCGATCGGGTTCGAGTAGAGCTTCAACAGATGGCGTCGATCATTTGGACCGATTAGATCACTTCTTTCCATTTGATCTGTTCGCTCTGTTTGGTCGTCTCCTCCTCGTGAGGTCACTTGCCCACCACGTGACTTCCCCCTTTCGAGGTGACACGAATGGGAACAAAGGTGCTCCCTGGAGCGACCGCTTCGACTGGTTCTGAGCTCCCCCCCATTGCCAAAACGAAACGCACTGAATGAGCTCAATTGGGGGGACGACTTACTGTACCTGTTTCTTCCTTGAAGGTTTTGCAGGAGTAGACCTCCCTTTTTCGCCCAATCCGACTTACGATGTAGAAGGTCAGTCTGCTTGTTTGTACCACTGCCATCCACTGTATCCGTGGCGAAGTTTCTTTTCGAAAAGGACTGTTCTAATTTTCCACCTACATGGTAACTCCCACTTTGACTATCCTGCCTGGTCACGTCTGGACAAACGGACAGACATCCCTGCTCGTCTTTCTTCACTGTGCTGACCGAGGTGGACAGATTCCCAACGGGTCGCCTACTAATTATGCTGCCAAAAATATCATTTTTTTTCTCCAGAAAATTTATTGCACCTAACCGATCTAGCTCAACGAGAGCATCCAGCTCCCCCATCCCATCCGAATGGATACCCACCATGGAGGAGTCCCTCTTACCTCCCCCCTTCCCTAAATTGCTCATTCTTTCCCTATTGTATAATATGTTAACGGTCTTATTTCTGTGCTTCAATTTTTGTATCTCCTGGTGGTTCCTCATCAGTGTGTCGATAAAAAAACCGTTGCAGTTTTTTATGTACTCTTTCAACCTCTTGTTCTCCTCATAAACCTTGTATGCCTTATTGCTGTTGCTGAGTTCTACGAAGTCGAGGTAGTCATTGAACCCAGTGGTATACTTACGTAGGATATGTTCCAGCGTTTCTATCTTTTTGCTTTTCTCATTCTTTTTATGTAGCCAGTTTAACAGATTGACCAGGTGAGGTTTTAACCTCTGTGATGTTTCGCACGAGTCGGGTAGACATGCCTCCGCAATTCGATGGATAGAGCGTTTCACCACCTCTTCCTCTTCGTAACATCCCCCGTTCATGATTTTACTGACCTCTCTGTGTGGACTTCCTTCCCTACTAGCAACGCTACACACTGCGTAGGGACACTTTCCACCTTGGGGGAAAGAACCCTGAATGGTTGCCTCACCTGGGGAGTTACAAAAAGGGGGTCTTCCACAAGTACATCTACTTTTCGCATCGCTCCTACAGTAACTCCTATCACTATGATTTCCGTTATTTTCTGACAAGCCCAGCAGCGAAATGGTAATTTCGTCGTAAATATACTGAGAACAATTTTTGAGATAATTCTTTAAACATTCCTCCATGCCCTTTTTCGTTTCCAACTGGTTGGACACGCTCCCCTTTTGCACCATTTCCAGTGCGCTCTTAAAATCGCTGTGTCTGTCGAAGAAGTCACCCTCACAATGGTGCCAAGCATGCACGTCACTTAAAGCGAATTGATACTGCAAGAAAACCTTCTGAGAGGAGATATTCAAACTATGACCAAATAATATTTTAAAAAGCATCCCTATTTTGTCTACATAGCTCAAACTATTTGAATACATTTCCTCTGCTGCTTTTCCATCCATGTGTTGTGCATACTCCTCCTTGTTGTAGTTTTTCACAAAATCGAACTCCTCATTGTTGTTATTTGAGATGTTCAGATGAATGGATCCTTTCTCCTGCATCTGGAAGAGGTACTTAAGGTGTAATATGGTGAATCCTATGTAGGAGTTCTTTTCCTTCTCCTCCTTCAGTTTGGTGACGGGCTTGACGCTGCACTTGGTGCTGCACTTGGCTGATTTGTCCGTTGCTCCTTTGGGGGGATCAATGGGGGTGCTATGTTTAATAGCAACCTTAGTAGCGAAGTGGTTGGTGACTTTCCCATTAGTAACCTTCCCGCTGATGCCCCTACCCTGGGTACTGATTCTCCCTTTAGTTAACTTTGCACTCGTCTCTCTGCTGTTTGTCCCCTTGGCATCCTGATCCACCCCCTTCTGGGGCACCTCCTCGACGCCGTAGAAACTTAGCCTGTAAAACTGGCCCGAAGAGTGAAGGATCACATGAGGATATATCTTGGGGGGTCTATTACACACGTATGGCTTACACATATACCCGCCATCCGTCACACTTAAGTAGTCAAAACGGAGAAACAACTCCCCCAAATTTGGAGCATTTCAAAATATAGACGCGAAGAACAATGAAAGTAATAAGAAAATATAAAAAGGACGATTATGCAAAACGAGCATGTATCATTCTCACCGTCGATGAAGATATTTCGACCCTCCCATTAACCACCTGTGCATCGAACAGGAGTTCAAATGTCACATCTGTGTGGGCACTTTTTTTCAGCTCCTCCAGGAGAACCTGCACCTCATCATGATGCAGCAAGTTGAAGCTGTCTTTATCCTTATTATACATTTTAAGAATCCGATTCTGTGCATTAAAATCTGTACCGTTTTTGCAAAAAGTGAATGAGTGGACAACCACACCTGAATTGTTAGTCACCACACATTTGACAGACTTATACTTTACGAAATATATATTTTTAAACCTTACATTTATTTTCATGTCTACTTTTTGTACTTGTGTTTTTTTATTTTCTAGGAGTAGATAGCTGTACAGGTTTGAGTTCCTCTTTTTTTGTAATGATTTCTTCTCGTTGCGTTCCTTTTCCGTTCCGTTGAATTCGCCCCTCTGGGTCCCTTTCGATGGTACATGGTCTCGGCTGCAGCTGCTGCGGTAGCTGTCGCTGCTGGCATCACGCGGATTGTCAGGTTCGCCCAATTCGATCGAACCGGCGGTGTCATTCATGTCGTCTCCGTTTTCCTCAATCTTTTCGCTTGCGGGGCGACCTCCCGAAAAAGAGGCATTTTTACCCACGTTGAGCGCACTATACGTGCTATTATTAGACCTCACACCAACCTGCGCAACATCGTATTTGCCTGAACACGCTCCAGCATTAGAACAGCTACTATTCCACAGATGCGCATTTCCGTTTTGTCTTAATTTGACTACATTGGTACTGCTCACGCGTTCGTCTCCTCTTACGGGATGATTATCCTGCCCTTCATCCTGCTCATCCTTCCGATCATCCTCCATCATCTTGTGATGAAAATAGCTTAACTCACTTTTGTGCTTTAAAACTTCATTAAATAAATTCAAATTGTCTTTATACTTGTTCGTCCTTTCCTTGGACATGTTTTTTTTTTCTATTGTAATTTGTTCCTCCCTTTTTGTGTAAGCAGCGCGGTCGTTCTTGCTTCTGCTGCCTTGGCTAAGTCGCTTTTCCTTTGTGGTTGTGGGGTTGATGGGTATGTCTACTTCTTCGTCCTTACGTTGGTCTTCATCGCTTTGTTCGTCACCACTTTGCTCATCACCACTTTGTTCATCACCGCTTTGATCATCTTCACATTGATCCCCCTCGCTTTGATTACTATCAATTTGATCTTCCTCAATTTCATCATCATCAATTTGTTCATCCTCATATTGATCATCCTCTCTCTTTTCTGGTTCCTCGTCCCTTTCTTCTTCTCCTTCTTCATCACCATCGAAATCACCACCATCGACTTCTTCGCCCTCCTTCCCCAATGCATTTCCTCCCGAAAGACTTAATCCGCTTATCCTGCGCCAAACCGGCATGTCTGCAATTGCCCGTTCCTTGTCGCTTCCCCCTTGCCCACTTTTACCATTTTCGTTGCATTCACACATTCGGCTGTTACTTATGCTTGGCGAATGTGAGGCGCATTCCTTCTTGACACTGTTCCTATTCTCCATTGTTGGGGAAAAAACATCGGAACTGTCTATGCGCGTGGAATTGCTAGAGAGGTTATTATGCGCATGTTGATCGTTTTGCGCCAGCACATTTTGTTCTCCAGTGAGAGAACTGCTTACGTGTGACTCACAGATTGGTAAATTCTCTCCCCCTTGGATGGGGTCATGCCCGTTTGACACGTACCACTTTGCAGACTTCAAATTGTTATTCTCTTCCTCATCAACGAGTTTATTTCTAGGATTGTAACTTTGCTCTGCTTGTTCTAAACAGCTATCCGCTATACAACTTTTATCACTGCACACACATTTTTTTTTTATTTTTTCGCTATTTCCTGCATTTTGGCTAGCTAGTTCATAATTTTCCATAAAATTTTTTTTTTCTGCTGACTTGTTCATATAATTTTCGTTCTCTGCAGGCAACTCGCGTTTGCCTTCTAACAACGACATTTCGTTATTTCTATCTGGTTTTAGATAATCCGAAAGTTGCGCCAGCTCGGAAAAGGTGAGTCTACCAAAGGGGGACTTTTCCTCAGCAGTTCTGGCATCCTTGGTTGTTAAGTCTGTATTCATTTTGCCAAGTTTAGGGTTGTCCTTGGTCAGGTTAGCACCACGCACTAGTGTACACAGGATACATTAACGTGTGTATTTGTGTGGAGTGGCTTCTTCCTTTTATTTTTGCGTGTCTGTGCCTGTTGGGTTGCTTTGAGCCCGTCTATGCCTCTTCACACAAGTGTATGTGCGAGGCAAGCGTACAAAAAAAGGAAACAAAAAAAAGCGGGGATTATCCCAAACAGCATATACTTACGTGCACAACGTTTATACACCCATTTGGAAATTTCCGCCAATATGAGGTCATTGTGCGGTAGCTATGTAGTACACAAACATCCGTGTGGGGAAAGCAAAACAAGTTTGCAACTTAAACAAAAAGGTTTCCTTTAGAAGGGATGAGACATATGAAAAGGGAACATGCCATGCATGTATGCCACTCTTGGGACAAAGTTGGTAAGGAAACAAAATGGGACAAGAAAAATGTACAAAAACAAAAGGGCTGCGTTCGCTTATTTCCCTTCGTGCTGCAGCACTGTTTGCGTCTTTTTGCAACATTTTTCACTTTTTCATTTCAAGTCTTATTTGGAAAAATGCTACAATTAAAATGGTCGTTCGGAGCGCGCACAGAGTAGCGGGCCAGATTGTTTGTGCCCCCAGAACGGCATTTTCCTCCAGGTCGATTGCATAATGTTATGTATCTACAGGACAAGGCGTACACACGCGCGGGGGTAAGCACGGATGAACGGGAACAAAAAAAAAAAACAAAAAAAAACAGGTATATATTCGGATTGTCACACAAAGCATGCAAATTTGAAAAATTGCCAAATTGGCAAAAATGGTAAAACGAAAAAAATCGCACAAAGCAGGTATGCAATAAAAATGAGACGAGCAGGGAAGAAATCCAATTCGTGGACACACGAGCCGAGATGAGGTTAACTCGTTTCCCCAAGTTTCCAAACCTCAGCAGAGTATTTTCCAATGGGGGAAAAAAAAAGTGGCAATTTGTAAAACACACTTCAACGAATTTTTTTGGACAAAGAATGTGGGCAAAACGTTAACATAAAAATGGTGCTACAATGGATGATCGTAAAAGGCGGATCCATGTTCATTTTTTTAATTTTTTGAAGTAGGGGAAAATAGGCCCTCCCCCGTTCCTTTTGTTCGCGTTTGTGTACATAATTTGGGGCAGCCGAGGGAAAAAGCAAACTCGATTGTCTCCTGGCACCTCATGCATTTTACGCAACTAACACACTTGGCACATTTAACACACTTAACATAGTTCTCACATTTAGCCCATTTTGCTCCTAATATGTCGGCCGGTTTGCCCGTTTGACTGCCCGATCGGCTGCACACTTCCGCGGAGCAGCTTGCCAACTTACCTGCCTGTCCGTCCAGGGGGTCCGCCCCCCTTCTGAAGCAAAATATTACCACTTTTCCTTTGTGCAACATTGGACTAGATGGGAGGGGCATATCTCCTCGGAAATGTGAGCGTAATTTCCTGTTGGCACATTTGGCCACCGCACAAGGGGGACGCCATGTAGGAGGTGACCCTTACGGAGACGCATTTTACAGAGCAGTCCAACTGGGCAACTTCCCACGGCACGCTTACATACACCTCAGCATAGCCCCATCAAGTAGAACACCCGCTCTCATTCCCCCATTTAATTTGACCAAAAATGAGGATAAACAAAAAGGACGAAATCGTGAACGTCTTGTTCACGGTGTTTCTGCTGGCCACGCAACAGATCTGCCTGCTCTACGCAATCCTGAGTAGTTCCCAAAGCAACAACATGTACCTGCTCTTCCTAATCGTGGATGTCTTCCTATGTGTGTACATTGTGCTGAGCCTTTACGATGAAAACAACGCGGGGGTCAAAATATCCATCCAGTGGATGATGTATATGATTACGTTGAGTGCAAAAATGGGCATATTCTGTTTTCTCATAAAAAATGAAAAAAAAAACAGTGACCAAAAGAGCCTTTTTTTCACATATCTATCGAATGACGTGTTGGTGTACAATTTGCTCTACTTGACTCCATTCATTTATTTGTTATTTTCCCTAAGAAGTAGAAATATTTTGGAAAATATTTTAAACAATAAAATAGTAGTAGAGAATATCCTGAGCATTGATGTAAATATAATAAACCTTTTCGATCTCATCGACTTGGTTTTCATGTTTTCCCATTTGACCAACCTTTACAAAATATTGGACCATGTGAAGACAACCTACAGTTTTCAAAACGTGCTCATAATGCTCGTCATTGTTCTAGTGGATATTTCTCTCTTTGGATTTTACTTCCCCATTTATACTAATATAGACAAGTCCTACTCGTATACGCAACAATCGGTGGGGGTGCTTAAACGGGACAGACCTGGGGAAGGGGGCAGATCTAAAAACAACAAACGTACCAAGCGAGATGGCAATAAAATAATAAATAGCAAAATAATTAAACAGAAGAAGCGTATTCATCAGAGTGACTCCTATGGAAAGTACGAAACGGGGGAGAGGAAAAAGGGTAATTTGTTCTACCCCACCAATGGGGGAAGTGGAAGCACCTCAATAGGAAGAAGTGGCAGCACCGTAATGAGGAGAAGTGGTAGCACAGCAAATGGGAAAAGTGTTGGAGGAAGAAGTAGCATAAGCAGACAGAGTAGTGCAGGTAGCTTGCTCAGCCGAAGCAGCAGTAGACGTGGTCAAAGCGGAAGCCACAGTAGTGTTCGCAGTGGGAGAAGAACTACTGTAATGAATGCGATGAATGTTCCAAATGGAGTGAATGTACCATACTTGGATAAGTCCAACGTGAGGCACATGAAGGAGAAGGCCACTTCTAAACTCTTCTACCAGCAAAATAATACAAACATCGAACTGGTGGGAAAAAGGAACCCCTCCTCTTTTGCTTCAAACAATTCGAAGGAGTCCACCTACGCTTCGTCCGATATTTCTAAGGAGTTACTTTCAAGGGAATTTTCACCTTCCTCTTTTTCTTCCTCTGAAAATACGTCCGATTTATCATCGGATGGTTCTAACTTTGGCTCTTCTCAGTCTGCGTTTTCTGCGTTTTCTGCGTCCTCCGCGTCGTCCTCCTCCTACCTGCCGTCCCTCCTGTCCTTCTCCTCCAGTGAGAACAAAGCCAAGTCGAATAAATCCTACCACCAGAAATATAAGGACGTCTACACGGACGTGTACATAACGGCCAAGTTTCACTTCATCGTGGGGTTCCTCCTCATCGACGTGCCCTTCTTCATATACAGGTATGCGCGTCAGCGCGTTGCACAATCTTCCGAAAACAGCACATTCTACTGATCTATTTGTATTGACCGTTTTGCTCATCACCTCTTTGTTCATCACCTGTTTGATCACCTTCACGCTGATTGCCCCCTCGCAGACTGCTCTTCTGCCTGAAGCACAAAATAATGCTGACGCTTATCGTGAAGAACGTGCTGTTCCTGCTGTTCAGATCGTACAAGCTGAACGAGTACCGCCTGGTCGAGAAGGAGAAATACAAAAAGAATAAAAGCAATCTGGACTTCGACTTTTACAACCTGTTCAGCGTAGATTCGGGGGAGAGTGCCTACCCAAGGGAGTATACCACGGGGAAGGCGAAAACGGGAAAACGACATGCGCATCGGCATACGCAACGGCATACACAACGGGGGAGTTGGATGAAGGCCCACTCATTCGAAAGAGGAAGGAACGACCAAATTGCAGACGATGTAGCAGATGCAAAGAACAAGAAGGAACGACGCGTGCGCAAAATGAATAAGGGGAACGCCACCAAACGGGGAAGCAAAAAAGAGAGGGAAAAAACGGACAAGTCTATAAGGAAGAGAAAAAGGAAGAAAAGAAAAAATACCGTCATGCAGGTGTTCAAGGATGAATATAGGGAGAACAAAAAGAAGCTCCTCTTGGAGAAGGCCGCCCTGCAGGAGGAAAAGGGGCCAAGTCGAAATGGCGAAAAGACCAATCGGGGAAGCATCACCCTTGGAAAGGTCATAAACAGTAACGGAGAGGAACACACAGAAAAGCGCAATGTTGCAGACGCCAAACTAGGGGGGAACACAAAAAAGGGAAAAAAAGTCCGACCAGCCAAGTTCACCTGGAAGGAAAGAAGACAAATGAGAAGCCAATTTAGAAAGTTCAAAAGTCTCATTTATAAGTTGAAGTACAAAAGGAAGATACCAATATATCACTTCAAGGTATGGGATCATATCCGAGCCATGTGTAGTTTTTTGTTCAAACGATTTGGCAGTTCTAATTTTGTTTACTTGGATGACCAGCTGGTCTTTTCCTACTTCACAAATCTCAGACTCATGCTTCTTATACTACTGAACTATGTAATGAAGATTGGCATTACCATCTTTTTCATCCTCCTCCTGTTAAACAACCATAAACGAGTGAGTCAGCAGGATGTGGTATACATGCACGATGTGCCTATAAAACCATTTGGAGGAACTCCTGTGGTGGGTAAAGGAAGCATCCTCATTTTTCCAGACAGCTTCGACTTAACCAAGTACAAAAACTTGCAACTTCCGAAAGAACCCATTCCTATACATTATATGAACAAAGACATGGAAGACAATTCGAAGGAGTTGGAAAATAGGAAGTATTTTCCAAAAGGGTATGTCCAACTGGAAATGCCAGATAGCTTATTCAACTCCACATGGGAGAATATGTTTCAGGTGGACAAAATATATTTATACGGTTGTTTGGGATTCTTTTTCCTTTATTTTGTTCTGCTTCTTGGGACTTCTACCTTTTTCGACATCCTCTTTGGGGCTATAGTAAACACCCTGAGTCACTTATCTTTTTACTTTTCCTTGAAGCAGTTTGTTTTATTCTTTTTTACCTTCCATGGGAATGTATACAATGGTGATTATATCCTTCAGGGTGGATACATTCGGAAGTTGAACTACGAATTCGAATACCTGATGTTGCTTCTGTTTAATTTGCAGCACTTCGCGTGTTTGTTGAAGCACGCCTCTCTCTTCGTGCGTGTGTTGTTCAACTGCAGGTACGTCTACTACAGGAGGAGTCTCAGTCGAGGTAAGCAAGGGCCAATGCCACGTCGTGGCCACATGGATATTCCCCATTTGTGCTGTCCATTACGCCGGCATGTTCACGTTGCACGTTCACGTTGCCAGATCACGCTGCCCGTTCATGTTACCCCTGCAGGCAGACGCAACCAGCTGAGGCACTCCGTGAGCGTGTACCTCCTGTTCCTCCTCTGCAAGTATGCCCACGCACCGATCAATCTGAACACGCTGCTCTTCGGGCAAAATATACTGAACAACATTCTCCTGATCGACAACATAAATAGCTTCACCTGGGTGAATATAATCGTCCTCACTCTTTTCAAAGGGACCCAAATTCTCATGACCAAGACTAACTACATTGTAATTGGACTTTTCATTTTACACATTCTTCTTTACGTCATTTATGCTATCCACGCACAGATACTCAGGTATATAATTCTTCGCAAAATGGAAATTCTTTTTTCCTTTAAAAATATACTCATCTCCAAGTATGAGGAAGTCCCTCTCGTCCCGGACAAGACCTCCCCCTACGTCACCTGCAGGGATATTCTTAAGTACTACTCCGAGGAGGGCTTCTTCTCTTCTGAGGGTAAGCAAGATAACACGCTAGCAGAGTGGTATATCACTAGCCATTTCGCGCAACCACGATGTTCTATGTTTCCTGTTCGATTCAATGCACTACTTCACCCCGCGTGATATTTCCCCCCCTTTGCAGGAAACATGATACCCAATTTTATATGACAAACCAGACAACACCTTCGGGCGCAGCGCAATGAATTATGTGCACGCCACTCGCTCACCCCCTAATGTAGACCACTACACATTGTCACACACAACTAACTCCCTACCATGTTTAAACAAATTAAGTAAAAAATGGCAAAACGTTGGCATGGGGGGGGCCTACTATACCTCCCCCCGAGGATACACCCTCTGTGCAGCCGCTGCTTAACCCCGTTGGTCCCTTTGGCAAAAGGTTCGCTGTGCACACGTCACGCCATGTGCATGTGCGCAGCTAACTAAACACTAATTTCTACTAAAAATGGGACAAAAAAAAAAAAAAAAAAAAAAAAAAAAAAAGCTAGTAAAGGTACTATACACATACACAACTACACATGCATACACATGCGGCCGGACAACCTGCACATAAATGACCTTTCAATGGCTGTCCATGTTTCTGCCTGTGCGGATCGCCCTCAGCGAATGGGCCTAAAAATCAATTAGGCTGTTAATGATGGCTTGCTGCACATTCAGGTCCTCACTGTTGCCGCTCTCCTGGTCACACTGGTCCATGGCAGAGGTCGTGTTGTCATCCATGCCTCTTCCGTAACTCTGGTCGGAGACGTCACGGTTTGCATAAGCATCACCTTGAAGTGAATTTACAACAGACCCTTCCTGTACCTGCTCCTGCTCCATCTGTGTCCCTTCCGCTTTAACTGAACCTGCGTTTTCTCTCTTCCTATAACCAACCTGTTGTGCATTCTGGTTGAATATCCCCGCTGGAAGGTAACCCCCCATGTGGTGCTGCTGGACGTTTTGTTCGTATGTAGAATGTGGTTCACCAAATGTTGTGCCTTCGTCAATTACATACACGTCTGGTGTTGGACCTCCTAAAGGGCTCTTCCCATTGAATCGGTTTAGCGTCCTGTCGTTGTTCACGTATCTGTAGTGACCCTCCTTTTTTCTCTTCTCTTCCGGGCTGCCTTGCAAATTACCTCCTCCATTTATTGGCACCACTTTATAGTTGGATGCACCGTATTCGTTCACCAGGAGAAATTCACTGTGTGGGGCGGCTTCACCACAGAGGGGTTCTTCCACCATGCGGGATGATGAGGGCACTTCCCCGGTGAAATGGGCACCACGTAGCGCACTGGATCGATCTAGGGGAGCACCACACCACTTCCCCTCTTCTACATAATTACGCAACCCTCCCTCTGGGCGATTAAACGTATTTAAACTTATGCCATCCTGGCAATGGTTCAGTGTGAAGTCCCTGCCGGTAAACAGTTCGGGGGGTTCATTCGTCCTCGAGTGGGGACTCCCCTCCTGTTCGATTGCCCCACGGTGCAGAGACTCAAAGGGGAGACGACTTCCTTTCTCAAGAGGTGCACACTTGCTAGCCATTTCTGCAAGCACCCGTGCATTGTCATCCATCTGCATCAGAACGTTGTTTACAGAATAATCGTTTACACTTTGCTCCACGGGGTTGCCCTTTTCAAAATGGAGCATATTAAAAGGGGAAGACTCACTTTGCATTATGTCTCGACCCATGTCAGCATAGGTTACGCCGCTCCTCTTTGGGTACCCTCCACTGTTACATACACCCATGTTCGGATCGTTCCTCCTTCCCAAATCTGTCCTGAAGATAAAAGGGTCATCCTCAGGGCCACCCTCAACACCACGTCCATTTTGTACCTCATGACCCTCACCCTTGCAGCAGTATGGGTCTTCAATTTTTTCATTCGTGGGTTTTTTTCCGGACGACCTCAAAGTGTAGGTCATCTTAGGTGCACCATCGAGTTGAACTATCTGAGGAGAAAACCCTTCATCGTTATGGATTCTCTCCACCTGGGTGAGGTCCTTCACTTTCCTTCTGCTTTTCTTCGCCCTCCCTTTATATGGCGAAGGGGTGTCACCACCAATCAGATCTTCTCCCTCCAAGGGGATCACATCACTACCGTCATGCACGTATTCCTTGTAGTATTCCCCTTCAGCATTTTTCGCTCTTCCTCCTCCTCCTCCGTTACGATACTTTCCCCTAGGAAGGAACCTTGACCCGTTGTCTACCCCATCATCACCGTATGAATCCACATCATATGCACCCTCAAACATTGGTTTATTTTTCTCCTTTTCCGTTCCACTTGGATTCATCGGTTCGTAGTGCACGTAGTACCTTCCCTCTTGTGAGTAATCCTCACGCGCGGATGAATCCACGTAGTTGCTCCTAACGGGGTTATTCCCATTGGGGTTCCCTCCTTCCCCAAGTGGGTGTCCCACCTCCGCGGCTGCACTTCGGACAAACCGATATGTCCCCCTATTGGTGAAACCAAAGTGGTCGTTATAGACATCGCACAGACCATGGATGGATTTCTCTACTGTACATTTGGGTGCTTCAGAACCCACTCCAGAGTCGCTATAACGTCCGGTTGGTGAGTTTTCACCACCTTGTGCATCTACAGATTGGAAGGAAAAATTATTTCCCCTTTCCATCATCCTGGGGATATTTTCTCCTCCT